>NC_043706.1:144825231-144883220 GCF_006229205.1 Suricata suricatta
CAGCCCCCCACCTCCCCACCCGATAGTGCAGTGTTTGTGTGTGGTCAGATCAGTGCCATGTAACTCATTTCCAGCAACGACTGAGTATCTGTACTGTAAGTTTAATCATAAACTGGTTGATAATTGTGTGAAAACTTCATAATTAAAGCATTGTTTTTGATGATTTAGACATTTTCTTTTTTAATTAAGTTTATTTATTTATTTTGAGAGAAAAGAGTAGGGGCAGAGAGAGGGGGGACACAGAATCCCAAGCAGGCTCCATGCCATCAACGTTGAGCCCAAGGTGGGGCTTGAACCCATGTATTGTGAGATCATGGCCCGAGCTGAAATCAGGAGTCGGACACTGAGCCAGCGGAGCCACCCGGGCACCCTGACGATTTAGGCATTTTCATCACAGAACGTGAAGCTCTGGTAGTAACACTGGTTCCTTTCTCCTTGAAGCCCAGAGTCTGGACTACCCGGGAAGTGTGAGGCTGCTGGGCCCTGTCTGTGCGGCCGTCCACTCCCATCTGTTATCTCTGGCCAAGGAGCAGTTTGAAACTCGCTACACACCATGGCTGCAGTGGACCGCCTTTCCAGAGGTGTGGCTTACGAACAACCTTTAGAGATAGAAGACTTTGCAAATTCTACTGAGAGGCCCTCATTGCCTCCTAACTTCGGAGGGGTCTCCTCCGTCCCCAGGCCTCCACCTGTGAAAAGGGAAAACTTGGGACTGCTCTGCAGTCTCCATGGCCTGAGCTGAGAAGCACATCCTTTGAACAAAGGAAGTTTTTGGATACATTATCCGTATTGGAGGTTGGGGAGGTCATTAGGTGCATGGGTGCTGGGCCTGGAACAGAGGAGAATGGACCCCTCTAGAACAAGAGACCTCACGGACAGACAGTAAGATGTCTCTGAGACAGAGGGACGAGGAAATGAGGCGGGGAGGCTTGGTTTATGGAGGGGGAGTTCGGGGCCACGTTGTTCGGGTTGGTTTGTTGGTGGGTTCAGACTCCAGCCACTCCACATCTGGCACATTCAGTGACCACAATAGAGCAACAGCTATGAAAGGTCTATGTCTAAAATACTTAGAGTTTCCCCCTGTGGAGAAGGGTCACTGCTTCTCCCCTTTTAGTGGCTCTTAAGTGACAGGTTTTTTTTTAAAGAACCAATCAAAATAGGAAATAAGATTTAGGTCAAAATATTTTACTTTTTATGCCATATTTTTTGCTTTCAATGAACAATGAAGAAAAACTTCCGAAAAACTCCTTAGGTTTAAACCTTGTTTTGACCCTTCAGGTATTATAGTAGTTGAGTCTCGAACAACAAGGGGCTTAGAGGCGCCCACCCTGTCCGATTGAGAATCTGCGTTTAACTGTTTAAGGGACGAAAACCACTGAATTCTACTTTTGAAACCAAAATTGCACTGTATATTAACTAACTAAAATATCAATAAGGAAAAAAGAAAAAACTCTGCATGTGACTTTTGCAGTTATACAAAACGTAACCACTAACAGCCTACTCGTGACCAGAAGAACCCTTACTGGTAGCATGAGCGGTCGGTGACACGTTTGTATGTTTCTGTGTTGCATACTGTATTCTTAGCACAAAGGAACCTAGAGAAAGGTCATTAAGAAAATCACGAGGAAGAAAAAAACACCTTTATAATACTGTGCTGTATTTGTGGAAATTTTCCACATCTAGGTGGACCTTTGGAGTTCAAACCTGTGTTCAGGGTTCAGCTGTATTTTTATACAGAAAATGTTTACCTATACCAAAAAAGACCTGAAAATATACCAATTGAAGCCTTTAGAAGTTTGAATTTAGTTAGTAGTATTGTTACTTGGAGTAATATTTTTTGTTGAGCACAAATTCTAATGTATGTCTTATTCTTAACAGTTATTTCCTGAAATACTTGATGCTTTGGAAAGCCTTCAGTCTCCCGCTGTTTCTCTTAGCTTGATGAAGCTGACAGCGTGTCTGGAACGGGCTTTGGGTGATGTAAGTGTGAGAACTCTTTCTTTGTTGGTTTAGTAAAGTGACTGAATGAACATAAGACTTTCACAGCTGTACTGAGATTTTAATTATCGGTATCCTATAAAATGTAATCATTTAACACAGATGTTTGCTTATTTATTTATTTTTGAGAGAGACAGAGACAGAGCGTGAGTGGGATAGGGGCAGAGAGAGAGAGGGAGACACAGAATCCGAAGCAGCTCCAGGCCCCAGGCCTTCAGCACGGAGCCCAGTGTGGGGCTCGAAATCACAAGCCCCGAGGCAGTGACCTGATCCAAAGTTGGGCCCCTAACCCGCTGACCCACCCAGGCGCCCTGTAACACAGATTTTTAATATTTTTCTTTTTGAATGATTATGAAATTAAAACATTGGTGTCTTCAACGCTTTTCTCCCCTCATTTGTACAAACAGTGGCTTTATGGGTGGGTTTTTTCTTCACATTATTTGGCTCATTATAATGGGACTGTAATACAATTCTTGTTTGAATTTTAGGTATTTTTCCTGAATGGGAAGGAATGTCCTTTTCTTCTGAGAGATCTGCTTGCGTCTCAGGAGCTTGCCCGGGTCTTCGGGCAGTCTGTGGTAAGCTTGCTCGTCTAAAACCCGGAGGGGGCACGACACAGAACAACTCGTGTTAGCTGTGCTTTTGTGCCTTAGTTAGGAAAAACTTATATCAGCAATTCAAGCGTACGTTCCTTTCCCACCGCCCTTTCAAAATCGCCACTTTTCCGGGCAAAGACACACCTGTCTCTGGGGGTCAGTGCTACGCTGAGTGTCAGGGCGATAGAGCCGAGTGTCATTGCTGAGCTGGGGGGCCGCGTGCTCCGGGGTAGCCCCCTGCGGCGTCGGGCCAACAGTGTGGACTCCTCGCTTTCGCTAATTTTATATTAATAATTACTGTAACTTTAGAGTAAAATTTTAACCATTTAAGGAGTGATATTATAGTTTTGTCCTAAAATATCGGTATCTTTAATGCGTGGGAATGTATATTGCAACCTCTCAGACTTGGGGTGAAGAGGATGCCAGTTGAAAACCCTGCAGAGCTAAGTACTTTTTCAGAGTCTCCCACAGGCCACGTGACCCAGGTCGTAGGTAGGACGAGTGAATGATCTCAGGCAGCCGACGGGGCAGGGTCGGGGGAAGGGGAAAGCCGGGCTAGCAGCAAGTGGAGCCCAAAAGCCCGGACACTGTTTGAAATGGTCGTTCGATACGGTACAAGCCATACGCGTTGGGTAAGAAATCTGTTTTCAGTAAAGCTCTCCCACTTTACAGTGGTTCCGTGTTGGCGTGAAGGTGGTTTCCCTGGTGGAGAGTGTGAAGGAAAGAGAAGTACAAAATTCCCGCTACACCGAATCCTGAAACCGCTGTTTTGAGCTGCTTTCGGCTGCCGGTGGGGTCGCCCTTCCCTGCCCGCAGCCCCGCCGCGCCTCGCGGTCCGCGGCCGCTTGGCTTTTGTGTTTCTGATCGCCCAGGTGGTGTGAACGGTTCCTTACAGTTAGTATTAAATTAAAAACAAGTATAATTAAGTGAATATAATCGTGATCACTAATATTAGATACTAATATTAAAGTATCAAAAACCGATGTGACTGAAGGTTGCCTCCAAGTGACCCCCTCTGGAACTCCCCCTCCGGCCTGCCACGCCTTTGGGGGAACGCGTCAGTGCACCTGTCTCCTTCTCCACCAGGAAGTGTTCAGTCCTTTCCTGGGTGTTCTGGAGGCTCACTCTTCTTTCTCAGGTGACTCGGGGTTTTTTTTTGTTTTTGTTTTTTTTTTTCACGCATGCAAAAGCAAAGGGCTTTATTTAGGCTGGCCCGGCCAGCCTAAATTCGGGCTCACAGACTTAACTGGATCCACGTGGAGTGAGCCCCGAACAAAGGCAGGGTAGGGCTTTTATGAGTTTGGGAAGGGGAGTTACAGGAAGTACAGTGATCCAATCATTATTATACACTATTATTGACAGCAGGTTTAACCATTCACATTGCCTAGAGTATTTACTTTTGGCGGGACCCAATCACAACATTTAGAGTATTGACCAATCACAGAGTGGGCCCAGGACCCTCATGTAGGGCGTGACTAGTCTTAGCCTCCATCTTTAGGCCTGCCCTTTAGAATGTTACAAGGGTGGTCCCTTTTGCCTTGGGCAGTGTGTGCCCCTCTGTTGTTTCATGGAGTCAGTTTCAGACCTGCATCCTTACATTCCCTCCTCTGTCTTGTAACTGACCCAATCCTGGGTCAGCTATGTTACCATTGTACCCCAAAGCCTGGCATAGCCCTCCTTGGCGTAAGGGGAATTTCTTACCCTGTAAAGGGCAAAGGGAAGGAGAGTTTAGCCAATTTCTGCCAGTCTCTATGGTTAATTTGGTAAGGGTCTCTTTTAGGATTTCTAATATCTGGCGCTGTCTGGTAGCCAAATTGGTGGGCCATCTAGTGGCCACCTGAGGACCCCCCCCATTAGAGTCTGGCAGTAGAGGCGTAGGCTCCCCTTACCTTCTGCCGTGTTGAAATCCCCTGCCCAGATCAGAGGCAATTAATACCAACAGATCATCCTATCAGGAACTTTTGCTGTTTTCCCAGCTTTCTGGGGCAACATTTGCCAGTCCGATAGCAAAGAGACAGGACAGTTTATTTTACTGGACCGATGATTCCTCAGGCTTCTGCCGTGCCAGACCAGCCAGCTTCCGGGGTGTGGCTGGAGCAGGGCTGGAGATCCCTGGAGTCAAGAGTCCTGGAAGATCAGTTCAAGCCGATTGACTGGATCTGGTTCGCCTCACCAGGTTGAGGGTTTTTTCTGAGTCGGTCCACTTCACTCCAGAGAGATACCTGAAATGTTAACAGGGGCTGAACTTTCTGTTTGGTTGCATATCTGTGAAGTCCCCCTTTAAGTCTTTTGGAAAGGCGTGACTCTCATTTTAAATATATCCTCACAGACTAACAGCCTGAGATCCAACAACAAATATTTAAAAATACTCAGAACTAGAACTACATTTACAGTAGTGCATTGCTGGAATAGTTTTTCTCTCTAAAAAACCTCCATTACCAGAGATAGCCAATTCGAGACGAATGCATGGGTGAACGAGGCCATCCTAAACAGTCCTGGCCTAATTATTTACATAAGCTCAGCAAGAATAAAGATTGTTCATGAGGACTTGTTTGAAGTCTGCTTTGCTGGGTCCTTTTTGTAAGGAATCTCCAGGTTGAGCTTTAGTAGCCGCTCTGGGCCAGAAGCTGAGCCGAGCCAGCACTTTCCATCAGACGGGCCTGCAATACCTGTTAAATTGGGCAGACTCCTCTTGCGGAGGTTCCTACACCTGCCAGGAAGTGACCTTCTTTACTCTCAGGTGACTCGGTTTTGAGCTTAGCGTCCCAAATCTTTTCCCAAGCGTGGTGCCCCACCCCCAGAGACAGCCCAAGGACATGTGTGGTTCTTGCAGTCTGATGAGCTGGGTCCCCATCATGGGCATCTTGACCGTGTGGACAGAGGGACAGAAGCAGGTGAAGCTTCGGCCCGGACGTGAGGCTGGGGAGGCCCGGGTGGGAGCACCAGGGCCCCGGCCCTTCCCCGTCCGGCCTCCTGTAGCTTCCCACCGGGCTTCTGGCTACCGGCTCGTTCTGTTCGAGCTGGACCGGAGGCAGGCTGGATGTCCCGGGAGCCTGGGCCAGAGCCCGTCCCCCTTCACAGCTTTGGGTTCCCCGAGGCCGTGGTTTTACCTCTCCGTGCGAGTATCTCATCTGCAGGAGGCCTAACAGTAGCGCCTTCCCAGGGGTTCTGAGGGCGAACGAGAAAACACACACACACAGCGCGTCCGGCGTATTGAAGGCCCGGTCAGTGCTGTTTGGGTGATGTTGCTGTCACTGCTGCCACTGTTTAGCCAGAGCGTTGGGTCTGTTCTAAAGAAGAAAGCAAATGTTTTCCCACTGTATGTTATATTGATTTATTCAGGAATTCAGTCATTATTTAACTATTCCGTAATCTGCTGTTCCTAACCTGGTCAGATGGACGTACTGAAAGTCTTCGTTGGATCTCCACGTGGGCTCAATCTGCGTAACGTCCTGTGGCACGGGTTTGCGTCCCCTCAAGAAATCCCTCCCAAGTACGTTGCTGGTAAAGCCCTTTTTTCTTTCTTTTGATGTGGTAGCAGTTTGTTTTATCTTGAATTTCCCATCAGTGTATTTTGGGGAAGATGAGGGTTTTAAGGCGGGAATTTGAAGGTAGGACGGGCGGATGAGTACCTGAGGTGGTGACGGGTCGGGACTCCGCTGTTCCGAGGGCGGACCGGCGGGCGGGCTGGCGCTCGACCTCCTGGAGGGCGACTCCCGAGGCTGCCGGACGCTGCCGGACGCCGCCTCTCGCCATTGCCCCTCTCGGTCCCTGGTCCCTACGGCGAGGGGACTTCCTGCGCTTTGCTGGTGTTTTGCTTTCTTCGCTTGAACCTTGTTCTTTGACCGCGAAGCTGCTCACGTGTGTGGCAGCTCGTTTCCTAACTCGCTCGGTGTCGCACACCAGGTACTGTTCGATGATGGTGCTGCTGACGGCGGGCTTGGGTCAGCGGCTGCAGAGTCACCTGCAGCAAACTCAGCTCACGCTGGTGCACCGACCTTTCAGAGCTCTTCCGAACCTTGAGGATCTGGCCGTTTTCCCGGGCAAGTACCACACTTCCCGTCTGTCCTGAGTGCGCCTTCGTACAGATATGTATAAAGTCATTAAGTAGCTCAGGGACTTGAACCCTTTAGGTGGACTAGTTATTCTCCAGAGGCAAGATGCTTTCAGAAGTTGCATGAAGTACCTCTTAAATTTGCTACATAAATCTTCCCTGGGGCTCCTGGGGACATTCCGTCAGTTAAGCATCCGATCTTGATTTCAGCTCAGGTCATGAAATCACAGTTGGCGATGGATGGAGCCCTGCATCAGGCTCTGCACTGACAGTGCAGAACCTGCTTAGATTCTCTCCCTTCTCTCTGTGCCCCTCCCCTGCTCATTCTCTCTCTCTCTCTCTCCTTAAATAAATAAATGAATAAACAAAAAAAAAATGTGCTAATGGAGCCAAGGAGATGGATATCTAATTCAAATGAAAAACCTTCCCTCTTTCCCCGGGGCCCTGGGTTGTGGTGGGGAGTCTGTGAGAGTCACAGCCTCGTGGGTCAATTACGAGTTTGTCCTCAGGCGAGTTGACGCACAGGCGGCTGAGGACTGTCCTGAGTGGGCGTTCCCTTCTCCTCTGCCGTCTTTATTACTTTCTGCAGCAAAGCCATTTGCCAGATAATGGGGGTGGGGACACAAAACTTGGAAAGTGCAGTTAAGCGTGTTGGCTCCAAGCCCAGTCCCCCCCGACCCTGCCCCAGGCAGCCGGGGCGGGGCAGCTGGGGCACCGCCCAGTCGCCGTAGTCACAGGGACTGCTGGTGTTCTGCTGACTGCCAATCGTGTGTACTTCTCGAGACTTTAGTTACAGAGTACTTTCAGGTTTAGAACAGGATGGATCGGGAGGCGCAGAGACTCCCCCACACCCGTGCCCGGACACATGCACAGCCCACCCCACCATTAGCATCCCCACCAGAGGTCACTTTTGTCCCCAAGGATGAGCCTATGTGTCCTCATCATGCAAAATCCACCCTGTTCTGTCTTCTGAAGACGTGTTTTACTCTTCTCGCTTGGTGTGGTCAGCTGGTCCACGGAGATCCTCCACTCAGAGGATGTCATAGACCAAAACACTTCAGGGACTGCTGTCCACGTGCCCCTGCCCCAGGGTGCCCGCGGCCACCTGCAGTGCAGGCTCCGGTCTGCGGGGCTCGCTCCTGGACGGCGTGTGTCGCTGCCCCGGCCCCGTTCATCGTCCTGGACGGGTCAGCCACGGGCTTCCGTCCCGCAGTCTGGTTGTATCTTGATTAGTGTGATGGTGCTTAAGAATTCTTCTCTTCTTGGGCCTGGGTGGCTCGGTTGGTTAAGTGTCTGACTCTATCTTGGCTCAAGTCATGATCTCATGGTCTTGGGATCGAGCCCTGTGTTGGGCTCTGTGCTGACAGTGTGGAGCCTGCTTGGGATTTCCTCTCTCTCTGTCTCTGTCTCTCTCTCTCTCTCTCTCTTTCTCTCCATCTTCCCCTCCTGTGTGCATGCGCCTGTCTCTCTCTCTCAAAATAATGAAACATTTAAAAATATGTATCTGTTATTGCAGATGTGACTTCTGAGGGACTTTCAGTGTTAGAAGAAGTGATGAAGAAATCCACTTTTGTATTAAAAATCATGTTGCCGTACTGGGAAGATGCATTAATGAAGTTCAAGTCGCACAGGTAGCTGAGGGTGGTGTTCCTCAGTGGTTCTTAATAGTCTGGAGGGTGCTCCTTCTTAAAATCTTGCACCCTCTGTGCTTTTGTTGCCGGAGTGGGAGAGAAACGGGGCTCCTCCAGCAGGGCCGAGCACAGAGTGTGCTGCCACTGCGAATGAAAAGCTGGCTTGTAATTGGGTCTTAAACGCCATGTGTCACCCGTTTGGAACAGTTGATGGGGACGGGTCCGTTCAGAGTTCTCGCTCAGATGCCGCCTGGTCCGGGCTCAAGCATCACGGGACAGGAGGGAAGCCGACTGTGCCCTCGGGCAGAGCGGACGCGCTCAGACCCGCCGGACGCCGGCCTCTGCGTCCCCTCAGGTTCTGTCATGGCTGCGGCCCCTTGTGCCCTGAAATCCTGGTGTTTGAATGTTTCTTACCAGCAGTGAAAGAATTAGGTAGATCATTGATGACGTTTTATTCTCCTGAAGCTTCTAAGCGTGTTTCTGCTGAAACACGACAACAGCGGAAATGAGTTTGAAGTCCCCAGCGAACGAGACTGTGCTCCTCTAGTGCCCGAGGTGGCGCAGCCTGTGCCCCCCTGGCCTTGAACTCACGTGCGTGGCCTCTGGAGTGAAGCGCGGTTGCTTGGGCTTGATGCCCGTTTTTGCCTTTAAAGCTGGGGATTTGCTTAGCTGCCTTCCATTTTGCAGGTTTGCCGACTGTGCCGTGCTGTTGCTGCCGCAGCTGGAGATGGGGCTCAGGAGAGTCTTTGCCGCCCTGAACAGGTGTCCCCAGAGACTTCTGACGGCCGAGGTGCACGCGCTTGCGTGGTCGGTGGGGTACTGCAGCATGGGCGGTTTTCTGGGCCTGCCTACGTTTTCTGTCTTATTTTTGTTTACCAGTAAATGAATTTCTTAGCTAAGAATTTTCTTTGGACGGCTTGAGTGCCATTTTTTATGGTTTCCTATTATAATGATTTTATAGGACTTATAATTATTTATGATAGTTTTTGATAGTTCTGTAGTGTTTCCAAGTATTTTAAACTCGATATCATAAAAGTAGGAACCACTTGTTGGGTCTCTGTAGCCATTACTGTTGGGGTGCCATTGTAACCCCACGGGGTGGTCCGTGGTCTCCAGCAGGAGACCACTTCCTCTGCGCAGTGGCCTGGAGAGGTCTCTGGGTGGCCCCGTGCCCTGCCAGCGGCCGGGCTGCGGAGGGCACTGCGAAGGGAGGGCCTGTGTTCGGGGCGAGCTGCGGTGCTGGCCACTTTCTTTCACGGGGGCAGGCCCTCGTTTGGCCCCGTTTACAGAATCGTCCCGCAGCATTCTGCTCTCAGCCCTGCGCTCCCCGTTGGCCCCTGGGAGACCTTCCTCACGGCCACGTCTTCGGTCACCTCGCCTCTGCAGGAAGAACGATTAGAAAAACTGTGGACCAAATGAAAACGAACGCCAGCGTAACACAGAGTTGTGGGCGTAGCCAGAGCAGTGCCAGGACAGAAGTTTCTAGTGTGAGGCTGCAGTGCTTCCCAGGGCGGCTGTGTCCCCCGCTTCCCGGGTTCGCTTTACACCTGTTCATGAAACGCTGTCGTAGGGGTTTCCCCAGCGTCTCTTACTGCTTTATTTCTG
This sequence comes from Suricata suricatta, assembly GCF_006229205.1. NCBI lineage: Eukaryota > Metazoa > Chordata > Mammalia > Carnivora > Herpestidae > Suricata > Suricata suricatta. The sequence continues at coordinate 144,835,116 of NC_043706.1, forward strand.
AAAGCCATACTTTCTCTCTCGCAAACGTGTCCTCTGGTGTCCCTGTTGTCCTCAGCCGCAGCCCCCAGACCACCTCGGCCACCCAGGCTCCAGCCCTGCCTATCTGTCCTGCCCCTGACTCCTCCTGGGTCCCTTCTGTCCGACGCTGTGGCCTCATCTGGCTCCCTCCCAGTGCGCTTCGTGACTCTGCTCCTCTAACCGGCCTCACGCCACCACAAACTGTTTTACACGCCGATGAATATTCGCACGCCTCTTATGGGCTCGTCTACGTAAAACGCGTTAGTGGCGCCCCGGTGCCTGCAGTGAGCTCTGGCCTCGGTGTAGTGTGCCAGGGACTCTGGGCGGCCAGCCCTCCTCTGGCTTGTCTCCTGTCCCAATCCCTCCACTCAGTCGAGGCCTCTCCCTGGTTCTGGAACGTGTGTGTCTCTCCTAGGGCTGTGCCCGCGGTCCCCGGCCTGTCCGCTTCTGGCCACATCGGTAACTGCCAGAGCCTCGGCCGCACAGACTCCGCAGGTCTCTCCTCTGCGTCCTGTTTCTGTTTGATCTTGGGGCCGTTCTGCTTTGCCTTAAGTGCATTTGTGGACAGTTTCTGGTGCAGGCTTCTCAGGAGTGGAGGGTTCACATTTATGCCCTGGTGCCCATGCCCGGCGCCTTTCGTGTCGGCTCTGCCCAGGGCAGCCGGGCACTGCTGTGGGGCATCTGTCTCCCGGCAGGAAGAGCGAGGGCCCCTGTTGTCACAGCCTGAGCTCGAGGGCCACTGGGCTGTCTTCACGGCGCGTGCTCCCTGCTCTGCGGTGTAAACACGTCCAGTTTACAGAGGAAGTAAACTATCAAAGAATACCCTCAATCGTAGACCAGGCTCTTGTTGAGAATAAATGTAGCCTCCATTTACTTTTAAAGCAATGCATATGTGAAAGTCCTCTGTAAAGCCATAAAACGCTCTGCACACGCCCCTACTTACTGAGTGTTTATGACAACATGAGGTCTCTGCGGTCGGTGGCGGACAGGAGGATGAGTGTGACTTTGTGACTTCTAAGAAGTAGGGGTGGGAGGTAAGCCATTGAGACCACTTCTGTAAAACAAAGTAGAAGTTAGTGTGTGTAGTTTGTGGAGATAAATGAGCAGCACCCCTTTTTTAGGGAAGCGGTGGGGCGTATTGAGTAGGCAGTTGGATGTTTACGGTAGCGCTCTGAGATTTTAGGGTCAGCGGCATAGTTTTGGGAGCTGAAGATACAGACTTTACAGTCCTCCGTATCAGAAGTGTAGGAGGAAGTTTCATAATGTTAAATTGGAAATACGTTAATAAGCAATAATAGATGTTGAGAGCTGGCTTCCACAAATCCTGATTTCATCACAGCCTGTGTAAAATCTTCCTGAATTCCCCAGCAGCCTTTCAAGAGAGGAGTTAGTCACGTCCCGATTTGCAGAGATCGGACGCCTACGTGTGGAGGTGCCCTGGGCTTCCTTTCCCGGGTGGGTGGAAGCTGGGGTACATGCCCGTGTGTGCAGACAGTGCTGGTCACACCGGAAGCATGCAGAGCACAGCTGCTTGTTGGAGTGCACCTTGAGGTGTGCTGCCCGCGAACGCTGGCCACCAGCCCAGAGTGCAGGTGAGCCCCGCCCTCCGTATGTTAGCCCTGCTCTCTGAGGCCGTGGGCTCAGTGCAGTGGGAGGCGTGTCTTCACATGGCCCCGCCCTCCATGCGCTGTGGGAGGCGTGTCTCCATGTGACCCCGCCCTTCACGCCGCGCTGTTGCACAGGACACTATTCCCAGAGTGCTACTAGATAGTTTTTGGAAGACGTTTTCATGTTTGTAGCCATGTACTAGAATGATTTTCCTGCTTTGAGTAATGTCACTGTACTTACATTTTGCTTTATTTCTTTTCTTTTTCTGAAGTCAACAGCTCTTTATACCACCTTCGATGAAGTAAGTAAACATATCCTGAAATAAACAAAACATGGTTCTCTATCACACAGGACAATGTTGGTAGTCATATAGGCAAACAAACCCACACCACCCTTATTACAGAGTTGAGTTTTCTAGACTAATTTTGAGATCCAGTATTATTAATCTAGTTTCTAAAGTTATGGAAAGACCAACATTGGAAAATGCCAAGAGATACTAACATTATATCCTGTAATTATTTGGAAGTTACATTTATTTATTTTTTATGGGTTTTTTTTTTTTGAAAGAGAATGTGAGCAGGGAGGGACAGAGAGAGAGACACAGAGGGAGACACCGAATCCAAAGCAGGCTTCAGGCTCTGAGCTGTCAGCACAGAGCCCAGTGCAGGGCTCGAACCCATGAACCTTGAGATTGTGACCTGAGTGGAAGTCAGATGATTAACCGGCTGAGCCACCAAGGCGCCCCTGGAGGTTATATTTTAGATTTAAGATTGACACTTGCTTAATTTGCAAATGTAATATATGTGAACTACCTCTGTGCGTGCATAGTATACACTTACACGTTTATTCTGTGAATTGGATGTGACTCTGAAGGTGAAAATCTGGAATAGTAAAAATTGCCATTGAAAATACCTTTTATCACTTTATAGCATGGAAGGTTTTGTGTGTGTAATTCTCGATAATGCTTCTTATCTAGCTTGAAGTGTGCTTCAGAGTTCGCCTACGGGAGGAAACACCGGAGGGTCTCTGGGGAGAGCGCACCTCCCCTTTGAGATAACTTGTAGATTCCGTGGTGAATGGGTGGGTGGGACTAAGCCGTGTGCCCGTTTACCTGCAAACTGTGTCCCACTAGGTAGATAATTGGCTATGATTTAAATAGATGATAGATTTGATACCGTCAGGCTTAAAACAGATGGTGTAGTAATACCCGCACAGGGTTAGGTCTGTGGGACTGGACTGGGTGGTCGCGTTCCAGGGTCTGTGGTGAGTTACAGAGTGGCCTTTGAGGTAACTCCGATGGATGCCTCCGTCACATCCACATCCGCATGTGCGCACACGTAAGCATATGCATGTACGTGAGCATACACGTCAAGTATACATACACGCACACAAGCATGCACACACACGTACACTTTTATACATACAGACCCACAAATACACGTGCGTGTACATGCATACGTAAGTGCATATTAACATACAGACAAGTACAAACACGTGCTCGTATATGCACATACATATACATGTATACACACACGTGCAAGGACATCTCCGCACATGTATGCACTCACATGTGCCTACACATACAAATACACATCTAATACACAGATGCACACGTATACGCATGAATGCATGCATCTGCATATATATACATTATCACACACGTACAAATATGCAGATGAATACACATAAACATGCATGTGTGCACATGGTTAAGAAGAGGCACACGTTCGTGTATATTCCTGAAGTCATGCCGGTTCAGAAAAGCTTTCTTGAACGGTGGCTGCTGCGTTTTCAAGACCGTTCTTGTTGTACTTATTTTGCTTTGTGCTTACGTAGCATGTCATACCACAGATACGCCTCCTTTGATGCTCAGGTTCTGTGTGTGTGTGTGTGTGTACACTAATTAATCCTTGTGTGTATTTTTGACGTTTTAGATATTGGCAGAGCACTTGGATGATGGCAGACTCAATCAGCTCCCCGTTTTCCTTGGAGAGCCCACAATGGTAAAATGCTAGGCCTTTTCCAACCTAACATTCTTGTATTACGGGTGTGATCTGCACTTCTCCACAGCAGCTTGTGACGTGCTCCCCCTGGTGCTTCAGAACCACTCCACGCTGTGGCCTTGACAGGTGCCACGGTCCCGTGCTGGCTGCGACTGCAGCCCGGGGGCCTAGCTCCCTGCTGGTTATGTGAGGCCCGGGCCCCAAACTGCTTCTGGGTCTGCTGTTTGGTATGCGCTGCGTGTGAACAAGGGCAGTGGCGAAGTGTGACTCATGAGTGTGAGGGTTGGGAGAGCACGGGGAGCTACGTAGAGCCATTTCCTGTTTATCAATTTTTTTTTTTTTTACTTTTATGAAGACACTATAGTAGCTACTTTGGACTGTAAGTCGGACTTTTTATTCCTTTTTTTCAACTTAAAAGATGTTTATTTAATTTTTGAGAGAGAGAGCAAGCAGGGGAGCGGCAGGGAGTGGGAGAGACAGTGGATCTGCTCTGCTGCCAGCACAGAGCCCAGCGCGGGGCTCAGACCCACACGCCGTGAGGTCATGACCTGAATCGAAGCCGGACGCTTCCCTGCCTGAGCCCCCTGGGCGGCCCCTATTTATTCCTTTAGCTGAGGTCTCGCAGCCTGGATTCTTGTCCCTGCGGGATCTTAGCGAGATTCTGTGTGCTCTTGGGACGTCATTTCTGTTTTTTACCTGCTGTTTGTTTCCATCCTGAACTCCGTGACTCTTCTGTCTCCTGGCAGTCTGCCTGGGTCAGCAGTTCTGTCTTTCTGTTCCCTCCGTGCTGTTGAGAAAAAAGCGGCAAGGGGCGCCTGGGGGGCTCAGTCGGTTGAGCGTCTGTTCGGCTCAGGTCATGATCTCACGGTTTGTGGGTTGGAGCCCTGCGTCGGACTCTGTGCAGACTGTTAGCTCAGAGCCTGGAGCTGCTTCAGATTCTGTGTCTCTTCCTCCCTCTGCTCCTCCCCTGCTCACTCTCTGTCTCTCAAAAATAAATAAATGTAAAATAAAAAAAGTTTAGAGAAAGAAGCGGACTTCGTCCGGCTTCCCAGAGGAGGCCGTGACGTGAGCGAGGGCGCTGGGAGAGGCGAGGGCTGTGTGCACGGGGGAAAGCTCTGGAAGGGCAGTTAGCTTCCAGACATGGCCGCCTCAGCCTCTTGGCTCCAGGAGGCTGTGAGGGAGACGCAGGGCGTCCGACAGCGCCGGAGCCGGCCGTGGGCCGCAGAGGCCGCGGGTGCCCTGAGGCCTGGTCTGGGAGCGAGGTTTTCTCCGGTCGGTGAGGGAGCGTGCTGCCCCACGGACAAGTCTGCGTCGTCCGTCCTGGGCCTCGGCACTTTCCTTCCCTCGGCTGAGAAAGCTAACGAGATCTTTTCTGTTCGTTTCTGACAGGAGTTCCTTTGGGATTTCCTGAACCATCAGGAGGGTCCTCGCGTAAGAGACCATTTGAGCCACGGGGAAATTAACTTCCCCGAATTTCCGAAAGAAGCAGCGAACCAGTTGCTCGCGTTTTCCACTGTGCTTTTACTCCGATTCATCGATGAAGACCTGTTGTCAGTGCTCAAGGTAACGGACAGGGGGACGCCGTAGCGCCACGGCTGCTCGGCGGTGAAGAGGGTCATTTGTTTTCCCGCATCGTGCAGCCTTAACTGTCGTTTGTTTAAACGTGTCTCAGTTACAGCTCGCCTCCGGCAGAGCAATGCGTGTGACTGATTACACACACGTGCACACCTGCTGTAACAAGTAAACAGCATCGTGTAATCTGAAATGATTTAACCATTTCTTAAGAACACATTTTCAGTGGATAAAGAAGATGTGCTATATATGTATACAATGGAGTATTCCTAGGCAATCAGAAAGAATGAAATACTGCCATTTGCAACAATGTGGATGAAACGAGAATGTGTTATGCTAAGCAAAATAAGTCAGAGAAAGACAGATACCACGTGACTTTACTCATGTAGAATTTAAGATACAAACCATGAACATAAGGGAAGGGAAGCAAAAATAATGTAAAAACTGGAAGGCAATCACAAGAGACTCTGAACTACAGAGAACAAACTGAGAGCTGCTGGAGGGGTTGGGGGGAGGGGCTCCATGGGCCCGAGGCGTTAGGAGGGCACTTGTTGGGACGAGCACTGGGTGTTACACGTAGGGGTGAGTCACTGGATCCGACTCGCAGAGCTGTTACTGCAGTGGATGTACGGGAAAAGTAAACGCACACCCTTGGCAGACACTAGGAACCAAGGAACGAGCACCTATGGGCTGCCTCACGTCGATGGGGCAGGGCATTTGCCTGTGTCCATAAACTTGATCCTTATTTTAAAACAAATAATTTGGGTTACTGATGTTTTAATCCTTGGTCACATCATACACCTAACAGTTACTGTAGAAGTTGTGTAAGAGTTACACAAAGACGGGAAGACTGAGAAGTGGAGGCGCGGAGCAGGCCCTCCGGAGGGGACCGCCCCTGCGCGCCGTCTGGGTCCGCGTCCGCGTGTCCCCGTGAGCGCGGCAGCGTGGGTCGCCGTGCAGACGCGCCCTGCTCTGTGGTGATCCCATTCGCTGTGCGGCCGTGTTTCCGTCTGCTGCTTGACCCCATCCCGTTTTCGTCAGTGTGCCCTTGTTACGTGAGCTGTTCTTCGCCGCCGTTCTAGTCCTCCCTCGTGTGGAGCCCTCCTGATTACAGTGTCTGAAGGGAGCCGCGCATTTGGGCACCTGTGTAGGTGACTTTGTGTAATAAAGTTCTGAAAAGACTTTGTGTTTATCGTCATGTGTTTTCTGGGTGACTCTGCCATTTCTTCTCGTGGTGGAAGTTTGTAGTTCTTCTGTGAACTCTTGTTTCATGTCCCATTTCATGCATCCTCTTTTTCCCACGGGTTTACTAGCCGTGTGCGCCTTCTCCAGGGTGCACGTTGCTGCCTGTCTTCCATGTTGAGGCTGTTTTTCATTTTGGCTTCTGCATTTGGAATTACTCTTAAAAAATCCTTTGCTTTCCAAAATTATGACCATATTTATGCATTTCCCTAAAACCTCTGTAGCTTTTTCCCCCCATGTAGGTCTTCTGATCCAGGTGGAACTTATTTCATCTGGAAGCGAGTTACAGAATCTAGATTTACTTGTTTTTGTTGTGTTTTCTTGGCCTTTTCCTTTGACAAGTCACTTGCAAGTTGGCCCACCAGCCTTTAGGGGATGGCATTCTGTGTGCAGTGGCCTCAGTGTTGGGTGCTCGGGGTGCATCTGCCCTGACCTCCGTGATGGAGCTGAGGATCTCGGGGTTAGCGTCCTGTACGTCCTACCTTTAGGGCCCCCTGGCCCCGCCCTGCTGCCCTTGCAGCCAGGCTCATCCAGTTACACAGTGAGCACCGAGCCTGACACTAATCAGGCCACAAACAGGAATGAGCTGCTGGATTCACTTCAGGATACTTGATGCTTTTTACAATAGTGAACATGATTCCCAAACGTGGTGTCTCCACGCGCTCAGCCTCCCCTCCCCGAGCCTCCCCTCCCCGAGCCTCCCCCGAGGGCTGATGCCACCCCCAGGCCAGAGTCCAGTCTTTGTGTGACCGCACGCTGTGTTCTGTCCTCCACCTTAGTGTGTGTCCCCGACGCGTCTCTCCCCACACCGTGAGCACCTGCTGGGCCAACCTGCCCCCCTCCCTGAACTGCCCCCTCCCCCAAACTACCCCCTCCCTTGAAGTGCCCTCCCCTTGATGGCCCCTTTTACCTCTTGTCGTGGCCTCCAGAGTGACCCTCCACATGCCCCTCCTCATCTCCACCGCCCTCCTGTCGCCCTCCGTCTCCAAGCAGAAGCCGTGTGCTCTGGTGATTGCCGTACCCCAGGGCCTCTGTGGTTCCCCCGATCTTCCCGCGTGTGCGCGTGGCCAGAACCACGTTGGCTGCTGTAGACCCGGGTCTCCGAGGGAATGGAAGGCTCAGCGGGTTTCTTCTCCCCGTAACTCCTGTCTGGCGACTCGGAGACCTGCCTTGTGCCGTTGCGAGCTCGGGCGGCTCTGGCCGTGGGGCGGCTCGTGGAGCACCGGTCAGCTGTCCGCTCAGTGGCTCGTGTGTTTCTCGCCGGAGTGGCGTGTCCGGTTACACAGTTGTGTCTGCTCTAAATAATGTTATTTTTTCTCTTCTTTTCAATATTTATGTGTTTAACACTTAAGTTTTCATAGTGACATAACTGTTTGTACTGATTTTTAATATTTAGATTCACATTCCGGTTTCTTATGAGGAGTTCTTACATTCCCATTTGTTGGTTTCGAATCTTTTTCTTTCGTTTTTATATTTCTGGTGTTGATCGTGGACAAAGAGCAGACACGGCCTTTCTTATTTATCAGTTACTTGGCTTCATGTAAAAAACTATATTGGTTATGATTTGACTACTGTCTCGAACGTATTTTAACGAAGAGGTTTGCTCTGTTACAGCTGAGAGGGATTCTGTGAAGGAAGATAATGGGAAGTTGGGGCTCCCGTGAGTTAGCATTCAGCGTAAGAAAAGTGCCGGCCTGGCCGGACGGCATCCTAACCGCTGTCTGTTTTCTCGGGGCCAGGAAAGGGCGGTGGTGCAGTCGCTGGTCCGTCCCGCACAAGGCTACAGCGCCCGCTTCCACCCCGTGTCTCAGCTGAAAAAACAGGTGAGTCACACACAGGCCTCCGGGAGGGGCAGGTGCACGGCGGTCCTGGCCGGCTGGGCCACGCGCTTGTCCTCTGAACCTCCCACTCCACATCCGGCAGTTAGGTCACGGGAGTGTGTGTTTCTTCGGGTGTTTCAGCGCTTGATGCGTGACGGGTGGACCGTCGTGGGGCCCCGGTGGGCCGTCGTCATCGTCACTGCCGTTAACGGCGGTGGACAATGGCCACGTTCCTCGAATCACATAAGACCAGCTTTTGCTCTCCCCTGATTTAAAACAGGCAAACCACAAACTTTTGAGTATTCCTCCCAGAAAGTTCCAGTGTGGAAGTTACCTGAGCCACTTTATTCTACACGTAGCAAGACGTGAATGTGGTGCAAGGGGGCAAAAACGGGGTCACCCCCAAGAATATAATAATCGTGATAGTTGCTAACTTAGAACTTCATCTCAGAGATTGCCCTTTAAAGGGAAGCTATATATCCACACATAGGGGTTTAGAGGGAGATTTGCAGGGGCAGCTAGAAGGGACTGTTTGAGATGACAGAGGCCAGTTTATGACGTGTCAGGACAGTAGTGTCACGTAGGGGTTGTCGGCAGTCAACTCGAGAGGTGCCGCTGCTCTTTGGGAGAATTCAGCCCGAGAACCTCTGTCGGGCAAGACCTCGGGCTGATACACCTGCGCCGCATATCGTGACCCCGAGCGTCCCGAGAGAAGAGTCCCCGGAAGGGAGGACCCCGGAGCCTGCCTGCAGGACTGCCACATGTAGAGACGGAGGGAGGCAGGCCCGGGGGAGCAGGAGCTCCATGACGGCAGGCTGTGCCCGGGCCCTCCGTGGCTCCCTCTCTGGCCCCGCAGGGCCCTCTTGCTCCTTGGCTGCTGCTTCCACGGCCCCTCTGGGCCCCATGCTGGGCTTTTCGGATTGTCACCCTTTCCTGCAGGCTCTCCTCCTGCTGTCCGTTATTTGTCTGTCTGTCATGTAGCGTCTTGTGTCCTGCTCTTTCTGAGGCCATTGCTCTCTTGTTACTGCTGCATAAATGACCCGCCTTCGGGGGGGTCAGCAACGATGTGCAGTTTGCTCACACTTGCATGCATCAGGAATCTGGGCGCTGCTGGCTGGGTGCCCTGTAGGGGGAGACGAGAAGTTGGTGCAGGCCTTCCCGGTCACTGGCTCCCCCAGGAGAGGCGCAGTCCTCTGCGACCTGCCTTCCCGGGTCCCCTGTCCCCACCCCCGCTGTCTGGCTGGAGGCCGCTCACCCAGGTGGGCCCCACTCGGCGGGGGAGGGTGGGGAAACGCAGACCTCAGCTCTCAAAGGAGGGGCATCAGAAGGAGTTTGGGGTGAGTTTTACGAGTCCAGAGGTTAACAACCTGGTTGTCCCCTGTTAATTTCCCTCACCGGGTTACATGGAGTGTCCAGGCCCTGGAACCTGCTTTCAAAATACTGTAGACCTGGAACAATTCTACCAGTATGCTCTTCTAGAACACTGTAGGTTGCAATCTCTGTAACAGTTTATGAACATGTTTTCCAGATTGTTCTGTAAAATCTTTAAAAGCAACAGAGTCTTTTCCCAGCAGGTGCTGAGCTGTGAGAAGAGCATCGGCCTTTGGCCCCTCCTGTCTTTGCCAGAAGAAGCTGAGGAGGCTGCCAGGTGAGCTCCTGGGGCCCCAGTGACCTGACCGCCAGCCTCGGGAGGTGTGCCGGCCAGGCGGGGGGCAGGGGGAGGGGGGACCACTGAGTGTGGGGGTGCAGGGGAGGTGATGAGGACAGGTGAGTTCCATCCTGGGGCCCCAGCAGCCGCCAGCCTCGGGAGGTGTGCCGGCCGGGCGGGGGGGGTGGGGGTGGGACCACTGAGTGTGGGGGGGCAGGGGTGGTGATGAGGACAGGTGGGGGAGGGGTGCGAGGAGCCGGTGACCGAGTGAGGGGCAGGGCATTGTGAGCTGTGGTCTCCGCATGGGGGCCGGGCCGAGGGCCGGGCGGGGATGGCGTCCATTCTCCATACGTAGTGGGCGATTAAAAGTTTTGTATCTGTTTGGGAAAACTAACTTGCAGGTGAAGTGCTTTGCTCAGTGAACCATTAAAACAACTGTGCAGAGGCACTGATTGGCCTTTGATCATCGTGTGTCTTTAAATGTTTTGTCTTTCAGAGCAGGTCACTCCGAGGTGGATGCCTGCAACTCTGTGGTTACAGAAATCATGTCTGAGCTGTGTCACCACCTGCCTGAGGGTCTCCGTGCTGCCGGTGACGTGGGCAGCCTTCCCGTGGAGAGGTGAGTGTCTGGGGTTGGATCACGGGCACAGACTCTGCCGTTGTCCATGTGTCCGACTTGGCGAGTGCGTGGCGGCATTAGACCCCACGTGGGGGCGCCTCCGGGAGAGCGCTTGCGCGCCCTCTGTCCCCCACAGCCCAGCGCGGGGTCGCCATGCCCCTGGAAGCCCACCTCCCGGGGAGCCTGGCCGGCGAACACGCCCTGTGAGAACTCGCGCTCTGATCCCCAGGTGGCCCCAGGTGATCCGTGAACTCTGCGGCATCCCGGTCCCGACGCTGTTCTGTCCCAGAGCCGTGCTGGAGGTGCTCGCCGTGCTCCGAAGCATCAGCGCGCACTGCGCCCGCGTGTCCGGCCAGGTGGCCGCCTCGGCCGAGCTGCGACGGCGGCAGTGGGCGGAACGGAGGCTGCGCTCCCGCCAGAGGCAGACGTACCTGCGCATGCTGAGCAGGTGCGCGGCTCCGGGGCCTGCTCTCAGGGGAGCTCGGGCACGTGGTATTTTCAATACGGTTGCAGTGTTGGCAAAGGAGAGTACGGTGTTACCAGCCCAAAGGGATATTTAGATTTTAAATATTAACAGCAGGTTAACCTGGGCATACCTGCCTTTTGATTTGGTCCCGTGTGCGTTTCAGGATGTGCTGCATCCTTAAGAAATTACAATTTTGGACAAACTTCTAGCATTTGGGGTTGAGTGGTATTTGTATCTGTAGGGCTTTTAACAGTGTCCCTTGGCTGCTTCTGAAAGGTAGCACCCAGTGACACTTTCACCAGCAGTCTGCAAAATGACTGTCACGTCACATCCTTCCCCAAACGGTGTATTTGAAAAAATTCTCTTCCGTTTCACGGGCGAGATCGTACCTTCCTTTGATTCTGGTATCTTTGAGTCCTGGAGACACTGAGCATGTTTCCACGTAAAAGCCATATGTGTACTTCTGATGAGCGTCCTCTGCCAAACATGGAGCATAGGAAAGATGCTGGCCGGAGGCACAGAGACCCAGAGCCGCACAGGGTGTGGGGCCCGCCAGCGCGGCCGGTTCCTGGCCACCAGGAGGGGCACTCCTGAGAGGGGGCGGGGCTGGCAGGTGGCGAAGGGCAAGTGGGGAGGGGAGGGGAGGGGAGGGGTGCATCAGGAAACCTCCACAGAGGCAGCCTTCTCTTCAGAAGTTTGAATTTCAGTTCCCTTGAAAAAATTATTGAAAAAATGTTTTCATTAATGAAAGTGAAAGTACTTGTGTTTGTCAAATTTTAACTGTTCATCTCCTGTTTTTAGTATTAAGCTTCTGTCTCCTGTGCTTTACCTGATTTTATTGCTGATTGCACTGGAATTGGTCAACATTCATGTGGTTCGTGGAAAAACTACTTATGAATATCAGCAGTATCTAAAGTAAGTATGTCCTACCTACAAGAAATGAAACTATGTTTTGCAAATTTTTACATATTGTTTTTAAAACCCCACAGTCTTGGTTGGCTTTTCACTGTTTTTCTCTGAATTGTGGTACAAGTATGTGAACCTTTTAAACTAACACTGTGTAGGCTCATTTCAGAACACTATGTGACGTGCTTGTGAGTGCTTTCAGAACTCCTCACTCTGTGCAGTGACACCATGTACCTCACATTTAAATGAACATGAGGGGGCGCCTCGGTGGCTCAGTCGGTTAAGCATCCAACTTCGGCTCAGGCCATGATCTCAGTCTGGGTTCAAGCCCCATGTCAGGCTCTGTGCTGACAGCTCGGAGCCTGGAGTTACTTCAGATTCTGTGTCTCCCCCACCCTGCCCCTTCCTGGCTCGCTATCTGTTCTGCCTCTCAAAATAAAATAAAGACATTAAAAAAACATTAAAAAAATAAAATAAATGAACATGAGGGGCGTCTGGTGGCTCAGTCGGCTGAGCATCTGACCTTGGCTCAGGCCATGATCTCACGGTTTGTGAGTTCGAGCCCCCTGTTGGGCTGTGTGCTGACAGAATGCGGTCTGTGCCTGCTTCAGATCCTCAGTTCTCTCTCTCTGCCTCTCCTCGGCTTATGTTGTCTCTCTGTCTCTCTCAAAATAAATAAACTTAAAATAAAAAGATAAAATGCACATGGAAACGTGACCGACGTTTCCTTAAAGAAGTGTGGAGCCTGCGTGGGAACAAGGGCAGCAGAGCTGCAGAAGGTTAATGGCCGGTGGCTTCAGGTGCCGCCCCAGCTCAGCCCTGCTGAGGCTCCGCTCCGCACCGGGGGGTCCTCGGCAGTGGCTGTGTGGGCACGCAGGGCGGGCGGGAGCAGCGCCCTGGGGCATTGTCAGATACACCTCCTCCCCAGCTGAGAACAGCTCTCTAGACCAAGGATCTGGGGATTTTTATCATATTATTTTTTTAACTTTGAAAATACTCGGAATTAGACTATGGAGAACATTTTAGACCACTTGGCCGACTGGAGAGAACTTGGAAGATACAAGCGTGACCGGCTCCCTCCAGTCGGAGAGGAAGGACGTGGTCGGTTCGGTAAACTCCTGTGAGCAGCGCTGCCGGAGCGGAAGGTGCCCGCGAGGCGGCGGCTGCAGGCTTGCAGGGGCATCGAGGAGGGCAGGCGCCGGGCGCACAGGGGCCGGGATGGAGAGCAGCCCGTCCCGTGCGTGTGCATCCCGTGGCGTGTAATCCCCGTGGTCTCTAACACCCTTTCTGGAGCCCAGGTCTGTCTCCTAAGCCACCTCATCTGACCGGAGAGCGAGAGCAGGCGGCGGGGGTCTCCAGTCCGGGCTTCCCAGCATCTCCCTCTGACTGGCGCTTTCTCTCGGATTTGGGGACAGAAACTAAGGGCAATAGTTTGAATTCCAAAAGGAGAGTGCATTTAAATCTTGGGACTGTTTTTTGGTAGCATCAATAAAGTAATTTCTTTTTGTTAACACAGGTTCTTAAAGTCGATCCTGCAGTACACAGAGAACCTGGTGGTCTACACCAGCCAACAGAGGAACAAGTGGAGTGAAGCGATCACTCTGACACGGACGGCTCTGGTGAAGGTTCGGACGTTCAGTGCAAAGAAACAGATGTTAATACATTCGGCCAGGAAATCCACAAAATCCAGAAAGGAGTTCTGGAGTGTGGAGAGCACCTGAAGGTCAAGATGCTTTTAGTTCCATCCAGAAACCCAGTCCACACAGGCTTTATTTACCTGCGTGGAAATTTAAAAATCCAAAGGTAGGGTGGCTTCCCAGGTCTCTTTGGCCAGGGACCAAGTGCCCTTTCTCTGCGGCTCTCGGACTTGCTGTTCCTGATCGGTGTGAACCCCAGGCTGGGTCCCCTCCTGGAACCAAGTGGCCACAGCCGTGTGGTGCCCCCAGCATGACACCGTGTCCAGGGGCGGGGGAGCTTTTCACCCACATGTCACCCAGAGGACCCTTGAGAACTGCCACCGTGGCCAGGATCCTGCCTCCTGTACCACTGGCCAGGCTGCAGGGGTCCAGTCCGAGCAACCACTGGGGCACAGAGAGTGAGCCTGGGCCAGTCCGGCCTCGTCCCTGGACCCGGGAGTGAGGTTGGACGATCCGGGTCCCACGGGCGTGTGTCTGGGTGAGGGGACCCCGGGGCAGGAGTGGGGAGGGACAGGGTGCAGCCGCCCCAGTGCAGCTCAGAGAGCCACGTCTGTGCCGCTTCTCCAGGGCTCCCTGTGCTGCCGCAGTCGTCTGATCATCTGGGAGACCCGCCGTCTGTCTCCGTGGCAGCTGCAGAGCCGGCAGCTGTCGGGGCCCCCGCGAGGCTGTCCCGGACCCCAGGTCTGCGTGCGCGCTAGGCCACGCACGGTGGACCACGGACTCCTCCCTGCCTTCCAGACCAGCCAGCAGGGTCTAACCCACAGCCCTCCAAGGAAGGACATGCAGTACGTGTGCTTCTGGCTGCTTTGCTGTCTGAGAGCAGTGCCGAGGAGACCCTGAAGGGAAGGGACGGTGCTGTGGGATGACAGACATTCCAGCACATTCCGTCCATCCCTTTGCCAACTCGGTACCCTTGCCCTACCTTTCTTAAACTAAACTCCTGGGTGAAGACTGAGCACCGAGCTTCTGCCGCTGTGATGCAGCCTTGCTGTGTGCAAGCGCAGACCCCGAGTCGCACGAGTCGGTGTCTGCTCCTAGGACTTGTTCTGTGGCAGTGTGGCCGTGGCTGCCTTGGCCAGACTCTGAGCGAGGATGTATAGGATTGACCACTCTTAGCCCTGCTGGTGCTGGAGCTGGAAAGGAAAAGGGGAAATACGAACTGATGTATGTACCAAACCCCTGACGAAGCAGGTGGGGTGCCTGTGCACCCGGTGAGCTGCAGAGGTTGGTATTAAAAGTCCTCTTTTCTCCTGCACCTTCATGTTCCTCTGCCCTCAGCCACTCCCCTGCGGGGTGACCCAGGCTGCTTTCCCTCAGGTTTCTCTCCAGTCTTCCTGGTTTTGCCGACTAGTTTCCCCTGGCTCTGATCCTGGGGCGTGGGGATCCCCTAAGTTCCAGACGCACTGTGCCCTGCCCCCGTCTGGCTGCAGGCTGTCCCCAAGCAAGTGGGGAGCAGTCACTCACACCTTCACGGCCAACCCTGCTTTGTCTTTTTGTTCATCGCATGAGGCGTCCAGAGTAGCCAGTGGCCTCTCAGCCCGCAGGCTGGTGGGGCACTTGTGTCCCTTCGCAGAAGCTTCTCGTAGGAACCTTCAAACCAGCAGGGTCCCAAGTTATGACGACAGGAACTGTTGCCATCCCCCGTGCGTCCGCTGCCCGTGTGCTCTGGCAGTGAGGACGTGCCGTATGCGGGGTGGCAGCTCGGGGCTCGAGGCTCGTCTGGGGGGCCCGCGGCCAGCCTGCACGGACCCGTCCCCCTCCCCCCGCGCTCTCCTGCTGGCTGCCGAGGCCGGTGCGGCCCACGGCTCCTGGCCGGGCCCCTCGGAGGCAGTGCTGTTAGAAGCGCTGCAGCTAGGACGGCTTTCCGAGCCGTTGACGGGGAGCAGTCTCGTCTGCGGTGGCCCTGACGCCAGTGTGAGCACCCACGCGGGACACGACCTCTGCACACGCTCCTTCCAGGAGGCCTGGCCGCCCCCTCTTCCCCAGGCCTCGTCTCTGGTCGTACTCCTTCGCTGACAGCCTGTCCCGTGGGCCTGCTTTCCTGTCGCTCCGTCCTCCTGGCCGCCGCTCTGTCCTGGCGACGTGGACAGCAGTGTGTGGTGCCTGCCCTGGCACGGGCCCCTGGCGTTCCGGGACAGAACCCTGGTAATTATTCTGCAGATACCTGGTCCCCTAGGATGGCCCTTCACTGCTGGACCCCGGGCCGTCCTCCTGTAGGTCCCCCTTGAGAGGCTGTGACGCGACAACTAGATAGTATCCGTGTTCTTGTTTAGCAAGGACTTTCTCACATCGGGCAGCTGGTCATTGGAAACCCTGGGAGACTGGGGACCCGATGCGGGCTCGGTGCCACAGGGACTTGTTCGAGCCCGTGTGTGTGTGTGTGTGTGTGTGTGTGTGTGTGTGTCTGCAGTCTAGTGGCGAAGCACCCCAGCAGCTGCCTGGCCTAATGAGTCTGAGGGTCAGGTAGCGCTCTTACCGGGGCCACGGCGAGTGTGGGCTGGAGCTGTCCCAGGCTCCAGAGGAGCGGTGCCTGCAGGATAATTGCTGCGGCCACTGTGGGTGTCAGTCCGCACTGTCACCTCCACGGCCCGGCCTGCTGCGGGTGTCCGTCCACACTGTCAGCTCCACGGCCCAGCCCGCTGTGGGTCGCCGTTCATACTGTCAACTCCACGGCCCGGCCTGCTGCGGGTCCCCATCCACACTGTCAGCTCCACGGCCCGGCCTGCTGCGGGTCCCTGTCCACACTGTTAGCTCCACGGCCCGGCCTGCTGCGGGTGTCCATCTACACTGTCACCTCCACGGCCTGGCCCGCTGCGGGTCCCCATCCACACTGTCACCTCCACGGCCTGGCCCGCTGCGGGTCCCCGTCCACACTCTCAGTTCCACGGCCTGGCCTGCTGCAGGTGTCTGTCCACACTGTCATCTCCACAGCCCGGCCCGCTGCGGGTGTCTGTCCATACTGTCACCTCCATGGCCCGGCCTGCTGTGGGTCCCTGTCCACACTGTCCACACCACGGCCCGGCCCACTGCGGGTGTCCGTCCACACTGTCACCTCCACGGCCCCGCCCGCTGCGGGTGTCTGTCCATACTGTCACCTCCATGGCCCGGCCCGCTGTGGGTCCCTGTCCACACTGTCCACACCACGGCCCGGCCCACTGCGGGTGTCCGTCCACACTGTCACCTCCACGGCCCCGCCTGCTGCGGGTGTCTGTCTGCACTGTCATCTCCACGGCCTGGGCCACTGCAGGTCCCTGTCGGCATCCTGGTCAGGTGGCAGCAGCTTGCACACCCACTGCTGGGCAGTTCCGGACCCTGACCTCCTGCAAGGCTGGCAGTTTGGTGTTTCATTTAATGTCGTAACGGTTGCTTCCGAAGCCCAGAAGCAGCTCCCTGGTAACCTGCCTCTTTCCTAGTGGCAGTGGGCCTAAGACAGAAACAGCTCTTCTTGCAGGGTGTCCTGGAACATTCCTTGACCCCTGGGTTCCTGGAACCTGCAAGACCGTGGTTCCCTGCATTCTCATCATGCCGTGTCCCACCCTTTGATTTCATGTGTTCCATTCAGACAGCTGGGGCATTTCTCGGTTCCTATCCGCACACGCCGCCCACAGGTGGACCGGCCCACCGGCCCACGAGGTAGCTGTGGCCTCCAGCACGGACTGAAGAACAGGAGAGGTGGCCGGCCCGCACGCAGGCCCGTGGAGGTGAGCTGCCCTGCCCCGTGGGTGAACGCAGACCGCAGTGGGCCTGGTGGCAGGCGGACAGGGAAGGCCCCCTGTGGGCTGCAGGCTGAGGCTGGGGGCGGCTCTGATCTGAAGGAGCCACGTCTGGGGCAGCGTCTGCAGCCGAGCTTACGATCTGATTAAACGTGCGACAGCCCTCGGCCGTAGGTTTGTCCTTTCCCCTGCACTAGGCCTTGGGGCCAGGGGCCCCAGCTATGCCCTGGGAGAGAGGGTCTGGGCCTGTGAACCGGCTCGGTGCGTCTTCTCGGGGCCCGGACACTTCATACAGATGCCCTTGGTAGCGGAGCTGCTCCCCGACCACGGAACTCAAACAGACGCGTCCTCTGACGTGTTCCGGGGGGCGGGCCCAGGCCCGCGTGCTGGGCGCGGCTCCATGAGCGTGAGGTCTAGAGCCCGGGCCCTTCTGCCGTCCAGCACCGGGGGGGTCCCGATCCTCTCGTGTGCTCCCCAGCGCTCTGCTGACCCAGGCTGGAAAATCCGACAGTTATTTTCTTGGGTGGAACTTTGTACTTTTCTGAGGGTCGACGCACTTAGCTGTGTGGGAGCAGAAAGAGGCAGAGGTGACGGTCCATGAGGGCTCCTGGCAGCAGCCTCAGGAGCGGCCAGCCTCAGGCACTGGAGGACAGCCCTGCGGCCAGGGGCTCTCTGGGACTCGGGGTTGGAGGCTGCCAGAGCCCACCCTGTGCACCCACTGCAGCTCCTCCAGTGACCCCAGCCTTGTGCTCTGCAGACGTGTCGGGGCGCCCCCCGCAACCGGAAGTGTCCTGGATGCCCACAGGACCTCTCTTCCTGCCGGAATGGTGCCTAGACCCTGGCCCTGTCCACTGCTCAGGGGTCAGGCGGGCAGACCACCTGCAGGACACGTTCCTGGGTGTTTCTGGAAAGCAGCAGGAGGAGGCCAGTTTCTTAGCAGCAGAGCAAGCACCTGGGCATCAGCCTCCGCCCTGCACTGTGGGCTTGGCCAAGCGCATGGCCGTTGTCCTGCAGGCACAGAAACTTGACTGTCGTCAGCACACCCAAGGCAGAGCCGTGCGTCCCACTAACCATGTCCGAGCTCACAAAACTAATACCACAATGGCGATTTGTTGGTTTGCAGTCAGAAGCATCGTTCACAACCAGCTGGTTCAGGTTTGCATGAACGCGGACCCGGTCCCTGCTCTGTGCTGCTAGCAGCCCTGAAGGCTGGACATGAGCCCGTTCCTCCCTGGGCGAGTCGGGGACAGAAGGGGCTGGACTGGCAGCAGCGAGAGCAGGTGCAGTGAGCGCTGTTGCACTAGATGCTGACGTTCGCTCGGGCGACGTGGGCGCTCCCTGGGCGTGGCATGTGGGTTGGTTCCAGCAAACCGAGGATTTCAGCAGATTCACGGGACGGGAAATAGTGTGGAAGAAAGATGCTGACGCCAGGCCAAGGTGGCCTGGAGGGGCTGCCCTGGGCCGGCCCCCCGCCCCCACGCCCCGTCCCCACCAGTGGTCCCAGCACAAGGCTGGCTGTGGGGCCACCTTGTGCCGAAGCCCCCGTGGTCACACGGGTGAGCGCTGCGCTGAGAAGGAGCCACCTCCCCTGCAGGGTCCGTCCTCCGGATCCGCCACCGCCCGTCCTCACGGTTCCTCGCCGGCTGTGTCCGTCCCGGGGGCCCCGACTCAGCGTTTCCCTCGTGCTCCTTAGACCCCCGTTTTCTCCTACTTGTTTGGCTTCTCACCTCCTCTATCGAGGCTGTCCAAAGGGACTCAGTCTCTTTCATGTTACTTTACCAAGTAATTTTTCCCTGTTCTTACTTCCCATTAGGTTATTCCAGGGGGAAGTCTTGCTTTTCTCAAACAAGATGTCCAGCCAAATTGCTTTCCCAAACCCAAGAGTTCTCTACCCAGCGATGAATGACCCAGCACTTAGGAGGCACAAAAAGGTGCAATCGGATTTTGTTCTAAATCACAGATTATTTTCCCCACTTTTATGCCTGCGATTCCCAACTATTTCAAGCTCGGACCTTAAGACTCAGCCGGCCTCCTGGACAGCTTAGTGCCAGCTCCTCGCGGCCGCCCTCCGCGTGGCCTCCTCCTCCCTGAGTCCTCCCTGAGTGCGCTCCTCTCGATGAAGGGTAACTCCAGGACCCCCTGCCGGTCCAGGAGCGTCAGGGCAGACGCCTGCACGCGCCTCACAGTTCCCAGCATCCTGCCACCTCCGTGCTGCCCGCACGGGTCCTCGTCACGGGCCGCTTGCTCGAGCCCTAGCTGTGCTCGCCGCCCCCGTCCGTCCTCTGGGCCAGAGAGCTGTGTTCCCCGGCCGCCAGTCAGTCACATTATTCCTCTAAATAAACACCTCTGTGCACAGCACCTGGGCTCCTTTCCTGGTGTCCGAGGCTCCGCGTCCTCAGTGTGTGGGAGCGTGCCTCCCGGGTCACGTCCTCGTGCGTGGTCGTTTCCACAAGTGAGGACGAGAGTCGGCATCACGGAAGGTGGGGAACAACTTCGTCTCGTCCCTCCTAATGTTCCACAGAGTCCTGTGTCCCTCACCGGCTCTCACAGAGATCTTCTGTTAGTCAAGGACGTTTCCTTGGGATATCCACTTCTGGGCAAGGAGGTAAAGGAAATAGTTGGAAAACCAGTTCCACCTGAGACCCCTGGGCACATGCTCTGAACCGACACGCGGAGGGACCAGAAAGCCTGTGTGGGACAGAATGGAGAGCGTGAGAACCCAGAGGTCTACGAGAGTGTAGCCGATCTCGCCTAGAGGCTTGTGTGAGGAAGGCTGTCGGGGTGAGGACCTGAGGTCTCAGGCCGCCCCTGGTGGGGAGACGGGAGCCCTGGGAAGCTGTGTCCTTAGTTCCTTCAGGTGACCTCCGATGAGGCTGTGTGACAAAGGACACACAGAGCTGGCCTCTTGGCAGAGAGACTGCATAGTTACCTGGGACCCTGTGCTCAAGAGGACTGTAGCTTCTGGGCTGGCTCCTCTTTGGTGTCATCTTCTGACACTTCCTAGTTTTATCTCTGAACTTGAATTTTGTAAATGAAGTGTGGTGGGACCGTGGGTTCTTGTGAACTAGGAGGTACCTGTTTGCCATTCCTCGCTGCCTTGTCTGCAGCAGTGTCTATGATGCCAGTGGGCCCATGGTGCGTGGGGGTTCAACGAGGCTCAGTGTGGGCACGAGGTAGGCACGCCACTGCTCCTCTGTGCCCCTGGAGGCAGGCTCACTGACCTCCATCCAACTGCGGAGCTTGAAGCCCCTCTCACCTGTGGTCTGGGGCTTGTCCTACCTGCCCAGGGGCCCAACAGGAAGCATACCTGTCTGTGCCCCTATAGGTGAACCCACGGACCCCTGTCCTGGCCATGGACCTGGATTAGCCCTGCGACCTGGCTCCAGGCCCTCTCAGCTGCCATCTGGGCCGGTCCTGCCTGCCCAGGGGCCACGTGGGAACCACACTGGTCTGCACACCTGCTACAGGCCACCATCTGCAGAACCAACTGCAGCTTCTGAAGGAGGTCCGTGTCCCACAGGGCTGGAGGTGAAAACTGAGAACCAGGAATGCTCTGCTTGGAAGCGAAGAAGAAACAAAGATCCACCCAGACAGATGAAAGCTGGAGGTTCATTATCACTAGCTCTGCCTCATAAGAAATGCTGAAGGGAGTTCATCTGGAAACTGGTAAAACTACAACTTATAAAACTTGCTAATAATGGTAAATGTAGCAAATTCAGATTCCTCTAATAGGTAACAGTGGGATATGAATCACTTGGCTCTGGTATAAAAGTTAAAAGACAAAATAATAAAAATAACTATAGCTACAATACTTTGTTAATGGACACATGATTTACCAGATGCAACATGTGACACTGGTAGCATGCACTGGGGATAAAAGTGTAGGACTGTGTGTGAGTGAGTGACTGAGGTGTTCCCAGCATAAATGACTGTTGTCACTATCGGCCACTTGCCATAAGTCTCACGGTTTCCACAGAGTCCTCTCTAATAGACCCACACAAGTTACAGAGAAAAGATCAAATTAGGCCACTGCACGCGTGCACGCACACACAAATCAACAAGTCACAAAGAAAGACCGTGAGAACGGAAGAAAGGAATAAAAGTACTGCAGAATCATGAGGAAACAGTGAACAAAATGGCAATAGTGAGTCCTTACCTACCATTAGTTACTTTAAATGTAAGTGGATCAAATTTTCTAGTCAAAAGACACAGAATAGCTGAACGGATTTCTTTTTTTTTTATTATAATTTTTTTAAATTTTTTTTCCATAATATTTTATTGACAAATTGTTTTCCATACAACACCCAGTGCTCTTCCCCTTAAGTGCCCTCCACCATCACCATGAACGGATTTCAAAAAAAAAAAAAAAAGCAGACACCACGATACAACATGTTGCCTACAAGAGACTCACATCAGTTGTGAGGACACACTCGGCTCGCGTCAGCTGTGAGGACACGCACGGGCGGAAAGTGAGGGAACAGAGTCAGGTTTTCCTGCACACGGAACCAAAGCAGAGCAGGGTGGCTGTGCTCCTACCGGACAAGGTAGACATTCACCTAAAACTGTCATAAGGGACACATCAAACAGTGGTAAAGGGGTCGATTCATCAAGAGGGTTTAATAAATGTGAATACATGTGCCCAACACCGGAGCATCTCAACACATAAAGCGAATGTTGAGAACGAAAGGAGGAACAGCAAATCAGCGGTGTCAGGAGACTTCAGTCCCCACTTCAACAACAGGCACATTGTCCAAAGTCAATTAGGAAACAGCAGACTTGGTAACGGACCAGATGGAGCTCACAGGGAACGTGCCCTCCAGCAACAGCAGGGCGTGTGGGGCCCAGAGCACGTCTCCACGCATCTAACAGGAGTGAGATCACGCCAAGTACCTTTTCCACTCAGAATGGTGTGGGACTAGAAATCAATAACAGGAGGAAAACTGGAAAACTCAATCTGTGGAAATTGATACACTCCTGAAGAATCAATAAAGAAGACATCAAAAAGGGAATAAAAAAATGGTCTCAAAACTAAAATGGAAACACATCATCCCCAAACTTGCAAAAGGCGGCAAAAGTGGCTCCAAAGGGGAGTTTCTAGCGATAAATCCTACATTGAGAGACAAGATCTATGAACAACCCCTCTTTACATCCAAGGAAGCAAAGAACAGACTAAATCTAAACTTAGCAGAACGTAGGACAGATAAAACAGATAAATGAGGGACTGAGATGACGTAGAAATAGTGAAATTAGGGTTTGGAGGTTGTTTTTTTTAAAATAAACAAAATTGACAAAACTTTAGCTAGACTTACCGAGAAAGGAGGGAGTGAGTCCCGATGGAAGAGGAGACGCTGCCGTTGCCTCCGCTGCACCGCAGGGGATGGTGGGAGACTGCCGTGAACAGTTACACCCCCCCCCCCCACGCACACTGGACGACCTTGAAACGCAGCCCGCGTCGCAGAATCAAGGCCAGCATGTTTTTTATGTGACAGGCTGGACAGGGGAGGGCGCTGATGGCTCTGGGAGGCACGCTTTCCGTCTGAACCAGCATTTGCTTCACATACAAAAAGAAAAAAGAAAAGAGAAAAAACACAGTGTTCTTAGAGGCACAAACAAGGAAGCTAGCAGAGCCTTCTTCCTTCGTGCCGCTGCAGGAGGCGGATGCCGCCCCGCCCTTGCCAAGACCTCTGTGTCTTCATCCCCAGACCCTGCAAGCAGGGCTCGCTCCGTGGGCACAGGGGGTGTGCGGACGTGACTGAGCCCCAGGCCTCGGCCCAGGGGGGTCAGCCAGGGTTCCCCAGAGAAACAGAACCCGCAGGACCCTGGGTGGACTTGGAGATCGGCTCGGTCGGTCTGGAGGCTGGCACGGCCGGCGTCTGCAGGGCCGGCTGGACCTGGGGCAAGATCTGGTGTCCCGGCACGGGGAGAAGGTCTTCCCCTGTGTGGAGGCTGCGTGGTGGCCGTGCAGGCCTTCGCACACGAGGGGGGCCCTCCGCTTGCCTGGGCCCCTGGCGGCAGGTGTCCGTTCACCTCGTCTTAACCCAGTCACCTTGTGAAAAGCCCTACTGCCACACCCGGGCACGCTCTGAGGGAGGGCTGGGGATTCCGACGTACAGATCTGGGGGCCCGGCCCCCCCCAACAGAGACCATGGAGGCAAGGAAAAGGCTTCCCAGCTGCCCACCTGGGTCTTCGCTTTGTGCTGGGCCTCAAGAGTGGCGCAGCCGGCCCTGGACACCCAGCTCGATGGCCTGGGCAAGAAGCCAGCCTCCTTGAGGGTGTCCCCCACAAGGTCCTGGGCGCCCCGAGACCCAGTGCGTGCCTCCCAGAGGGTGTAGTGTGGGACTTTTGGGGCAGGTGCTGGGCGGGGTGGCGGGGCCCTCTCCCTGCTGACCGGGACACACTCACCAGCACCGCTGCAACGCTGCCTTCCTGCAGGCTCAGCCCCGGGTGGGGTCTCCCGTCTCCGAGTGGGCCTTGTCCCAGCCGAAGTCACAAAGGGCTTACCAGCACCAGGCAGACACTTTGACTTGCTGAGGGGTGACGTCACACAGGCTGGCTTGCTGGTCCGAGTCCCTGTCTTCCCAGAGCTGGATTCTGCTCCATCACGGGGACTTGGCCCTCGGCGTGCCTCACCCTCCCCAGCTGCTGGGTCAGGTAAACGAGTCCTCTGCCTCAGGTTAGAGGTGACAAGTGACTTGGGGTCAGTCCAAGGAGCACCCTTCGGAGTGCGACTTGAAGCAGCTCACGGCCTGTGGACAGAGAGGCCTGTCTGCTCCCTCGCCCCACTTGCCACAGGTGCCCCTGGGGCTGATGGCAGCGGCGTCCCCCCCACCTGCTTACCACAGGGGCGTCCTCCCCTGCACCTGCTCACGGGATGCCCCCACTGCTCAGGGCAAGGGCATCCCCTACCCCATCCCCCCCAGCTCAGGGCAGGGGCGTCCCCTCCCCCCACGGCTCCCAGGGTGCTCCCCCACCTCCAGGCTCAGGGCAGGCCCCCCGCTGCCCACGATCCCATCCAGAAGGGGGCTGTCGGTCAAACTGGTGTAAACGCGGTTGTTCATGTTTTGACTTTTGTTCTGCTTTTTAGATATCTGGTTGGGAAGCAACTCCCAGGAGCAGAGTGGGTTTCCCAGAGCAGCGAGGACGCCATAGTGACAGCGTCTGCATTTCCTCCAGGACACACGTGGCGGAGCTGTTTAGCAAAGGAACAGCAGTGAGACCTCCCGGCTGTGGCCTGTGACGGCTGCCCCAGAGGTGAGCGTCTCTGACTGTGGGTCAGGTGACACTGTTGACAGGGGGGACGTGTCCCCCCGGCACTGCTCACACACGGGGGACGTGTCCCTCTGTCCCTGTCACTGCTCACACACGGGGGACATGTCCCCTCCGTCACTGCTCACACACGGGGGGAAGCTGTCTCTCCAGCCACCGGGCCGGGATGAGGGACAGGGCCCGCAGGACCTTCGCCTGGTCAGAGCGGGGCTCACCATGGGTTCACTGACTGACTCATCACTTACCAGGGGTGAGGAGGGAGCGTAGCCCCTCCGGCTACGGAGGGCAGGGCAGTGGCGGTCTGAGCTGTCTGGGGGGGGTGGGCGGCAGGTGCGCATGCGCTGCGGGGAGCCCCCAACAGCTGGCCGTGGCGAGTGCCGACGCCGGGTCCCACCCTCCGGTACCGCGAAGTGCCTTCTAGAAGCCGGGCCTGCCTCCCCGCCCGCCCGTGGGAAGGGGCAGCACCGGTGGCTTCAGAGTGTTCGCGGAGGGTCTGAGTCAGAGCTCGGGTTTGTCCATGCGAGTCCCCGAGTGACGGCGGCCGCTTCCAGCACGTCATCTACGTGCTTTCACGCGAGAGTCTTCAGTGTCGGGTTCAAAACGCCGTCTTGAACTCGGTTTGTGAAGCCACGCCAAGAGCCGCCCCCTCCAGGCTGGCCACCACCGCGGAGCGAGGAGCGGGGGCTGGGGGCGCGGGCGGAGAAGGAGCGCAGCCTGTCCTGTCCCTGCCGCCCCCCACCCCCCCGCCCCCGCCGTGCGCGCGTCCCCGGGAGGGGTGGCCACGCGCCTCCGCCGGGTGCCCTGTGTAAGGGCCCTGCATCCCGCGAGGGGACACTGCAGGTGCTTGTCACCCAGAAACAGAGCCCGCGGGGACCAGGAGGGGTGAGGAGGGAGGGGCTGGGACGTGAGGAGGGAGGGGAGGAGGGGAGGGGAGGGGGGCTGCGCGGGGTCCCTGCAGGCAGGAGGGCCCCGCCCGTCCAGCGCTCCAGCACCACGTTGCCGAAGGTCCCTGCGCCCTCTGGCACCCCCCCACCCAAGACGGAGGGCGTGGCTGAGGAATCGGGGCTCCCCTCCCGCGAGAGGCTTGGGGCGTGTTTCCTGTGGGATTGGATCTCGACTCTTTCTTCCCTCGCTGACGATTCAGCTTCCTGTGGCTCGGATGCGAGTGACGTGAAAACAGACGTAACCTGTCACTGGGGGTGCAACATTCCGCGGGGGTGGCCGAGGACCCCTGAGTGGTAGGGGAGACCCCCGGCCTAACGCAGAGGGGAGGACAGAGGGCGGCGGGCAGAGGCCCGGCGGCGGGGGTGGGGACAGAGGGCGGCTGTCAGCGGTGCCTGTCCTCCTCCGCGGCCGCGGGCAGTGTGGGCCGAGACCGGGGCCACCGCGGCCCTCCTGGCCGCCTCTCCTCCGCCCGTGGGGTACACTGCGAGTCTGTCTCGTGGTCTGGCCTCGTCTGCCCGGACATGGGGTCCGCGGTGTGAGGAGGGAGAGAGGACAGGTCCCTGGGGACCCTGGGGACCCGGGGGGAGAGCCCGGAGAGCCAGCCGAGGCGGAACACAGTAGTAGGACTGAGCTGGAGTGCGGGAGGGCGCCTGGGGAGGAGAGGTGCCCAGAGAAGTGACGGACGGAGGCCTTTGGCACCTGGGCCATGATGCCGAGCAGCCTGGGAGCCCCGGTGGTGGTGGAGGCTGGCGGAGGGAGCACGTGTGGCCCCGTGGGGCTCCGTGCTGAGGGGGCGGGTTTGGGGCCAGGAGAGCTGGGGGCGTCCTGGGGCTCGGGGAAGTGCCAGGATGGCGGCGTGGGTGGTGGGCTACGGTTGGGAGGGCTCAGGAGGGGGGACAGGGCCACAGCAGGAGGGGCAGGGGTTCAGTGACCGAATGGAGGTTCTTGGGGAGGAGCAGCGTTGCAGCGGGGAAGAGGTGAGCAGGGCAGGGCGGGCACACCAGTCCCCGGCCCAGCACCTCCCAGAGGTGGGAGAAGCAGGTGGCTCTGGGCTCCTGTCCTGCCCCTGGGGAGGCTGGGCGACCCTCAGTTACTGGCTAATGGGGTGCAGCCTGGGAACGGCCTGGGAACGGCCAGGCACCTGATGACAGCAGGAAGCCCATTTGCCTGGTGTTTGTGTGACCGGGAAGGCACAGCGAGAAGGTGTGATGGCCGCAGACACCCCCAGGGGACCGGGAGGTGCGACATCCAGCCAGCAGACAAATGGTGGGGATGCGTCCAGATGGTGCCGGAACGTCCAGCTGCGCCCCTGCGTCCCTCCCCCGCCCGCAGTTCTGAGTACACGTCTTGCTGCCGAGGCCCCCGTGCCAGGCTCTGCTTGGCACGGATCCCGACGGCACCCCCCGCCTTCTGCCGGTGCCTAATGAGCAATCCTCAGATACCCTGGCCCCGCGGGTCCCCTCCCATGGCCTCTGCCTCCAGGACTCCGCGTGGACAGGATAGCTGTGCTCCGTGTTACCGTGAACTCGCGGTCTTCCCCCCACGGCCCGCTCCACGGTTGGCCCCGTTTCTCGGCTGCGTGCTCCAGGTGCCTGGGGAGGCAGGAGGGGGGCCCGCCCAATCCGGGCTCCTGCCTGTCGGGGCCTCAAGGATGCAGGGCCACAGCCCAGGGCGAGCTGGCGGGAGGCAGAGCCTGCGGGCGGGGACGGGGCCAGCTCACTTCCCCGGAAAGGACAGAGGTCCACGGGGCCCTCCCAGGATGGAGAGAGTGAGACCACGGGGACACCGACCCCTCTAGACGTCGTCTGCCTTTATATCCTCGTCATCATCAACCTGGAGACCGCCCAGCGAGGCAGCAGCCACTCTTCACGTGGATGGGTTCCTACCCGGTCACAGAGCTACCGAGCGGGCCAGGGGCCGAGCCCCGGCCGAGAGACCCGGTGGGCAGGCTGGGCGGTCAGCAGGGCCCTGACCTGGGCTGAGGCCTGCAGTCCCGTGAGGATGGAGGGGTCTGAAAGCCAGGGCACAGAGGCCGCGCCTGGACAGCCCGCTGGGCTGCGGCTTCGTCGGCACGGCAGGATCGGGAGCCTCGGCCTCCATGGGAAGGCCACACATTTCCAAACTCCCCTGGGTCTGGTTGATGGCTCCCGTCATTCCCGGGCTGGCCGCTGACTGGCTCCAGGAAAGGACTGGCGGGCTGCGAATGTCTGGGGTGAAATGGTGCTCTGGGGACACAGGACAGAGAGGAACAGTGGCAGGAGAGAGACGGTGTCCCCAGCTGAGGTCTGCGGAGCCCCACCTCTTCCCGGGCCCGGAGGGTCGATGTCCTCCGACACGGGTTTCCACATGCCCAGGGTCTCCCCTCTGACCAGACAGCCCGGAGAACCACGTGGCTGCAGGCCAGTGACCAGAAACACCGGTTCCTCCTGTCCCCCTGGAGCCCGGCCTGTGGCGCCGTGGGGACTGGTGACAGAGTTGTTCTGGTTCTGCAGGATATGACAAACAGTCCAGGCAGCTCGCCGACTAAGGGGTTCTGCAGAGTCCATAGTTAGTAAAGTAGAGACGAAAAGAGAAAACAGAGAATCGTGTTGTCAGGAAAGACTATTAATGTGGACTGAACCTGTGAGCCACACAATATTTAAGTTAAGTCCTTTGTTGTCTGTCACTCGGAAATAATTGGTCTGTGAGGTCTATGGCAGTCTGTCCTGCTGGGAAATAGTAATGTATATTATGGGAAGCTCAAACATGAAAGAAAGTGTTCCTTAAATAAAAAAGATAATTTTACCCCTAAAATGTATTTGTTGAATTTAAATTTTTGAATGGGTAATAATTCGCATGGTTTAGAAATAAAAAGCATGAAAACGTATTCAGTGTAAAGTCTGCCTTTCGTCCCCGCGCCCTCTGCCCAGTTTCTCTGTGTAAAAACTCTTCCTAACCCGGGCACCCAGGTGGCTCAGTCGGTTAAGCGTCTGACTCAGTTTCAGCTCAGGCCCAGATCTCTCCGTTTGTGAGATCAAGCCTCGCGTTGGGCTCTGCACTGAGTGCTCAGAGACTTCTTGGGGATCTTCTTTCTCCCTCTCTCTGTCCCTCCCCAGCTTGCTCGCTCGCTCTCTCTCGCTCGCTCTCTCTCTCAAAATAAACAAATAAAAACTTAAAAAATTCTTTTTTATTGATTTCCTGAACTGGTGCTCTTTATAGGTTAAGGGTATGAGTTGTGATTACATGTGCACTTCGTTTGCTGATGCACAACGTGTGAAGATGTGTGCTCACTTCGACTGTCCCTGTTTCTTACACTAGCCGGAGCGTACTTACTGCATTTGCTCCTTTGC
Organism: Suricata suricatta; assembly: GCF_006229205.1. Classification (NCBI taxonomy): domain Eukaryota; kingdom Metazoa; phylum Chordata; class Mammalia; order Carnivora; family Herpestidae; genus Suricata; species Suricata suricatta. Next base: position 144,863,969 of record NC_043706.1, read on the forward strand.
TTCACAGTGTATATTGGAGGATCTCCCATATTCGGACCTCTCCATTTTTTAAACCTGCATAGTATTCCATTGTGTGGATGTTTCCTACTGATATACACTTAAGTTGTTGCAAATCTTTTATTGTAATAATTGTGGACTAAAAGCCTTGCATATATGGCATTTTGCACATAACATTAGAATCAATTCCTACTAGAAAAACTACTCAAAGGCTATGTGCCTTTGTAATCTTACAGCTGTCTCCAAACTACTGTCCATATGGTTTATAAAACTTACTCTCATAATGTATGAAAGCAGCTCTATGTCCACGGCCTCATTAACTGAGTGTTTTGCCCACTGGATAGGTTTTCTGTTATTCGTAAGGCTGAGCATCTTTCTGTGTTTTCACTGGACTGTCTAGTTAAAGTGATTTCCCGTTCATCTTTCGGGTTGCTAATCTTTGTCTCTCATATTGGTTTTTAGGAGCTCTTTATAGATTACCGATATAGGTTGTGTTAGGAGATGACATATATATATTTTTTTCTTTTTTCTTTGTCTATCTTGACTTCTGCTGGCAAGTTTTTCATGCAGAAGTTTTGTTTTATGTGGTTGAATTTATAAATCCTTCTTTTACTGCATTTGGATTTTTAGCTTAAATTAACAGTTTTCCCTTGACTACAAAGTGATAAAGAAACTTGCCCATAATCTCTAATATGACTTTTATGATTTTATTTTTAACATTTATTTGACGTTTTGGAATTTATTTTGATGTGGAATGTGAGATATGGGGGTGGCTTTTATCTTTTATTTATTTGCTGGACAGCTACTTAGTTGTCTTAATGCCATTTATCAGTCATGTTTTCACCACTAATCTGAAATGTCATGGGCACTGTATGCTATTTTCTCTCATATTTTTGTGTTTACCTATACTTTTTATAGTTTTATGTTGTTCTGGACTTTTGTTCATGAGCCCGCACGGCAATGTTTTAATTATTAAGACTATTATATATGATTTAAGAACTCGTAGGGCTACATATTTTTCTTAACCCTTTCTCTTAGGATTTTCCTGCCTATTCTTGTTGGTTTCTTTTTCTATTTAAACATTAGGATCAGATTGCCCGCTCTTCTTCCTGCAAAAACAAAAACAAACAATAAAAACTAAAAAACCCCTACAAAGATCCAGAAAAACCTTAGTCCATCTTTATTTTTTTATTAATTGAATATTCATGAATACACTTTATAAGATAAGAGGGGACGGTTGATACTTTACAATATTGAGTCTTCCTATCCACTTGTTCAAATAAAATATTCCTCATGTAGATCTTAACTTTGTTAAATTTATTCCTGATACTTTTTCTTTGTTGGCTAATTAAATAGGGGTATTTTTTTCTATTATATCTTATAAAGTTGTTGGTTTCTTTGATTTTATACTCTGATATCTTACTGAATTTTCTTATTATTTGGTTTTCACTTGATATTGTCTTTTAGGCTTAGGTAGATATATCTTAACATGTTAAAACATGCAATTCTATTTTATTACAGTTTTTAATGCTGAATTTTACTAAATCCTTCTGCAGTTTTGATGAAGATGATCTCATTTTTAAAATCCCTTGGATCCATTGCAAGATGAAACAAAGTTCCCATCATCAGCTTTTGAAACCAAGGGTTTGAATTTTAGTTTGATCGGTAGTTATGCACAGCTGCCGCCTACGGCACGCATCACTCAAGCCCAGTTCTCCGTAAAGAGTCGCTGTTTTTTACACTGCACACCGGGACTTCATCTGCATCTTGAATTAATTTAAGAAAATACTGTAGCGGAACAAACTCAGAGCTAGTGCAGTCATGCCCACATGGAAAACTTCGCATTTCTCCTCTGAGTTTGGAACAAAATGCGTACATTATGTATACATATGTGTGAAGAGGAATAGAGCGTGTTCAGCGCGCCTCTTAAACCCCCTGAAGAAGGCAGGCGTGTGCGGGTGGGCGGGCACGGGCTGCCCTGCAGGTAAGTAGGCGACCACAAAATAAAGTCAGTAAATTTAAGTTGACATGATTCACACTTTTGAAGCCCCTATTAAGAATCAAATAAGAAATAAGCAAGCAATCAAGTAAGGAAATGTGAGTCCACAGATGCCTACTGGTAAGATGGACCTGCCTGAGCCCTGGTCTCCTTGGCAACCGTGGAGGGAGGGGCGGGGCCGAGGAGCCGCGCCTGCGTCCCCCTCACCTTTGTGCCCTGACCTTGTCAGCCCCCCTTCTGCAGGACCACCTTCTGGTTCTGCGCTGACCGGGAATCAGGAGCGGAAGGCATTTCTGCCGCCAGTGCCGTCGAAGGAAGCGGTCTGCAGGCTTTTAAAACTGCGTAAGGACACGCGACCATCGCGGCGTCTGGACTCACGACTGTCTAGCGTCACCGCCGCGTCCGGTGCTTGTGACGTGTGTCGTGGGGGCGTGTCGAAAGGCCTGCGCGCCGGGCCGGGTGCGCGCGCCTCTGCTCCGCAGCGAGGCCGGCGGTAAACGCACCGCCTCGAAGCTGGGGGCGCGCGGAGGACCACGGAATCGGGGGCCTGGACTTGGGGGCATGTTTTCCTTCCGCGGAGCCGCCTGCCGTCCGGATCCCGTCCGTCAGTGGTGACGCCCGGTGGGTGAGGGGTGCGACGGAGACCGCATGGCGCAGGGGCTCCCAGGACAGTGTCGGCTCACACAGCACATTCATGGTTGTTTAAACTAATCGGTGATTTCGTTAGAAAAAATGTTTTTATGTTTATTTATTTTTGAAAGACAGAGTGAGAGCAGGGGAGGGGCAGAGAGAGAGAGAGAGAGGGAGACACAGAATCAGAAGCAGCTCCAGGCTCTGAGCCGTTGGCACAGAGCCTGACACGGGACTTGAACCCACAAACTGTGGGATTGTGACCTGAGCTGAAGTCAGATGCGCCCCCCGGGTGTCTCAGCAGTGCTTTCTCATGATGCACGAGATTTAAAGCTTTGACATGGCCATGTCCCAAAAAGCCTAAGGCATCACCAACCACAGTAACACAGCTCGTCAGTCCAGCTACAACGTGGACTCAAACTGTTTTCCGGTTTTCTGGGCTTCTCTGAGAGCTGATTCTCCATCGCCGTCACTCCTGGATGCATCTTAAAAGGGCTTCCCGTGTGCGTGGGGCCGACGGCCCTGCAGAGGGAGGCCAGAAAGCAGGCGGTCGCGTGTGGATGGGGAGGCCACGGTGCCTGCAAAACAGCAGATCCAGTTTGGAGGCAGTGCATCCAGAGGAAGTTCGGGAGTGAGTAAACTAGGCTGGAACTGCCGAAGCCCGGTTCCAGCATGTTCCAGGGTGAGGGTGGCTGGGCACAGAGCAGGGCAGTGTAGGAGAGAGCTTCTTTGATGGTTTAAAGATCGCTTGATAGGGGCGCCTGGGGGCTCGGTCGGTTGAGTGTCCATCTTCACTCAGATCATGATGTCACAGCCCGTGAGTTCAAGCCCCTTGTTGGGCTCTGTGCTGACAGCTCAGAACCTGGAGCTGCTTCCGATTCTGTCTCCCTCTCTCTCTGCCCCTCCCCCACGGCTCGCTCTCTCTCTCTCAAAATAAATACTAAAAAGAATTTAATAAAAAAGGCTGCTTGATAAAGAAGCGGCTGTAAAGGTGGGGACAGAGCTGAGCACACCTGGCGGACGTGGCCACGCTGGGCTCTGTCCCCAGCCCCACTGACGAACTGGCTGTGTCCTCGGCTCCTGAGTGTCTCCTGTTCTGTCGGGAAGGTCTGCGGCACACACATGGGACCCAGGCGACCCCGCCACGCAGCCCGTGAGCTCGGTGGGGAGGACCCGCGGGAAGTCCACTTTTGTACCTTTAGTTTTGCTCTATGGAAGGACACGTTTCGATAGGGATTTACTTATTATAATATGACCAAGCGTTGGTCCACGCCTGTCCTGTGAGCCCAGCTTCTGAGAGTGTAACATAAATTTGCAGTCGAAGCGCTAGGTCTTTGCCTCGGCACGGGCTTCGAAGGACGGTCCAGACGAGCCCCCGCGGCAGCCAGGAGGACTGTGCGGCCGGAATCTCCCTGCGAGGAACCAGCCCACCGGCCTGGGCCAAGGGATTATGTAAAGTGAGTGTTATTTATTTATCTTCCTAGAAAACAGAAAACTCACTCTTACACACTTGCCATTCAGCTTGGCGGAGGCGGAGACGAGGTGGTGACACTTCCATGTATAAGGAAGGAGTTTGAAAACATTCATGGCAAATTGAAACTAATCTTCTTGACAGATATGTGCCCAACACGGGGGCGCAGCCAGACTCCTCCGGGAGGTGCCAGGGGCCGCGTGCGGGCCATCCCTGTGCCCAGCCCGTCCTTCACACGCAGGGACCGCAGGCCCCGCGCTGGGGCGGTGGCCGCCTGCCCTGCCGGTGGCCCAGTGGCCGCGGGACGTCGGACGGACAGACGGCTCCCGTTGGCCCCGGCCGAGCCCCAGGCGGAGGGCAGGCGGGCCTGCTGAGAGTGAGCCAGGCCCGAAGCCGAGACGCCAGCGACCCGCTCCTGTGACGTGGGACCGGTTCTCCTGGGGCCGGCGGCAGGGGGCGCGTGCCCACGGGCCCCCCACCGGGTGTCCTAGCCGAGCGGCTGCACCGCACATCGTTAGTCTGGGCTGCCACACGCACGCCCCCCTTGCTGCCAGCCCTTCCCTCAGCTGCCAAAACACAATCTGTCCCCGCGTCCTGCAGCCAGGCGCCCGCCCTCCCCCCTCGGCTCCCGCCGGGCTTCCGCGTGTCGCAGGCGTGGGTTTGGCAGCCCTGATGGAGCCCTTAATCCGCTTTCCCTCCAAGGGGACTCGCTGCAGCCGCCTGCTTTGTCCTCCAGCTCCTGGTGGCGGCTCTGACCGCAGGGCGCCGTGCCTCCACACTGGCTGCTCCGTCTACACCGGCTGCTTGGGCCCTGCTGGGTGTGCCGGTGGGCATGGCCACTGGAGTGGGCAGGGCAGGGTCGCAGGAGGAGGTCAGTGCTCCCCGTACCCCCACCAGCCCATCCTGAGCCTGCTCTGTTCAAGGGCACCTCTGCCAGACAGGCCGGAGGCCAGCCCGCAGAGGGTCTCCCTTGGGCAGCATTCTGGCGGACCGACCTCGCTGACGGGAGGCGCGCTGTGGGCAGCGGGGGGGCGGGGCTGGGGTGGCCGGGGCACGGGGTCCCAGCTGTCTGTCTGCAGGGCCTGAGGCTGCCTGTCTGCAGCTTTCACAGGACTCAGCGCCCCGGCTTCAGATGGGGGGGAGGGGACGTACGCAGTGATCTGGGTCCCTCGAGGGGACACACGTGGGCCCTCAGCCCGCCTCCCACGCCCCAAACAGACCATGTGTCCACTGTGTCCTCAAACGCCGGGGAGGGGCTGTGCCCTTTCTGACCAGCATCCCAGCAACCCTGCCACAGACCAGGGTCACTGTCCCCATTTAAGACACCAGCTTCTGGAGCTGGCTGCCCCACCAGACACGCACCCGAGACCGCTGGCCCCAGACGACCCCACTGCCTGTGACGTGGGCTGGAGACCCCAGGGACATGTGCCTGGAGGCCGGAGGCTGAAGATGTGCACTGAGGCCAGCACCCCTGTCGACAGAGTTGTCACCCTGGCTGGCGGTGGGTTACAGCCTTTGTTCACGCTCCATCCTGTCTCCGAGGACCGCACCAGACCCCTCCCCGGGCAGCGGACCCTGTGGGCTGACGCTTCAGACACCTTCCTGGGGCACCTGGGTCCCTCCTTCCCAATGTCCGCTGCTGGCATCTCCCTCCTGACGCGCCCGTGTGCTCCGTGGCCGCAGCCGGACCCGACAGAGGCCTGAGTGAACATTCCACAGGCCCCGAGGCCAGCGTCCCTCGCCGCCAAGGAGGCGGCTCCCAGGCAGGAGCGGCGAGGAGAGGGGCCTGCGCCAGCCGGCACGCGTGCCCCGCAGTGGGCGCCTGTGCCCGAGGAGACGCCGCGTGGCAGGGCTGCCCCTGCAGGTGCTGCCGGCGGAACCCAGTTCAGGGCTGCGTGGAGTGGCGTCCCGTGGCCCCGGGGGTGGGCGGTCAGGGCAGCCCCTCCCTGCGTGTCCAGAAGCGGCGCGTCTGTCCCCGTGTCCCACTCAGGCGGAGGCGCCCACGAAGCTGCATGCACCGCAAGCGCAGGGTCTCGTCAGATCCTGGCTCTGTCCCGCCTCAAGGGCTCTGCTCTTTCCGGGGGGGTCTGAGGGCAAGTCCTGCCCCCACCGCGTGGTGTGGCCCTCCCAGCAGCCACATTCTCTCTGTGGCCAAAGCCTAGCAACACATGGTCCATGTGACCTGTCTTCCAGTGCTGGAAAGCCAGCAGGCACCTGGCGGGAATGTGGACGGGGCGCCCATCTCTCCTCTGGGCCCCCCACCCCGAGGAAGCCCCAACATTGGCTGCAGACAGCTCCCCTTGGCCTCGTGCCGTGAGGCTGAGCCGCAGAGCCGGGGTCTGGGTGGGGGTGGTCTCTGCCTCCAGGGACGAGCTGTGTCCCCAGACAAGCTCCCTGTCCCCAAGCTGCAGGTTCCTCACCGATGAAACGGGGACAAAAATGGCATATGGCCCTTTATGTCGTTCTCGTCCTCAAAACACGGCAAAGCCTCCTCGCAGCACGCGTCCTGAGCCCAGACTCTCTATCTGGCCTCTGTCTAGCAGTCTGGTCCCCGTCCAGGCCCCCAGCTGCCCCGTGGGTTCCGCCTCCCGCTTAGCGCCTGCGGGCCTCGGCCTCCTGTACCTGACACCAGCCCCTCCAGCAAACCACAGTGTGGGCGTGGGCGGTGCCAGGGCCACGGGTGGCCAGACCACCGCCGGCCTGCTGAGCCCCGTGGCGGGGCCGAGAAATGACTGGACCCATGGGGCGTGTGGCCTGGGAATGTGAAGCTGGAACCGCAGCAGGTGAGGCGCACTGGGGGCCCGGGAGCCAGAGGCAGAGAGAGGGACCCGTAGGCCACGGGACAACGCCGGGCGGCTGGGTGGCTCAGAACCATCACGCGGGGCTCCCGTTCTGTGACCGAGCGTCGGCCAGCCGAGGACCTCTCTTCAAGGCCGTGTGGCCCTCACCCAGCCTGCCACTGGGCCAGGGGTCTGGATGCTTCGTGGCCTCCCTGCTGTCTGAGCCCTGCCTCCGAGTGGGGGAGAAAGCCGGTTGCCGGGAAATGTCGGGAAATGTCCAGAAACAACCGAGTTCGAGCCTATGATTGTGAGGTTCCCAGGGCTGGCGGTGACCCGTCCACACAGCTGGGGGCTCACAGTGGGCTCCAGGCCTGCTACTTACTGGTCATTGACTTTGAAAATCACCCCTGGGTTCGTTTGGCTGGTATGGGTATTCTAGTCCATTCGTCTTCGTTGCCATGTGGACGCCGTCCCCGTGGCATCCTCATGGCATCCCCGTGGCACCTGCGACCCACAGTTTACCGTTCAGGAGCCTCCGCAGACCTCCTGGATCATTCAGGCAGGTGCTCCAGTGGGAACTCCTTGGGTCAGACGGCGCTCTGGGTCCCGCAGCACATCCCCGTTCTGCGTGAGGCCGCCACCCCGGGCCCTCCCCCTCCTCGACGCCCCCTGTTTGAAGCTGCGGTTCTGTGTTTCTGAAGGACGCGGTCCTGTCTCACACTCAGGCATCCTGGTCAGCAGCGAGTCTCGGAGCCGTGTGACATGAGCATCTGTGTTTGGTGGCCCCTTCTCCTCTCAGGTTCAGTTTTAAACCGTTTGTAGGAACGCTTTCAGATCATGTGGATTAACATTTGCTGGGCATATGTGTTTAGGTGCCTTTTCCTGTTCTGATTCACAGAAGTGATTATTTTTAGCGAGCTGTCTCCCTCTCGCCGGCTTCCCCGTTTGCACCTCGGGTCGTCCTCGGACGTCAGAAATCAGTGCTGGCAGAGACCTTTCCTTTTAACGGAGTCGGATTTACGCATCTTGTTTGGGGAGGTCATGTTTCTGTATATGTTAAAATAAGTTCTCCTCCGGTGATCATAAAGATAGTTTCCTGGTTTTACTTCCAAAACCTTAATGTTTTCCTACCTGCTTTTACGACTTTAGTCCACCAGGAACTTACGTACGAGTTAAGTTCCTGTATCACAGCTGACTTTCCCAGCACATTTTTCATCGTAAAGCAAACACACTGTAACACGGGTCCTGGAAGGATTTGCGTGCCTTGCAGACACCTCCAATACCCTGTGGGCCCTCACCACTGTCTCTACCCAAAACCGTGTCCTCATGCCCCACATAAAGTGTCCCCAGTGATCACTGACCCCCGCCTCTCGTCGACCTTCCGTCCCTGTGACCTCGCTGCCCCGGCGCCTCGTGCGCACCACCGGCATGCAGCGCCCGCCCTCTGTCTACTGTGGTGAGCGTCACGATTCCCGGGGGCACCTGCGCGTCCCGTTTTCATTCCCTTTTGTGGCTGAAGAATATTCTCAGTGTGTAGCAGCCATGTATCGATGGCCTGTTGATGTGAATAAGGCTGCTGGGAACGCGCGTGTGCCATCGTCCGTGTGAGTTCTTGCCGTCGGTGGTTTTGGGCACACACCGAGCACTGGCTGTGCAGGAAGGCGGGGTTTAATTCGAGGAACGATAGGCTGTTTTCTGGTTTTCCGCGGCAGCCGCGCCATCGTCCATGCCCGCCCACGGCGCACGGCGGTCCAGTTAGTCCACATCCTCACCAGCGCTTGTTCTTTGCTTTAACATTTTTTTCTTATAGCCGTTCTGGCAGGTGTGGGGCAGTACCTCATTGTGGTTTTGATTTGCGTTTTCCTGATGACTAATGACGATGAGCGTTTCTCACGTGCTTATTTTGTGTGTCTTCTTTGGAGAAATGCCTAGTCGAGTCCTCTGCCCATTTAAAAAATTTTGTTTTTTGTTGAGTTGTAAGAGTTCTTTATATATCCTGGATATTAATCCCTCCTCAGACAAGGGATTTGTAAATATTTTCTTCCATTTTGTAGGCTCTTTGCTTTCTTGGTAGTGTCCTTTGATGCACACAAGGGATTACTCTGATGCAATTTGTTTGTTTCTCCTTTTATTGTCTGTGCTTTTGGTGTCTTATCAACGTTACTTTTTTTAATGTTTATTTTTGAAAGAGCACAAGTCAGGGGGACGCTCAACTGACTGAGCCATCCGGACGCCCCTCAACGTGACTTTCTAGTGCTTCCTTTTCCTCACTTGTCAGCAGGGCTCTGCCACGGGTCCGCAGTCGGGAAGCCACACTCCTGTCCCTGGGCTCTGTTCTGTCCATGTGCCCGTCCCTCACACTTCCTAAGGTTTGCTCTGCTGACATGTAGGGTCAACTTCTCAGACTCTGTAAAAAATCTTTCAGGAATTCTGATTGGGACAGCATTTAACTCCTACGTCCGTAAGGGGCAGAATCGCCATATTTGCAGAATGAGTCCTCCGGTCTGTGAGCGCCGTCCTGCCCTCTCCAGCGCCTGGACGTCACCCCCTAGTACCCCACGTCTTCCTCTTTTTTCTTTTTAACTTCTTTTCTTTTAAAATCTACCTTGACATTTTAACATGCATATCTTACTATAATTTTGTTTTTAATCGTTCAGAATCTGCTTGGTATTACTATCCTTCCAAACAGGAACAAGACTTAATGTTTTAACTACCTGTATTTCAACATGAAATACTTATTGATTTAAAATTTTTTAATGTTTATTTGAGAGAGAGAGAGAGAGAGAGAGAGCGAGCTAGTGTGGGAAGAGAGAGAGAAGGAGACACAGAATCGGAAGCAGGCTCCAGGCTCCGAGCTGTCAGCAGAGAGCCCTACACGGGGCTTGAACCCACGAACTGTGAGATCATGACCTGAGCTGAAGTCGGAAGCTTAATGGACGGAGCCACCCGGGCCCCTAGTTATTGATTTTTTTTTTACATTTGATATTTCAAGCTTTGGGCACATGTGTCCGTATTCACCACTGTCCTGATATCACCTGCATTTATTAGCTTTTGCTTTTCTTCTTACTAAATGCTCATTTGACAATCCTTTTGGGAGATCTGGAAGTAGAAAATACCCTTTGCCTCTTTACTTCTGAAAATCTTTGTTTCCGCTCACTCTCAGGTGACACTGGGTGGGCACAGCGCTGCGTCTCACGGTCACTCCCTCCCCACTGTGGGGACGTCACTCTTGTGTCCCAGAGCCGTCACGGCAGAGGAGGTGCGTGCCCAGGCTCTAAGCCCATCTTCCTGCTCCGGGCCGCGATCTCCTTCCGTGGGCCGCACCGAGTCCCCTGTGCGTCCGCAGGCTCCCTTCCTTCGGGGCACGAACGTCCCGCTGGCCTGAAGCTGCTCTGTAATTTGTGAAAATCCTCCGCTCTCCATTTTTCAGGGGACTCTTTGTCACCATTAAGACACACACTGGAGCCTCTCACTTGCTCCTCGCTGCCTGTGAACTGTGCCTCTAATAATTGTTTGCAATGGGAAGGAAAGCTGTCCCGTGGCCGTGGCCCGTGGCCCAGAGCCCGTGGCCCGCGGCGCCGTCTTCCGAAGCACAGAAGCACTCATGTTCTGCCTGACGTTTATTCCATCCACTGAGTTCTTAAAAATGTCAGTGGCTGCAGTTTTAGTTCTGAGACTGCCAACTGGTGCTTCTTCATATCCACCCGCTTTTTAAAAATTCCATCTGTTTTCATTCAATAATTCTGTGCGTCTTCCTCATTTCTTTCTTTTTTTTTTTAATTGTTTATTTTATTTTAGAGAGACAGAGAGAGAGTAAGAAGGGAGGGGCAGAGAGAGAGGGAGACACAGAATGTGAAGCAGGCCCCAGGCTCTGAGCTGTCAGCCCCGAGCCCGACGCGGGGCTCGAACCCATGACCATGAGATCATGACCTGAGCCAAAGCTGGACGCTTAACCGACTGAGCCCCCCAGGCGCCCCTAGATATTTTTTTAAATGTTTGTTTGTTTGTTTATGTTAGAGACCGAGAAACAGACAGAGAGAGAGGGGGAAAGAGAGAATCCCAAGTAGGTTCCGTGCTGTCGGCGGAACTAGCGGCAACTCAGACAGTGAGATCATGACCTGAACCGAAACCAAGAGCCAGACACTCAAGAGAGGGAGCCCCCAGGCGCCCCCGCTCTGCGGTCTCTGTCGGAGCCGCCCCCCCAGGAGCTCACCTGAGGGAGCCCTGCTCGCCCACCCTGCTGGCCTCCGGAGGGCCTCCGCACGTCCCAGGGAACCTGGAGGCAAGGGTTACGAGGAACAGAATCTCTCCCGTGGCTGCCGGAGCCCTGGTGGCCGCGGTTCCTGGAACGTGGCTGCCCGCTTCCTGAAGGCTCGGCCGGGCCCGGGCGCGGACACCTTGGGCCGTTTCAGTTCCGTGGCCTCACAGCCACTTTGTGCGCATGTCCTGACCACGGAACCAAGCATGTTTGTCACCTGCGCCCTGGGACTCAGAGCGGCTTTTTGTGGCGAGGCCGGCATGTGCCAGGGTCTTCCAGCCCCAGGGCCTCGGCAGCGGGACCAAATCTGTCTAGGGCCTCTCGTCCCCAGTGAGACACCGTCCCTCTCTTGTGCCTCCAAGGTAGACATTTCTGGAAGGGAGAGAATTCCTGGCCTTCTCTGTCCACTTGTTTCTCTCCTCAGTGGGTCCTCAGTCACTCGGGCCATAAAACGCGTCTCCTTGGGGATCTTTAGGCTGCTCGGTTCTTTTGTTCCCGAGAAGCTATTCCATCCTGTGAGGCTGTGATGTCAGTAAGTGTGTGTTTGGTCTCAGTGAGGAGAGGGACCACTGTGTCCTTTGTTGTGTTAACGAGGTGACTTTTGGAAAGCCCCAAGGGTGGGGCGGGTTGTTGGGGGGGGGGGACAATCACATGATTACAGGTTGGAACTTTCTGTCCTGCCCCTGACCTCCGCCGGGAGGGGTGGGGCTGGAGGTTGGGTTCAGTCACCAGTGGCCACTGCTGTCCTCGCCCTGAACGGCCCAGCTTCCCGGATGGGGACACGCGGGGGTTTGGGGAGAGCGACGCACGTGGAGAAAGGGCATGGAAGGTCCGCACCCTTCCCCACACCTGCCCTGCGCCGGTCTTTCCCGTCTGGCCGTTCCTGAGTCCGGTTCTTTCATGATAAACTGGCGGCTCCTCTGAGCTCCGGGAGCCGCTCTAGCAAATTAACTGAACCCAACCCAAGAAGGCCCGGGAATCTCCAGTCTATGGCGGGGGGTGGGGGGGCGGGGTCGGGAGCACAGATGACGCTCCGGACCGCAGACCGGCATCTGAAGTGGGGGACAGTCTTCCGGCACCGAGCCCCTCACCTCTGGGGTCTGACCAGGTACCTGGGGTCAGAACTCAGGTGACTCGGTGGACAGCCCCACGAAGCTGGTGTCCAGGGATGTCCCCACACTGGCACGGCGAGCTGAGCCTAAATGCATGGCTTTCCGGTCAAGGAGGCCACGGGGTGGGTTACGGGGGTTCTGAAACTCAGTCCTCTTCCTTCCAAGTATCCCCATTGCGACACCATTCTACCGTTACACACTCATTCCTGTCACTTGCACATCATGTGTCTGAGGTCACTCTCGAGGTGCAGGTGGACCAGACTGCCCCTTGGGTGTGAGTGCCCCGTCCCCACACACGGGCCTGTGGGGGCCACGCTGCGGGGTGAGGAGCCCGGCCGCCGCCCCACGAGGTTCCTCTGAATTGGGATGTGCTGTACCCACAAAACACACCCAGATTTTGAAGACATATGTGAAAAAAGACACTAAAATGTCTCATAAGTAGTCATGTTGTGTTGATTGCATGTTGAAATGGCAGAGTTTCAGATGCGCTGGTTTAATGAAGTGCTGGCTGCGGTGGGGTCCCTGCTCCCTTCTGTGTCTGCTGGTCCAGGGCTCTGGGAAGACAGGCCAGGGACGGGTTGGAGACACCCCGGACACAGGTGTCGCTGAGCCTGGGGGTCATGGGGAGGGGCTCCTGGGAACACGGGGCGCCTGAGCAGGGGCTGGGCAGGGTCCCGAGCCGCCGGCGGTCAGACAGGCGGGGGCCCCTCACTCTGCCGCCGGCCCCGCCCCCTTCGGCTGCATGAAGGCCTCACACCGTTAACTCTGATTTTGCTCTGGTCTTTCATGGTGCACTGGCCGTGAGGTGCGGGCTCCTCCCGTTTCCAGGGTCAGGGAGCCGCGCCTTCTGTCAGCGAGAGGCCGAGCTCATTAGGGACCCAGGAGAGCATTTCCTGCAGAGAGTTAATCCCAGGGCCTCTGGCCCTGTTATGATTACTCACTGGATGGTTGAAAGGCCCGGAGTGAAAGGCGCGGCGGAACCTTTGCCCCCGGGAACAAAGGCGAGAGATCAGCTCCGTGTTATCAGCCAGCACTGTCGGGGGACAGAAGGGCTTGACCTGTGGAAGCCTTCGTTAGCGCCTCCAAAGGCAATCAAAGGTCACCCTTGCCCAAGGTTTTGTCTCAAGTCCCCAGATGGTAGCACTAAATTACCTTTAAAAACGGCCTCAAAGGACCGGAGACGAAGCATGGATTAGTGTCCTAATCGAACAGCAGAGGGTGAGGTCTGGGGACGGTCAGGGAGCATTGTCTTGGGCCGTCCCTGGCATTCGGCCGGGGGCCGAGGTGGCTTCGTGCCTCTGGACACGGGCCCTTTGATGGCTTTGGGGGCGTTCTCACAGGGCTGTGCCCCTTTACTTGGCTGGACAACGGGATTTGTCGAGAGGGAAGTAAGTGACATCTTGGGCTCAGCTGGTGGGCACTGGGCTCTGGTGGTGGCGAGGGGGTGGGGCCTGAGTCTGTGGGTGGCCAAGACCCCCGGATGCTGGCTGGTGTCTTTGCCGGCCGCCCATAGTCAGGCCACCTCGCTGTCTGCTTAGGCGGCCGGTGGGAGGAAGGCACCCCCACGGAGGGGGCTCAAGCAGAGTCTCCCACGATCCCTCTGCCCGCAGGGCCTCAGCCCCTTCTCTGTGCAGTGGGGCCTCCGGGGCTGCTCCCGAGTGGCTGGCTTGCCGTGCAAGAGGCGGTGGTCCAGGTGGGACCGGTCTGGAGGGACCAGGGGTGGCCGCGTGGGAGACGGTGGGGCCGTGTCCTGCAGTCCCTCGCAAGCAGCCCCCGGGCTCAGAGTCCTGCCCGCCCGCACTCCCGCATGTCCGCGGAGCCCTCTGCAGGCACAGCCCCCGGGACGCAGGAGGCCACAGCGGTCCCCACAGCCCTCCCTCACCTCCAGATTGAGGTGTGACGGGCACACCTCCTGCCCTGGGGGCCGTCATCGTGCATGAGCTCCCTGTCCCACGTGTCCCCCGCCTCGTCCTGCACCACCCACCGTGGACCCCGCTCCCCACACAGGGGCCGCAGCTCCCTCCTGGCCTCCCCCTCCTCCCGCTTGATAACCCCATGGGCAGCTTGTGCCCTAAGGCACCCGGGAGGCTGGCGGCTCGGCCTGCCTGCCTGGAAGTGACACCCGACCACAGAACTCGGCTCCGTTCTGGGCATCCCAGCTCTGGGATGCGGACACTGTGTTCTGAACCCGGGCCCGGTGCTCCCAGGCTTCGGTCCTGGGCCCCTCTCTCCTCCCGGAGCTGGCCTGGGTGTGCGGTGGTGCAGGACACGCACGGACCGAGGCCCACGGACACCGTCTGCGGACTGGCTGCTGCTGATGTCGTTGACCCCAATTACGGCCAAACCTGAGGATTGGGCGTGGATTTTAATTTTTTTCACTAACTGGGGAGAGAGTGCGGATTTCCCTGAGACAGACCCGTCCCCAGGGACGAGTGCACTGTGAGGCGACTACTGGGGACGGAATCACAGCTGCACCTACCGACCAGAGCAAGGCCGTGACTTGACTTTGCCAGCATCATGCGTGAACCAAACACGGAGTCCTGTTCTCCAACATGAGCTTTATTTGGGGATTTGTGTCTTGGAAATGGTTGTTGGGACCCCGTGTCCTGACCGGCCCCGCGGGCAGCTCCGGCCTGTCTGGGATGTGGGGTGGTTGGCAGACCCTGGGGAGCCGGGCCTGCGCCGCTGATGGCCCCAAGCCTCGCGAGCCTGTGCGCCTGTGCGTCCCTGACCCTCTTATGCCGCAGGCAGCGGGCTCCGCGGGACACCGTGGGGGTGTGTGTCGACTCTGTTTTCCAGGGAGGGACTTAACAATTCCGTTTCCTCCTTTGAGGACTCTGAGCTGTGCATCAGCAGATCACACTCAGTTATGTTCCGGCGTGAGTTCTGCAAAGCACAGACCCGTCGGTGCATGGGAGCCGCCGGCGCCGTGCGGAGGGCGGGGAGTGTGTTCAGGCACCGCAGCCGAGCAGACCCGCCGTGGAGTGCGGCATCCTTTGTGCACCTGCTACTGGAAGTCCCCAAGAGGCAGCCGTTTGTGTGACTCTTCATAAGGAACAGGAGTCACATGAGTGCACACCACCTTCCGGAACATAATGAAATAGTAAGATCCTGTAACCTTTTTTTTTTTTAATGTTTACTTATTTTTGAGAGTGTGAGCAAGGGAGGGGCAGAGGGAGGGGAAGACACAGAATCCGAAGCAGCTCCAGGCTCCGAGCTGTCAGCCCGGAGCCCAATGAGGGGCTCACATCCACAAGCCGTGAGATCATGATCTGAGTCAAAGTTGGATGCTCAACCGACTGAGCCACCCAGGCGCCCCAGATCCTATCAACTTAAAAATGTCTGAGGATGCAGGGCAAACGTTTTGTACAAAAGCATCAGTGGGAGGTAAATCATGGCCAGTTTTCCACCGAGAATCCAGGAACTAATTTTACAGCCGGCCTCGCGGTGCACGGGCTTGGTGTGTTCTTTAGCCTCCGCTGTTCGGCCCTGTTTCTGCTGCAAGAATTAAATGGGGAGGGCAGGTCCAACATGGCACCCAAGGGAGGGGGCATCGATGTGCAAGGTCCCGTTTACCGAAATTCCTTTCCTAGCCTCAGTGGGAAGTGGGTGGTCCGAGCTGTGGCCCTAGCTGGTGGTCCAAGCCGTGGCCCAGGCGGTGGCCGTGTGCTCTTCCTTCACCACAGAGCTCCTGTTTTCACCCGGAAGGAGACAAAAGTTACCTCTTGGTTTGTCCATTGCTGCCATAGAGTAAAATGTTTTAAGGTTTTTGGAAGAAAGGTGTTTTGCAAATCCTCAAATAACTATTCTTAGGCTGAAACTACTAGAATTCGTTTCTCCTTGAACTCACTGATTATCACTAACTTGAAAACGAAGTTTCTCAGACACTTGATCCCATTTCCTGATTCAGAGCTGGTCTCAGAAGCCAGGGACCTGGATTTTGTTCCAACAACAGCTCTGTAAACAGTAAACACCTAAGGAAAATGGGACGTTCGGGGAATGAAACAAATTTATTTCAAGATCGGATTTGCTCAGAAGCAGTGAGCACTCTTCGTGCTGGTCCTGGGTGGCCGGGCCCTGGGGCTCCAGGCCCTCCCGGGCTGCGCTTCCGAGCGGCCAGAGACGCGCTGCTGACAGCCTTACATCCAACCACAAGGCTCTGGGGGCTTCGGGTCAGAACCTCTGAGGGCGCAGACACTCACTTATCTTGCTGGGTCCGTGGCGGAAGGAGGGACGCTGGTCCTGGTGTCCTTGGTGGCATGTTCAGGGCACGATCCGTGGTGTCCTGTTCCCCTCACCTGCTGTCATCTGTGGCCGTTACAGGAGAGCGGCCGGCTGGCCCCTCGCCCGTGCAGCCCCCGTCACGGAGCATGGCGGAGCGGCGTGCTTGGTTCAGGCCCTGCTCCCTCTCCCCGCCGCCGCCCACCCCCTGGAGTTGTCTCCTGACCTTGCTGTCTGATGTGGCCTGAGTGACAAGCATGAAGAGCGCAGACCTCGACGACACGTAGGAGTTCTGAAACTTTCTCCTGTCCTCTGGTGGACGACTGCCGGGGTCACACAGGCCGAGGGGCCGGGGGCAGAGGGCCAGCGTCAGCACTTCCCCGGCTTCTGTCCAGGACGAGTGTCTGCCGCCGGCCGGCCCCCTGCACCGGCGCTGGCCTCCCTCCCGCCTCGGCCGGGCCGCCACATCGGGGCCCGTCTCGTCTCACGACGGCAGCAGAGAACGGAGGGGGCGCGGCCTCAGGAAGCTGGGCTCCGCTGACAAGCGAGTGGGCCCCAGCCGCACCAGAGTTGCCTTTCCTTTCTCTGGCCAAGTCCACGTCCATCTGCGTCTCCACGGGAAGCGTGCTCCCCGCCATGGGCAGGAACTCTCTCCTGCGCGGTGGCGCACCGGCGACGCCATCGTGGCCGGAAGCTCGATCGCGATCGCGTGGCTGCGTCAGAGGAGAGGTGCCGGCACTCAGAGCGGGGGCCCCTCCTTACTCTCCCCTCCACGGACGCCTGTGGTGCTCTCCTTGGCATCGCTCCAGGCCTCCGTGACCCCGGGTTGGGTCTGGGGGAATGTGGGCAGAGTGACGGAGCCCAAGCTGGGCCTGGACCCTCGATTCCTTCGCTCCCTGGGCCGGCTCTGACCTGCGGCCAGGTGTGTACAGGGGGACCCCCGTGCCAGCGTCCTTCAGTGGAAGGGGCCTGGGGCGTTGAGTGACCGTGGGGAGCAGAGCCTCTGTCCCCGCTGTCACCGTGGCCCAGCAGGATGTGGGCGCGGCAAGGCTCTGAGGGGCCGGGTCCCCAACACGCGGTGGGCCCGTCCAGACCCAAACGGAGGAAATGTAATTTCATGTAATCCTCATGATTGTGCAAACTGCATGTCATTCATTCCATTCTGCAAATGCCAAGGAGACCAGAAGCTTCCGTATCCGAGGGGAGGAGACGTAGCTGGGGAGGGTTCCCCAGGACGGCAGGGCTCCACCCGGGAGAGGGGCCATCTCTTGTAGTCCCGTGGGGCCCTCTGCCCATCCGGTCTGAGGCTTTCAGCAACAGGGTGCCCCCTTTGGTATAAAATCCCCTGCTTCTCCTACTCGGCATCAGCGGGGGACGGGCCAGCCCACCACCCCCAGGTGACCTGTGCCCCCCAAGAAGGACCCTCAACGTGTCTCACCAGGGACCAAGATGAGGGAGCTGTTCTTGCTCTGGTCTGAATTCAAAGAGGTTCTGTTCAGGAGAAGGCCGCTCGCCCAGGGTCTGGGGCCCCAGCACGTCCGCGGCCGAGCCCACCCCTTCCCGGGAGCCACCCCTCAGCCGCCACGGTCACGGTCACCACACATGGGCGGTGACCCCCAGCGGAGCCCTTCCAGCAGTCCCCGGGGGGCAACATGAAGCTGGAGGAGGTTTCAGATCCAGGCTGCCGCCCGGCCTGAGGCTCTGTAGCAGGGCTGGGGTGCGGGGAGGCCGGGGAGCAGGCCTGAGCTGGGCAGACCGGTGTCCCGGATCGGGGGGCCCTCCTGGGCCGAGCCTCAGGCTGCAGGAGCGCGGGGGAGGGTCGCTGAGTCGGAGCGCTGGGGGCAGAGCCTGGAAGGGGCTGCGGGACGCATGCATCAGGCCCCCCCACCTTTCACCCCAGGCTCCTGGGGCTTGTTCGTCTGGTGTGCCTCCGCCCCTGCCCCCTTCCTAATTTGTTCAGAGATTGTCCCCCCCCCCCCCCCGGTATCGTAGACCCCCCCCTCCAATCCTGGTGCGCGTCAGGATCACAGAAGTTTCCCCCGTCTGCTTCCGGGAGCTGATTTAAGTAACTTGACCACGTGAGGCTCTGGCATCGGTGGCACATGTTTGGTGTGGACACCGGTGCTTTAAAAATGTCACCGTGGCTCTCCTGTGGAGCCAGGGGTACGGCCGGTGGACGGCCAGGGGCCTGGTGCTCAGGACGTGGGGTTTGGGCTTCCACAGCTGCTTGAGTACCCCAGGAGGAGACGGCTGCTCTCTGGTCCCCAGGACTCGGCTGAGCAGGGGCCCCTGTCAGGCCGTGTCCCCAGGGCACCTGCCTGGGCTGCTTGATGCCCCGGGGCCACAGGGCGCTCTGCCCCTGCCCCGCCGCAGCTCCGGGGCGTCC
Source organism: Suricata suricatta (assembly GCF_006229205.1). NCBI lineage: Eukaryota > Metazoa > Chordata > Mammalia > Carnivora > Herpestidae > Suricata > Suricata suricatta. The sequence continues at coordinate 144,882,823 of NC_043706.1, forward strand.
CTCCTGCCGGCATTCCCCCACGCCCTTCGCCCTGAGAAAAGATGGGGGGCAGCCTCTACCAGTCCCGTTGGGTCTCACGTGGCCCCCACCCCCTCCAGCCTGCACCTGACGTGGGGGAGGTTCACAGGCAGGGGAGGGGGAGGGTGTCCCAGAGTGGGTGGGGAGTCGGCCGGGCGGCCAGTGGCGTTTCCACAAGGATCTGGAAATCTGGGTTTCGGTGTGAAATCTGATTTTAACATGAACTTTTTTAAAAAAGGGAAACAGAGACCAAGTAAAACACATCTACAGGCCAGGTTAGGGTCGTTGGCCCCCGTCGGCAACTTGGTCTTACCCACCTCCCTCTGGCCTCTGCGTGAGTTCAGCACTCACTGTGCAGCAGGCACTGCTGTTGGCTCTTG
>NC_043706.1:144883320-144901443 GCF_006229205.1 Suricata suricatta
TGAGGGCTGTCCCCCCCGGATGAGGGCCGGCCTCCCGTGAGAGGTGAGAGGAGCCGGGAGGAAGGCCACACTGCAAGGGCGTGGGGGCAGGGAGGCTGCCCTCGGGGACCAGGTGCTGGGGTGGGGGTGGGCGGTTAGCCCCTCCCTCCCCGGTCTTGGAGTCAGGGGGTGGGGGCAGGGGGGGACAGAGCCGCTAGGGGGTCCCTCTGCCAGGCTGCGCCTCCCCAGGGGCCACAGCGCTGCCGAAAAGGGTCCCCCCAAACCACTCAGGGGACCTACCGGCTGCCTCCATGGAGGCCACGAAGTCCGGGGACCCACTGTCGGCCGTGGCGCAGAGGGCCAGCGGCTCCGGCCCAGCAGTGCCTCCCCGAAGAGGACTGTCCCCTTCCGTCCCGCACAGCTGTGCTCTCTGCGTCCTGTGTGTCTGTGGGGTCCGCGCTCTATGTGGGTCTGTCTTGTGGGGTCTCTTTCTAAAGAAATACACCTGTTTATTAACTCTGCATCATTTTAAAAGTTTTTATTTATTTTGAGAGAAAGAGAGAGAGAGGGAGTTCTGAGCAGGCTCCAGGCTGTCAGCACAAAGGGAGGGGCGGGAGGGTTGACCCCTGACCCTGAGATCGGACCTGAGATGAAATCAGCCCTCAGGCGCCATCCATCTTTGATGTTTGCTGAGAGCCTGCAGCCCACTCGCCATGTCGCGCCTCCGGCCCGGCCCCGAAACCCTGTGCAACCGCCACCCCTTTGTGTGCCCGGTTGGCACCACACTGAGCTGCTAAGCTATGCCTATTTATTCAGTTAGTTATGAATCATATCCATAAGAAACATCCTTTTTTAAATTTTTTAATGTTTTTTATTTATTTTTGAGAGGCAGAGAGAGACAGTGCGAGCAGGGGAGGGACAGAGAGAGAGGGAGACACAGAATCTGAAGCAGCTCCTGGCTCTGAGCTGTCAGCACAGAGCCTGATGTGGGGCTCGAACCCACGAACCGTGAGATCATGACCCGAGTCGAAGTCAGCCACTTAACCGACTGAGCCCCCCAGGCGCCCTGCATGTTCTAATATGTCTACGTTACATAGAAAAACATAGAGTTTTATATGGGATAAGATACAAAGTAAATACATGTAAAAATGTCAACCTTGTCTCTTACGTGCTGTGGGTTTTCTTGCGAGATCCCTGGAGTTTAAACACATTTGGTGGAAATGCCAGGAGGCCACAGGGTGGGTCACGGGTCCTGGCTGTGATCTCACTGGTGACACCACACCCGACTACGCAAAATCCAGACATTTCCGGGGTCTCCTAAGCCCCGGGGCGGGACCCCGTAAGCCCTGTGATTTGTTCCCGTCAGTCTTCCTGCACGTGTGCTCCCTGGGAGTCTGTGCGTCACTTACCGGAGGGCAGGGGGGCGCTGGGAGCCCGGCTTCTTAGGACAGACCCAGGCAGGACCCCAAGTGTCAGAGCCAGAGAGAAGGGGCGTCTCTTACAGCAAACCAGCGCCAGACGTGATGCTTCTTTTTGCCCCTGGATTAACAATAGACAAAGTGTATTATGTTAAAAACTATGTTTGGGGGCACCAGGATGGCTCAGGCAGTTGAGGCCTGACTCTTGGCTTTGGCTCAGGTCATGATCTCATGGTTCATGGGATTAAACCCCTAGTTGGGCTCTGCAGTGTGGGGCCTGCTTGGGATCCTCTCTCTTGCTCTCTCTCTGCTCCTCCCCACTCTCTCTCAAAATAAATAAATAAACTTAAAACAAAAAGACCTACCCCCCCGAAACTACATATTGTGTGTTTTATGTGGATCTGGGAGCAGAGAACCAGACTGCCCGGGGCCCTTATCGCACTCGGTGCCAGTCACACGGACCGCGGGACCAGAGCAGGACGAGATGCGAGGCCCCCATTCAAAGTCAGGAAGCATTTCAAGGCAGTTATCAAAGAGCATGATCTAAGCATGAGGCTCCCAGATTGTGGCCTTCTGAGCGTGGACCCCTGAGTGTGGACCCCTGATTGTGGACCCCTGAGTGTGGACCCCTGAGCGTGGACCCCTGAGCGTGGGCCCCTGATTGTGGACCCCTGAGCGTGAACCCGAGCGTGGACCCCCGAGTGTGGACCCCTGAGTGTGGACCCCTGAGCGTGGACCCCTGAGAGTGGGGCCCTGAGTGTGGGCCCCTGAGCGTGGACCCCTGAGTGTGGGCCCCTGAGTGGGGACCCCTGAGCATGGGCTCCTGAGCGTGGACCCCTGAGTGTGGACCCCTGAGCGTGGACCCCCGAGTGTGGGCCCCTGAGCGTGGACCCCCGAGCGTGGGCCCCTGAACGTGGACCCCCGAGTGTGGGCCCCTGAGCGTGGACCCCCGAGTGTGGACCCCTGAGCGGGGACCCCCGAGTGTGGGCCCCTGAGCGGGGACCCCTGAGCGGAGGACCCTGAGCGGGGACCCCTGAGCAGAGGCCCCTGAGCTCAGCCCTTTGTCCTGCAGAAGAACCTCCACTCTAAGCAGAGAGTGAAACGTTAAACTTCTTAATTGATGCCGTTACTCCATCCAGCAGCTCCATAGTCACACGGCTGTACAGTGACACACACCAGACCCCCCCAGAGATGGTAACACGGAAGAGTTGATAGTAGTCGAATAATTCTAAGAAAGACAAAGGGGGAAATAGAGCAGTGAAAAATATAGGGAACAAACAAAACAATAAAATAGTTAACTTATATCCAAACATATTAGTAACTGAATTCAATACAAATGGCTTAAACAGATTAATTACAAACGAGAGATGATCAGATTGGATTTGGAAGGTCGAGCGTGCTGGGAGTCCCCTGTGCTGTGCGAACGGCCACAAAGCAACGCTGCAGGCGCCACGCGATGCCGGGCAGGGAGACGCCAGAGCACAGAAGAGGGAGACGACATCATGATGAATGGTCAGTTTGCCGACTTACAATCCTAAGCGGGCACCCACTGAACAGAAGAACTTCAAAATACATAAAATACAAACTGATGTATCTGAAATAAGCAATAAGGAATCAGTGGTTACAGTTGGAGAGCTCAATACCCCTTTGCCGGAACCTGCGGAAGGGCCGCCGCCAGCCCACAAGCCTGCTGCTGTGTGACACGGACCCACGGGTCTTCTTGGCTGGACACGAAACCCACCAAACAAACCGTCTTGGGTCCCAAAAAACTGATATAGAACTGAAATCATACAAAACATGTTTTCTGACCATAACAAAATTAATGTAGAAATTAATAACAGAAAGATATTCAGAGAACCTCTAACTACTTGAAAATTAGGTGACACACTTAAAGAATCCACAAGGTAAAGACACTGCAAGAAATCTGGGAAATATTTTGAACTGTATGAAAACCGGAAACAGGAAAACAACAGAAAATGAATGAATTCAGACGGATTTTGAGGGGGCTTAAGCATCAGAAGCTTGTTTTCAGTTTAGGTCACGATCTTGTCTCTGCCCCTCCCTCACTTGAGCGCGCTCTCCTAATAAATAAGTAAACTTTAAAAAAAAAACGGAATTTTTTGAAAATATTACCCAAAATCAGTAAACCTCTAACCATAATGACAAAAAAGAGAAATGACCAGGTGTAATACCAGGAATAAAGGACGGGGTGCTGTCACAGACCCACAGGCACTCGGGATGCCGGTGACAAGCCACCATGAACACCGCTGCACACGGCGCCTGGCGGATGAGTCGGGCCAGTCCCTTCAAAGCTGCGAACCGTGAAAACACACTCAAGAAGAAGTAGATTAACGGAATGGTCCTGCATCTATCAAAGTAACTAATTCACTTTAGTTTAAAAACCTTCCGAGGCGCGGACTGCAGTGCGGCGGCCTCCCCGGCCAGCCCGTTCTCCGCACACAGCAGGACCCCCGAGAGGGGGGTCCCATCCTTCCCACCAGCCACCGACCGAGTTTTCCTTTTGCAACTTTAAAAGCTTTCACCTTAAAATTTTCTTAGGGCGGGTATTGGAAGCAGAACGCCCCACAGATGCCCGTGTTTGGCCCCCAGTCCCGCAGCCACGTCCGTGTAGGTGACAGAGGAGACCTGGATCGGAGTCTATGTCACCACGCAGCTGCCTGAAAGCAGGGGGATCATCCTGGAAGAGCCCGGTGGTCCCCTCTCCTCGCCAGGGCCCTCTGCGGGGACGTCGGGGCCCCAGGGGTGGGTCGGGGGGGTGGGGGAGGAAAACGGGCTCTGCCGCCTGTGGAGGCGGGAAGGAGCCCCGAGCCAAGGGCCGCAGCGGACTGCAGAGGCCGCGGGGAGGAACTGAGAGAGGTCCCTTCCCCAGGTCCGGTCCCGCGCTCCCGGGGGGCCCAGGGCAGCTGCAGGGGGTCAGCCTCTCGGGCCATTAGGCCGCTGAATTGTCACAGCAGCAAGGGGGACGCTGGCTCTCGGCCCCTCTGAGCCTGGCCCCGGGCATCTCCCCACCTTGCTTGGCTGTGCAGAGAGATGCGGGCCCGGCCGAGTGCACACTTGCTGGGTCAGAATCTCGAAGCCTGGGACCCAGAGATGCTTTCCGCCCACCCAGGAGGAGGGCGCTGCCCTGAGACGCCAAAAAGCCCGGGGTTTCCAGGTCAGCAGATCTGGGACAGAGGACCCGCGGCAGTTCCGTTTCCCAGGAGATGATTCGAGAGCAGCCTTGGGCCCCCAGCACCCGCCTGTGTGAGCGCGGCCCGTGGGCAGGCCTGCTCTGGGGCGGGAGAGACTGCCTCGCCAGGGCACCGCGGAGCTTGTGCACCCCACCCTGCAGTCACAGCCTGGGTGGGTCCCCTGTGGCCGCTCACGCGACTGAGTGCCAGCCACGTCCCAGACGCCCCCTGCCCTCCCTCTTGTGCGCCACCGCCGGGTTCAGAGCCGCTCGGCAGATGGAGGGACCAATTACCCCCGTGCCCCCTCGGGGAGCCGCTCAGATGTACTCCGCGCTCATAATAAATGAATTGGAAGGAAAAAATTGCACACGGAACACCATGTTCTGTGGACCTCTGTGAGCAGGTTGTGATTCGTTAATTAAATGCCTGGGCTGACGGAACGGCCCGGGGGAAGGGGTGCCAGGCAGACAGCTCTTGAAACCTGAGCGGGGAGCCTCTTGGAATCTGGGCAGGGGAGCAGTTAGTGCTTCCCGCTGAAGGGGCCATGTTTTCCTGGAAAGGTCACTGGAGGCCTGGGGGGAGGGGGGGGGCACTTAGTGTCTCGATTCATTGAGATGAAAGGGGGCAGGTGCGCGCCTGGGCATCTGCAGCGGGGGAGGCCTGACAGGTGTGGCCAGGGCCCCCGCCCCAGGACGGGAGGGGCGGGGAGGGACTGCGGCCTTGTGCCCTGAGGGCGAGGAGCTGGCTTGTGGCTGCTGGTGCGAGGGGTGAGATCCCGCGGGAGGCGGGAGGGGGAGCGGTGCACCGCAGCCCCATCGCTGGCCCCGCCCGGCAGGTGCTCGTCTCCGGGTCCCCACCGTCTCACCCACGAGAGGAAAAGCAGGTCCCGCGCGGATTCGGATCCCTGTCAGCCAGCTTGCTCTCCGGCCCCACCGTCTGCAAGGCCCCCGCCCCCTCCCTGCGCCCGGACCCCGCTGCAGTCGCTGGCCCTGAGCCCCGGCTGGCTGAGCTGCGCCCAGTTCCTCCTGCAGGCGGAGCCCGCCTCCTGCGCTTTCCTCCGGGACAGGGCTGTGCCGGTCTCCTCACCTCGGCTGCAAAGTCACCTTCGCTTCCTTCTGGTTTTTAGAACCCACCCCTGTCTCTGTCTGCATGGACTGGCGACTTCTGTCTGACTGCTCCATCTTACCGGGGCGGGACCCGGTTCTGCCTCACTTGCCGGCCCAGCCCCCCGGCGGGCATCACGGGTTCCCTGGGGGACGCCTGGCTCTGCGGACAGGCGGGCAGCCGCTGCACCCCCGCCTCTGTGTCTCCACCCGAATGCGCCCCTCCGGTGCCACCCGCCGCCTGGTCCGCCCAGGCCCCATGCTCGGCTCAGCGGCCACTGCCCTACCTCCTTCGGAATACTGCTTCCTCACGACTGAAATATTAGGGCTGCTCTGGACGTCGTTTTATTTTTCTAGGGTCTGAGGGTCCGTCTTGTGGTTGGGCATGATTGTGGAGCTGTGGAAAACATAACAGCCTCCTTAAAAATACACCTGCCGCTACTCTTGCCTGGACAGTTTACCTTATTCTTCTTTAAACAATGTTTAAATGTTTATTCCTGAAAGACAGAATGTGAGTGGAGGAGGGGCAAGAGAGGGAGACAGAATCCGAAGCAGCTCCAGGCTCTGAGCTGTCAGCACAGAGCCCGACTAGGGGCTGGAACCCACAGACTGAGACCGTGACCCGAGCTGAAGTCAGACACGTAACCGACTGAGCCACCCAGGCACCCCACTCTGCCCTTTTATCTGTGTCTGGTCCTTTCTGACCCTTCCTCATGGGATTTTGAGACGATAGGGGGAATTGCCAGGAGAGGCGGAGTCTCAGGGTGTGGGGCCGCTTCCTCACGCCAGCTCTAACTGTGCCCGCACCCGCGGACTTGGCCTCTGCCCACCGTCCGGTACCTAACCAGGAGGCTGCACCTTTCCAGAGGGGGAGGTGTGGCTTCAATGGCCACCCTGCAGTTGCATATCCCTCCCACCAGAGGGCGCCCCCGGGGAAGGGAAAGGGCGTGTGGGTCTACGTGCAAATGCCAAGGGCCATTTTGAAGCTTCCGTGGCTCAGTCCGTCCTTGGGCAAACCAAGGACGTGAGGCATCTGGGTGGTCCCTGTCTCCTTCCTGGAGAATGGGAGTGTCCCAACCAGGGTGCCATTTCGGTTTGGTCTGCATGTGTTTGGGCAGTTTGTCCATGGAAGGGAGAGCTGTCCAAATAGGGTTATCTTCTCTCAAGACATGTGGAGCATGTGATGGGCTTCTTTATGTAATTTATACACAGTAAAGTGATTATTTCAATAACTATAAGTGAACAGTAATGACTACATAGTGTCCGACTTCTGAGAACGTTTTTTCCAAGTCAAGAAGACTGATGTGGATGACGCCTAGCTTTTAGCCTAGCAAACTGCCTCGCCATAGCAGATGACCAATAGCTGTGGAGATAGAGATTCTGTCCTTGAGCCTGTCGTATGTGGTTTCCGTCTCTGGATGGAGAGCTGGCATCATTTAGCAAAAGGTTTAATTCCAGCGGAAGGCTCGCAAGATCGTAGCAGTGCTTTTTGCCATTAATACTGTCTTGACTTCGTATGCTAATGAGAGAGCTTCGAGTTGTGTGATTGGATCATGGGAACATGCAAATATACTGATTCTTCTCCTCTGAGAAGTGCTCTCAGCTCAGCAGATATACTTTTTCAGGTGCCTTTCATTTTACTCAGTGCGTGTGTAGTTCCTAAAAAATTGACTTACTTGGGGCACCTGGGTGGCTCAGTTAGGTGTCTGGCTCTTTATTTCAGGTCAGGTCATGATCGCTTGGTTCGTGAAATCGAGCCCAGCATCAGGCTCTGTGCTGACAGTGCGGAGCCTGCTTGGGATTCTCTCTCTCTCTTTCTCTCTTTCAAAATAAATAAAAACTTAAAAGAAAAGTCTAATTGCTTAAAATATGGAGGGAAGCGTGCTCTTTTAAGTGATGTTTGGTCGACAGGAGGAACCTGACTTGGGTCTCTCCTGCCTCGCACTCACCTTCCCCGCTCAGGACCGGGTGCCGACTGGTGCGCAGCTGCCGCTGAGGCGGCCGGGGGGTGAGATGCTCTGTGGTTGGCTGTCCCTTGGGGCTGGTGTTTCCCACCCGGAGGAGTGACGAGTTGACACTGGAGCAGGAGTAAAGTGGCATCTGTATTTGCTGCTATGCAGTCGGCTAACACGGAACAGGAAGAGTCGGGGAAGAGACGACCCGTGTGCGGAATCAGATCGTATGGCGCCAGTTAGCAGGCGGCAGTCGGGTCACCACATTGCGCAGCTGTGGATCTTGGACCTTATTGGAGACCAAGCATAAAGAAAATGGTAATTTGCACATAAGGACGAGTTTTGTAGGAAATATTGCACATGTATTCTAAAGCCCATGGACGGGGGGTTCGGTAACGGCCCGGTAAGCTTGCTGTGCCCCACGGGCCTGCCCCCGTCAGCCGCTTTCCCACGGCCAGCCCTGTGGCACGTTTCCCGTCACTCAGAGCTCTCTCTCTGTGTGGCGTGTCCTTTGTGCAGCGGCACGAAGACATGGTGGCGGATGCGAGCCCTCGGGAGACCAGCTGTGCCGGCAGACAGGCCCGCTCCCCGGGGCAGTGGACGTCCCAGGGGGCAGTCAGTGTCGATCCCCGGGGGGCGTGGTGGCCCCTGTTTCCCCTGAGTGAACGCCCTTCTCTGGAGCTTCGGAGGTGCGCCCGGCCCTCCCGGGGGACGGCTGGCATCGGGTATCGCTCGGGGGGGGGCGGGCAAGCTGTGTCTCTCGTCTCCTGTACGGCCCTCTCCCTGAAAAACAGTCCTATTGAGGGCCCCACTTTCACTATGCTGACCACTCTTTTCTTCAGAAGGCGGGCGGAGGGCTGAGAGCCCGGCCTCCACGTTAACGCCACGCAGAGGGGGCCAGAGCGCTCAGACTGGCCCCACAAGGTCATGTCAAGGACGCAGCCGAGTGTCTCATTTTCTGCAGAGGATGAAGGCCTGTTTGAAACACCTTCTCCCTTTCTCTGTTTTTCTTGGCCTCCCGAGCCTCACCTTGCTGAGGGCGTGAAGTCGCGCCCATCGCCGCGGCCCAAGCACCCCGACAGTTCTGGGGCCGGAGGGATTCAGGAGGAAATGAGCGGAGAGAGGTCAGGTTGGTCAGGCCCGAAACTGGAGACGCAGCTTGGGGACAGGTTTCCAGAGGCCCCAACAAGTCAGGCCGGTGCAGGTGTTAGGGAAGGAGGGGGGACATCGGCCTCCGGTAAGCCACGGCGACCACAGCGGAGCTCTGTGGGGCAGTTTGCGACAGGACAGTCCAGACAAAGACCCGGGTTTGAACCCCCATCAGCCCACTTACCTCCGAGTGGGCTGAGCAGACCACTCCCCTTGCTCGCAAAGCCCCAATTTTCCCACCATCAGTGGGGGCAGGTCTCCGCCATCATCGTGTCCTTCTGAGGCTCCAGTACCGCTCAGTGAGGGTCGTGGCCGTGCGAGAGTCCACGCGGACGGGGGCTTGCTGTCCCCGTGGTAGTTCCGTGGGCGCACAGGCACCGCACCAACTCTGCATCGGCATGTGCCAGCTCTCCCCTGGCCCAGCGCCTCTCCGACAGGCGGGCGCGCCTCCCCGGCAGCCCTGCTGAATAAAGATGGCCTCGGTGCGTCTGGAGCGCCGCCCGACTTCCGTGTCTGCCCCCGTTCCCAGGCGGTGCCCTGCGAAGTCCCTGCAAGAGTCCAGGCAGCTGTCGGGATGCGTCCAAGGACGTGCGCACAGCATCCAGAGGTCACGGACCCGCATGAGGCGAATGAGTGAATAAGCAGGAAGCTGTGTCGCCAGAAGGAAGCAGCACGAAAGCTCAGAAACAGCCCAGACACCGTGGGGGGAGGTGGGGGGGACGGTGTGCGGTTTCGTCCTGACACAGATTTAAGAATTTGTGGCAAGAGAAGACGACAGGTGTTTGTGATGACCTGGACACGCCCGAGAGCCCATCGTAACTTTTAGGGGGCGTGTCAGGAGCAGCTTACTCTGTGGTCCCACAGGTCTTCCCGGCTCCACCCCCCACACAGGACAGAGTCGGGTAAGGGCTCTGACCAGCCAACGCAGCGGAAGGTGTCTCTGTTCCGCCGCTGGGTCCACAAGGAGGCTCCTCCTCCATCTGCGCAGCTGCGGGCAGCGCCCTGTCCCTGTGCGTGGTGCGTGCAGTGCGCGCGGGCCCAACAAGGGTCCTCCGCATGGAAACCACAGTGGGTAAACTCAGGGAGTGATAAAGCACCAGGTGAGCGATGCGTGTTGAATCCGATTTGAGCAGGGCGCTGGGAGCAAGCCTGGGGAAGGGGGCGGGGCACGGGGCGGGGCGCGGGCCTGGGTCTACGCAGCACACACCTAGTCTTCCCTAGCGAGCCGGTGTGGCCGCCGCAGAAAACCACACAGGTTTTCCTCGCACGATTCACACCACTTCCCTCTCCTTTCTGGTCCCTTAGCTCATGGAGGGGGTTCCTGGGTGTCAGGCATCGGGGCCCCCGAGCCTCGGTGCACACCGGGCGTGGACCGCGTGTGCTGAGAAGCTTAACGCACCTGCATCTGGTGTTGGTGCAAACCTTGTTTCTCTGTCTTCGTCGTGGAACCTGGGCCGAAGAAGGCTGGGGACCCCGGAGTGGGAGGGCCCCGGGGCCTGTAGGATGGGAAGCAGGGCTCGGGCAGACGCGCTCTTCGGAGAGAGAAACATTGTCCTCCACCATCGTCCTGACCTTCCCGAGGTAACCTGAACCCAGAGGGGGCACGCGCTCAGGGTCGGCACCGTGAGCTTGGGGGGCTGCAATTGCCTCCTCAGGGACCCGCGGGGGAGGGAGGGGCCCCTCTCACCCCCAGGACAGAGAGCACAGAGGGGTCCCCAGCCACGGAGGAGAGCGGGCAGAGCAGGGAGGCCGGGTGGGGGAGGGGCTTGTGCGTGTTTCCCTCCCACGGGGGCGGGGCGGCAGGAGGGGCTGTGGCCACGGTCAGGAGCAGCTGCGTGAGGACTGAGGACAGGCAGACGGCCCATCTCAGGCCCATCTCAAGCGAAAGAGTGGGGTCACTGGCGCTGTGTGGCCACAGGTGGCAGGGATGCGGGCGGGACCCTGGGGACACGCAGGTCTTCAGGGAAGGCAGCGGGTCACCTTGCAGGGGTTTGTGTAACAAGAGTGGAAGAGAGGCACACACGCTTCCAGGTGGCTTCGCCCGCGTTCCCTCTGAGGTGTCACAGGCTGAGTGACAAGGCGGTGTCCCTGCTGGGCCCTGGGCTTGTGAAAAGCAGCCCTAGTCCTCGGCGGCCAGTGTGGTGGCTGGCGTGGTGCTGACACCGTGTGGGGACGCAATCCGAGGGCCGGTCCTGAGGGCACACATGTCATGTTCCCTCTTCTTTACCGAAGGTGTCCCACCCAGTGCCCTCCTGCTCCGTCCTGGCGGCTGTCCCCACACTCGGTCAAGGGTGCTGTGGGCAGTGACTCTCTTGGAACCCCAGGACCTTGGGCCAGGTCAGGTGGGTGGGACAGTTCCTCGGGCCCACACATGGATGCACGGACACGCTGCCCCGTGGCAGGGGTGGCGAGTCCAGGCAGGAGAAGCCACTGCTCTGGGGCGGGGGGTTCCTGGGGCCCACGCCCCCTCGGGCCCCGTGCCGTCCCCTGGACGTGTGTCTGGAGAGGCAGGTGTGGTCTGTTTGCTCCTGTGTCCTCCTGCGCCCTGTCCCCATGGCCGTGCCACTGGGCCAGGGTCTCCACAGGGACACGAGGGCTGTCTCAGGGATGCCGGCCCCAGGACCCACTGAGCTCACATGCTAAGTGCAGGTAAAAAGGAAAAGAATAAAAAGTGCATGTTTTATTGGAGAGTGTGCACACTTAGGTCACTGCGAATCCTCGGGCTTTTTCCTGGACTACGGGAGGCTTTCCCCTTCAGCAGCCGCTCCAGGCCCGGCTCTGGGGGGGGGGGGTGTCAGAGCCCCTCCTGGGCCCGCCCGTCCTGGCTCTGGGGGGGTGTCAGACACCTTTCTGGGCCCACCTGGCCTGGCCCAGCTCCGGGAGGGGGGTGTCCGAGCCCCTCCGCTGCTCTGAGGACAGGCAGCCGCCGCCCGCAGGACGGCCGGTCCCCCACCCCCGGTGGGGCTGTGATGTCACTCCGCCAAGTGTAACAAATCTGTGAGCAGCAGAGAGCCGCACCCCAAACCCGCAGGCCGGCCTGCGCCCCACATTCAGCAGCTGTTACCTCTGCTCATCAATGGCCATTCACACGCTGCCTATTGATCTCGGGCACAAAAAGGCACAGCTGAACTCATTAAAATATATTTGTCACGGCGCCGCGCTTTCCATCTTGACCTTCCTGCTCTCCGTTTTCCTCCCCCTTGTCCCTGCCCTCTGTCCCCTGGAGCGCTCACCCTTGCCGGGCTCTGTGGGCCGCCTGTCTGGGGCCATCAGGCCCTCGGGCGCCCGGCTAAGGCAGTCCTGTCCTCTGTCTGGGTGTCGCCGGTGCCCCCACATCGGCAGCCTTGACTTCCCGTCGCTGCGGGGGAAGGGCCGTGTGGGGGGGGCCGGTGTCTGCTGGGCGGATCTCCTTCCTTCCTGGTGTCGGGCGGCCAGGGGACCCCAGGGCGTCCTGCGCGTTGACAGGGAGCACAGAACACATGGACGCTGGTGGACCCTGGGTGACAAAAAACTCACAGAGGGTCAGTGGCAGTGGCAACAAGAAGCCCCTTTCTTTCCAAACCATTTACCCTAAAGCTTCTCAAACGTGCCCCGAAGCCAGAAGTGAGTGGAGTCTGCCAGCAGAGCCCGGAATTGGCCATGTCCCGGTGTTCGGGCTCAGCTGTGTCCCCTCAAAGACTGGGTGGGCGCGTTTCACAACTAGGCCCAACATACACTTGCACCCACCTTCCCTGCCCGTAAATCCGTCCTTTCTGCCACCACCACGATCTGTCACTGCGTCCACAGCACTCAGCGGTGCTGTCCCGGTGTCACCAACGGCGGCCCGCGTCTGCTGCCCCTGGCGTTCGACGGGCCTCTGTGCTGGATGCGCTTGTGCGGGACTGCGAACTTGTCCCCTACGGAGCGTGGGGGGGGGCATGTCCCTTCATCCGCAGGGCCTTCCCACCCCTTTAAAAGAGGTTTCTGTTGAAGACACTTGGTTCCTGGTTATTCTTCTCCATTCTGGAAATTGCTGATGGATCTTTGTGGTGTTTTCTTGTCTTTTCTGCTTCCTGTGTAGACTGGCGTTTAGCTCCCTGCAAGATCCGGGCTCTCTCTGTGTGGCAGGAGCCTTCCCGGGGGGCCCTCGGCTCCCTCGTGCTCCGGGTCAGGAGGTCAGGCTGGGGGGCCTCGGCTTCCAACCTCAGGAAAATCCACGAAGGGTGGTTTCTGAATAAGGCACAGGCTCAACGCCACTGCCACACTAGGCAGACGTCTTCTAACGCTGGAGACCCCCAGCCGTGGCCGAGATCCACAAACACACTCCCTGTTTCCACGTCAGCGAGACTCCCTCTTCGTCCCTCGAGGCTTGCTGGCTTTTCTTGCTGCTGTGGAGAGAGTTGGGAGTCAGGCGATCATTCTAAAGACACGCTGTCTGTTTATTGTATCTGCTTTGTGGGGCGCAGCTGGCATAAGGTAGTATATTCTCTTCAGGCCTACGCGCGGTGTGGGCAGGGTCCTCTGTGAGTCTCATGTGGTGTGTGCAGGGTCCTCTGTGAGTCCTGAGCGGTGTGCGCAGGGTCCTCTGTGAGTCACGGGGGGTGTGGGCAGGGTCCTCTGTGAGTCGGGTGCAGTGTGCGCAGGGTCCTCTGTGAGTCCTGAGCAGTGTGCACAGGGTCCTCTGTGAGTCACGGGGGGTGTGGGCAGGGTCCTCTGTGAGTCACGGGGGGTGTGGGCAGGGTCCTCTGTGAGTCTCATGTGGTGTGCACAGGGTCCTCTGTGAGTCAGGTGCGGTGTGGGCAGGGTCCTCTGTGAGTCGCGGGCCGTGTGCGAAGTCCTCTCTGCTTCAGTTATACGCGGTGTGTGCAGTCTCCTCTGGGTTAGGACGTAGGTGTTGGCGTGTCCTGTTCCCTCACCTGCCCTCTCTCTGTCCTGCTCTCATCCCCGTGGCTGCCACCACTGGGGCCATGGGGAGCCGCAGTGGACAAATCCAGCATGGTCTCAGGTGCCATCGGTTTTGATCCACTTTCTCTTCTTGGAAACTCTACTTTTTTGGAGAGTTTCGTAACATGCTCTCTGTGGTTGTTCTAAATGCCCTTCCTCTGCGTGGGCCTTAATGTCGGTGTTTCCCCAGTTGCGTCCTTGATCTCTTCCCCTCACAGCTACGCATTCCCCCTGGGCTGTCCCATTCACCCCTGCACTGGTAACGAAGACACACATACCAGTGGTTCCCGAGTTCGGATTCTGCCCCCCAGGTGTGGATGTCTTCACGAGTGCTGGGCACTGCTGCTCGGATAACACAAGATGCCTCAAACTTAAAGTGCCCTTTCCTGAACTCACCAACTTCACCCCCAAGCCTGGCGCTTTGCCGTACCCCACCTTGAACGAGTGCACATCTGCTTCTCCGTCATGGCTGGCCTCAAAACCCTTGCAAACGTGCAAACACAGAGCTGCCCAGTGAAGGGAAGCCTGGCCCTGGGCTGTCCTCCAGGGTGCGTGCCCGCAGGATGCCCGGGACCAGCCGGCCGGGGTGTGCACGGGTCACCTGGGCTTGGGGACGCTCCCACTCACCCCCGGTCGGAGGAAGTGTAGAGGAGGAAAGACAGCGTGTAGCACGGCTCAGTCCTCTCCCCGTTTGCAGAAGAGGGGGTGCCGTGGACGAGACTGGAGACACATGCGCAAAACTTCTCCAGGGGCTTTGGGACGCAACTTTGCCATGCGCGGACTGCAAACAAGTCAAGCCACTCTGTTTTGCCCGTGTCTCTCCAGGAGTTTGGCCTAACAATGCTGCTGAAGCTTTGTTTCACCAATACTGTCTTCTTTTTGTGGTGAAAACCTGGGACCTGATGAAAATAAAGGTTTGAGGAAATAGTAGAGACTAAAAAATGCTCACTGAACTAATACCTTTCTGAGTTACGTTTCTGTCAACCTTCATCACAGGAAAATCTGTAGTTGAAAAACATAAAATCTTATGGAGAAAGTAGAGTTAGGTCTAAGGGTAAATGTGGCCTATGAAAGTCCTTATAGTTTGTTTTGAAATCCTTTTTTCCCTTATGGTTCAGTGAAATAAATCATAGTGGTGTCTGTTTCAGTATCTTGTTGACACTGCACAAAATAACCACAAACACGCTTCTGGAGGTTGGAAGTCCACACTCGGTCTCAATGGGTCAAAGTCAGGGTGTCTCCTGGCCTAGTTCCTTCCAGAAGCTCAAGGAGAGGTCTGCTTCCTTGCCTTCCAGCTGCCAGAGGTGCCTATGACCTGAGCCTGCGACCCCTCCTCCCTCCTCAAAGTGCAGCCCCACCTCTGCTCCTACTAGAACATGGCCCCCCTGTGGTACATGCACAGTCATGTGTGTGCCATGGATGTGTGCACATGTGGATATGCATGCCCATGTGTGTCCGTGGACGTGCATACATGTTTGTGCATGCACATGTATGCTCACATGGCCCCTCTCTGCACTATACACAGTCATGTGTGTGCACGTGTGTGTCCGTGGACATGAGTGCATGTATGTGAATGCATATGTATGCTCACAAGCCCCCTCTGCAGTACACACAGTCATGCATGCATGTGTGTGCCCATGGATGTGCACATGTTTGTGCATGCACATGCATGTGCACAAATACACAATGCAAACACAAGTCTATATATGGGTGCACATGCGTGCCCAGGCACACATGTACATGTGCACATATAGGAACCTGTATGCGGGCCTGAATGCACACACATATACATATGTGTGCATATGCGTGTGCACACATGATGCTCTGGAGTGCACGTCTCACAGAGGCCGGCCTGGGACAGTCATATGATGCCCCAGACGTCCTGACACCACCGCCCCCATCTGACCCCACAGGCGGTGTCCCTCCTGCCTCCAGGCTCCTTCACCCTGTTTGAATTCTGTTCTCATCCTCCTGGACCGTGTGTCTGAATGCTAACTGGGGATGGCAGGCGGCTCCTCCAAGGCAGCCCTGCTGCTCCCCTGCAAATCAGGGTCCGTAGACGAATAATGGGGGGAGCGTGGGGGAGAAGGCCGCCGCCCAATCTCGCGAGAACTCGTCCGGGTGACTGTTCTTCCGTGTGCTCCGTGCTGGGGGCGGCTGCATGCTGTTCTGGGCCCTCCCACCCAGGCGGGGCAGCCCCACTCCCGCTCTCCGGAGCTCAAAGCAGATGAGCCAGTGCGCTGAACGAAAACCAAATAATTCAACGGCACTGCTTTCAATTATTTATTTATTTATGTTTATTTTTGAGAGACACAGAGAGACAGAGAGTAAGTGGGGGTGGGGGAGAGGGGGAAGGGGCAGAGAGAGAGGGAGACACAGAATCCGAAGCAGGCCTCAGGCTCCGAGCTGTCAGCACAGAGCCCGATGCGGGGCTCAAACCCACGAGCTATGAGATCATGACCTGAGCCAAAGTCAGATGCTCAATCGACTGAGCCCCCCAGGTGCCCCTCAACAACACTGCTTTTAGAATAGACGTGTCTGTTCCCGTCTTTACCATAGGAATGGGAGGTGATGTTGGAAATACTTATTAATTTAGGACCTGCGTGGCCCACGTGGCGTCCAGGCCCCCGGCTGGCAGGGCTGTCCGGTCTCTTCCGTCTGTGGCCCAGGTGGCGTCATCTGTGGAGGTGGTTTCCTCGGTCTCTGCCGGGAAAATAGCACAACACGTCGGAACAGAGCTGGAACCAGCGTCTCTGGAGGGGGCTCGTTGTTGGGTGTGAAGCGGCGACAGGAGGCCCACGTGCCTGGCTGTCCGGGCGTGCGTCAGCGCGGGAAGCACGGCGTCTGGAGCCTGCTCTGGAGGCCGCGCGGTGAGAGCGGGGTCGGCCGAGCCTTCACCGCATCTCCTCCCTTAGGGTCTGGGTTGTGTGGCCTTTAGGAGCCTGGACGGTTACAGCCAGCTCGCCCCCATGTCAGCATAGAGACAGACCAACGGGACGCGTGCGGGAGGGACTCCTGAGAGGAGCAGGTGCGCCCGGCAGACTGGACGGGCTGCAGAACGCATGCCAGCCGAGGCCGGGGAGGATCACCGGGGGACACGCTTGGGACAGGAGTCCGTCTTCCTAGGAAACCTCAGTGTTTACTCCTAAGGCCGTCGGCTACCGGATGAACCACACACCCCCGAGGGCCGTCTGCTGGACTCAGTCGATGACATCCACGGACGCCATCACCGTGACATCTGGACCAGTGTTTGCCAGACAACTGGGTGCCATGGCCTGGCCAGACACATGCACGAAAGTCAGCGTGACGCTCACTCAGGGAATCTGGCCGAATGGTTGACATGGTATCACACGTGCCCGTTTCCTGGGAAGGAAGTGCACGCCAGGGACAGACCCTCCCGTGGGGTGTATGTGGTGTGGCCGCTCTGGAGGCTGGCGGAGCCGTCAAGCCCCTGGAGCGGATAATTTCACGTGTCTACCTGGCGGGGCGGTGGCAGCAGGATATGTGGGTAAGCGTTATTGTGGATGTCGCTTACGAGGTGTTTTTGTGATGAGGTCACCCCGCAAATCGGCAGATGGAGTCACACAGCTCGTCCTGACCCTCAGGGGGACCCGGCGTCCCCTAGGTTCGAAGGGTGCGTTTCTTCGCTGCGCAGCCAGTGGCGTGCCAGCCACACGGGACACCGGTCACCTGAGTGGGGCTCAGCCCCCTGCTCCAGAGGCGGGGACGGTCGGCAGGGCCCCGAGGGCAACGGCCGGGCGGTGACTCCCCATTCACGGAGACCGCACACAGCCTGTGACGGGCAGCGGGAAACCTGCCCCTGCGACGCGGGGGCCTTCTGGTGTTGACGTGCTGCGCCGTGTAACCAGTGACGTACTGCTAAGGCTTCCCTAAGCCCCTTCGTTTCCCCGTGGAGAAGTGTTGGTCTAGCGTCACTCCGCACGTTAGTAGAGGACTGACCCTGTCATGCAGATTCGTCTACGCGGACACGTGGACACTCCCCTCCATCTGTCTCATGTCTGTGTTTTAAATATTTAACACAAAGAGTACAATGTTATGGGAAAAGCAGCTTACAATCTAGACACTTTGGCCTGAAGAAATAATTTTGTCTGTTTATGTTTAACTTCTCTTTTTTTAGCAAGGACAAAAGCACACATGCCCAGAAACAGCCCTGCAGACCCCTTTCTGTGTGACGCCGTGTCACGGGCATTCCTTCAGTTTTGTCCGTGCCGCGCTCCAGCTCCTCGCGAGGAGGGGAAATCCAACAACTCATGTGTGGACTATGTGTGTGTGAGTGTGCGTGACTGAGCAAACACGTGTCCGTGAGCACGCACATGTGAACATGTGTGTGAACACAAGCCTGTGAATGTGTGTCATTGTGTGGACGTGAAGGTGCGTGGGTGAACGC
>NC_043706.1:144901543-144903954 GCF_006229205.1 Suricata suricatta
CTCACACCTCACCACACCTCACACCTCACCGCACCTCACAACATACCGCACCTCACACCACACCGCACCTCACAACATACTGCACCTCACCACACCTCACACCTCACCACACCTTACACCTCACCACACCTCACACCTCACCACACCTCACACCTCACCGCACCTCACACCTCACCACACCTCACACCTCACCGCACACCACACACTACATCTCACAACACATCATACCACACCCATAACATGACGCCAGAAGGGAGCTCGCTACACTCCCGACAGCACAGCGCAGCGCAGTGCACAACACCTCAGCCCCCCCCCGCCCCGTGCCCCTCGGCCGCAGCCCGGCGGCGTCCCGCCTGAATGTGCGAGCTGGGACCACCAGGGCTCCCCCGAGGAGGGACGGCAGTCTGCCCAGCTGGAGGAAGAAACAAATGTTTGTTTGGACAATTTGCATCCGCTCCTTCATACTGCTTCTTCAAGCTGGATAAAAGAGAACTCTGTATAATATACACAGAAACTCCTGTTGCTGGTGAGATCTTAAATATTTACACCGTGTACAAACAATGCCAAGGAATTCCCTCCGCGCCATATATTGACTCGATAAACATGGGGCCATTAGGTAGCGTTTGTCTTATTTGTATGTGACAAGTTAGTGATTACAGCGGAGTGAAATCTGAAGGCCAAGATCGCAAGATCAAGATTTTATATACAACACGCACTTGGGTTTGGGGGCCGCGACAAGCTGGGAGGTTGACTCGCCGCCCCGCTAATCTCCGAGGCCCCAGATGTGCGGACCCGGGGAGCCCGGGCCTCCCTGTGTGGCTGACGTGGAACAGCCCAGCCTTGCTCGTGCAGGGGCGGGGAGGGGTGCATCCTGCTCTGCTCACACAGCAGCGGGAGCCACCCGTGCACCCAGGCCGCCCGGGGTCCTGAAGCACCCGCCACGTGTCGCCCATCGGTGACTTTCTGACTCGTCACCGAAAGAGGAATCGGGAAGGAATGGTTCTTACCCTCCTCTCGGCTCCCCGCTCCGCCCCGCCAGCTCCGGGCCCTCAGCACCATTTCCCATCCAACGTGGCTGCCTTTAAGCAAACAGCTTGGCGTCTTCCCACAAACGAGTGTAGACGTTTCTGAAGATCATGTTCTATTTTAATGTTATTTATCTCTGGGAATAAAGAACACCTCCGTAGGCCAAGAGCAACCCCAAAACCAAATGCCCTTGGCCTCTCGCTTCCAGCCTCTACACCGGTCTCCCTCAGGCCTCCTCACCTCCAGCAGCTTCTTGGATTCTGGGTGACCGGGTTCTCAGGCTGTTTGGGTTCGGTCTCCAAGGAAGGTCAGCGGAGCCCTTGCGCAGGAGGTCCTGGAGACGCGTGAGCCGACGGCTCAGTGAACAGCAGACCGGCGGGAGGGAATCCGCACGCGCGGCCGCACGCGCCCGCTGGGAACCGTCCTCGACAGCCGGCCCCTCCCTGACCCTGCTCCCGCGACACGCCGACACGCCGACTTTGGCATTCCAGTTGGGACTGAGATGTGGGGGGGGGGGCATGGTTCACGACCGCGCCCCAGGCCCCGGGCGCTCTTCGGTCTTGTCCAGCGGGCTTCGGCGCGCTGAAGGGTGAAGGGCGGCCGTGCCCGGTCGCCTGTGCCCCGCCGGCCACCATCGGAGCCGGGCCGTGCTGCTCACAGCCCTCGCCGGTCCCCAGGTGCGCGTCTCTCCCGGCTCTGCGCTGAGCGTGGCGTGAGACGGGCCGTGAGGGGCCACTGCCACCTGGGAAACTGAGCTGTGGTGGAAACCAAGACCGCCTCTTCTTTGCAGACAGCAGGCCATCGAACATTTACTGGCTCGTCACCGTATCTGACGTCTGTCCTCCCACGGAGCCACTTTCCCCTCTGCCCCTGCATTTAATCCAGCCACGACCATAACATGGAGCCACTGGGAAATGATCAGCGGAGGTGGGAATTAGGCCCAGCAAGAGCTGACCGACACGGCGCCGCAGGCCGAGGGCTCCGAGAGCAGAGCCTGCCTGGACTTTTGTGACTCTTCTTCTCCATTCATCCACAGCTCTCTCATCCCCACCTAACGTGATGTGAATTTTCCATGACTTTTCCCCACGCACTCTTTTCAAAGCATTCGACCTAGATTTTGAGCACGCGATGCCTCTGTTGGATCAGAGTGAGGCTCAGCTACTTAAATCGCGCAGTTACACTCGTGAGTCTGACTGGAAAAATGCCTGTGCTCTCACTGCGCGCACGCTGGGCCAGCGGGGACGGAGGGGGCGTCCCCTCGGGAGCGGAAGCCCTCCTGGGCTCTGGGGCGTGGGCACGACGCCTCTATTGCATTTAGGGCCTGCGACTGCTCCGGGGCTCTCGGCCACCTTCCCCGGGGTCCCGTAGAGCATTTCCTGAGGTTC
>NC_043706.1:144904054-144905493 GCF_006229205.1 Suricata suricatta
AGGTGCCGCCTCATCAGCTAAAAGGGGATCAGGGGAGTGAGGTGAAGCCTTCCCAGTATGAGAACAGACGTTCTCGTCCACCGGGGAAACGCTGAGCTGGTGCCCGAGCGGCACCCTGCGTGTCCTGCCATGCTGCCCACTGAGCTCCAGGACCGCGGGGCCAGGCACCTGCCGGAGAGGGGCTCCTTCTGGAAGTGCCGGCAAAGGCAAGCTGCTAGCTTTGGGAGCAAGCCCATCCCTGCCACCCCCTTTCCGGGAATCGAAATTTGCTTCCAAAGAAAGGCCTGGTCCTGGTCTTGTGCCTCCAGCTGGGGTTCAAAAGCAGCCGGAGCCCTCTGTCCTCCCCGCGGACGTGTGGCAGGTGCAGCGGACAGGCGAGCCGTGTGCAAGGTGTCTGTTCACTCCAAGAGCAAGGCCCCGGGGAGGCGGGCTCCACGCATAGGAGACCCGACGGGGCCGAGGGTGCAGGCCATGGGAGAGGCAGGCCACGTCTGGGCAGCTGCCGCTTCATTTTGGGAGAGTGGGATCTGCACCTGGGGGTCGGAGGGCCAACGAGGACCCATCTCTTGCACGTCCGGTGCCTGGTTCTGAGGAGAGGAGCCCAGCACCCACTGGGAATGACCGCAGAGGAGCCCAGTGGCCGGCGAATGGCCTCTGGGGGTTACTGGTGAAGCGAGGTCCACGCACCTGCCCCGCGTTGGGCTCTATAGATTCAAAGGCACACTAGGGCTCCTCAGCAATTCAGCAGCCGGACGGCGCCCTCCTCGCGAGCAGCAGACTCATCCGCCGCTGAGCCGAGAGGGGAACAGTGACTCGGAGCAAGGGCACAAGGTGACGACAAGGTGCCACGTGAAGGGCTGGAACGAGGGGCTCCGTGGCCCGTCAGCCGTGGCCCGTCAGCCGTGGGCCTAACCGGCTCGCCTCAGGTGCCTGCAGCTTGTGCAGAGGCGCCACGTGCATGTGACCAGACACAACTCTTGAAATCCAGCCTCGTCATCTCTGTCTGAAACAATGCGTCTTCCTGCCCTTGAGCAGCATTTATTTGGCGGAAAACAGTCGTGTGTCGCCAGCTGTGGGTCCCCAGGGCGGCTGCTCGGCACAGACAGCGCCACCCACCCTCCTACCGCACACGCAGCCGAAGGAGGCCGGCAGCCTGCCCTCGGGCCGCATCCCCTCTCATCAGTAGCGTGGTGGCCAGGACGACAGAGGGATGGAGTTCCCTGTGGAGCAAGAGGCAGACGGGACGGACCAGGAAGCGCACCTCACTGGGGGGCGTCCCTGCCGGTGAAGCCAGGGGCACAGGGTGGTTTGCACGTTCCACGGGACGGGCCTGGAGAGCACGGCCGGCGGGCCCTGCGCACGGAACTCTGCTGGGGCAGACCCCGCTGCGTGCCGGCCACGGCTGTGTCCCCAGGCTGCGGCCCAGTGCGTGGTGCCTG
>NC_043706.1:144905593-144906638 GCF_006229205.1 Suricata suricatta
GCTCCAGGCTCTGAGCTGTCAGCACAGAGCCCGACACGGGGCTCAAACTCACAAACCTCCAGATCATGACCTGAGCCGAGGTCGGATGCTTAACTGGCTGAGCCCCCCATGTGCCCCAACTCTTAGATGAAAACAGTGTGTTTTACAAAAAATGACTGCAAATATTGGCTTTTTCACTTTGAACTATTGTATAGGCAACGAGCTGTCCTTTTACAATGAGATTCATCAATGCAAGTGAAACGAAAATGCCAGCTGGGAATGACCCGGCCCTGGCTAGGGACACAGGTCGCACTTCCCTGGAAGGGGACAGACAACCAGAGATGGCGGCTCAGAGAGGACATCCCTCCCGCCTTGAGAAGCGTCAGCGGGCAGCATGGAAAGGCCGCGGGGATCTCTCCCTGAGGCCAACCTCACACGGGGCGGCCCTGCGGTGAATGAGCAGTGTGCCCCCCACGCCCAGCGTCGGGCCTGTTTGGGGGCAGCTGTGTGTCCAGAACTGAGCCTCTTCAACAGAGAGTGCGCTTCTGAGGATACCGGGAAGCTGGTGGCCCAGGACCAGGAGACCGCAGGGAGACCCCACAGACGTCCAGGGTGCCGGCGTGGGGGCCACAGGTCAGGAACTCAAGTCCTAGACACATGCTCCCCTCCCAACCAGGCTTGAGGCCCCTCGGCCGGCACGAAGGGTGGACGCTGCCCTCTAGCCCATGACACAGAGGCGCAGAAACTGAGGACAGGCCCCGGGAATGCTCAGGACTTTCGAAGAGGCGATTTATGTCTGTCAAAGCCGACAAGAGATGGGAGCTTGTGTTCTCTTTCATTTTTATTTCATTTTTCTAGGAACTTGTTTTTATTGTACTTTTCCAAAGAGAACAACAAATAGAAAATAAAATTCTGAAGACTCTGGATTTTCCCGCGGGGAGTCGGGGAGGTACTGACAGGAGCAGCAGAAAGACTCCGGTGAAAGAAAAGAAAACTTGACGTGTTGGGTCTGCTCTGCCGCGTTCCCCAGCACAGGCGAGCCCGCAGGCCGAGTGCTCTGTGTCCG
>NC_043706.1:144906738-144911539 GCF_006229205.1 Suricata suricatta
GACCCGGCTGGAACCCTGCGGCTTCTCCGAGCCCGTGCTCTGTTTTTAGGGGGCCGCTCAGCTCAAGTCCGCGGCCCAGGACCGGCTGGGTCCGACTGCCGTGCGGCGGTGGGGCTGGCGGGTCTCGGCCCAGCCGGGGGAACCAAGCGGCCAGCGGCGGGCCGCTCCCTCTGGGCTGGCCCTGCCGCGGGGGTGCTCCCACCACAGAGGCCTCGGGAGGATTCCGCAGACAAGTGTGTGGAATGCGGCCCCAGCCTGTCGTCAGGGGCCAGTGGTCCCTGTACCGTGATGGGGGAGCATTGGGCGCATGGCCTTCACTCCGTACGTTCTCCTTTCTCCCCGGCTTGGTTAAACCCCTGGTCTGCAGGCCCTGCGCTCTCAGAACTAACCCTGGTATTGATGACTTACCGATGCCTCGTGGTTCTTCTGTGCTCAAATTCATGTGGAAAGCCTTTCTTCATAATTTTAATGAACGTCTACCGCACGCCGGGTCGCGCTGCCCCCGCCGCCCCTCCCGTGGGAGCCGCCCTCTCGCGGGGACCCGCCGTGCGGCCCAGCTGCCCGGAGCGGGGGCGCGTGAGCGGCGAGGTGAGGCCAGGAGCCGCCTCCTCACGGGGAGCTCTGGCGGCTGGTGTGAACAGTTCTGGAAGCTTTCTGCTCCCTGATGGTTTTCATGGGTCACTAAGGTAAATATCTCCTCTCAAGAAGGACGTGTTTAGGAAGCTAAACTGTTCACTTTTTTGAAATGAGTGATCTATTTGACAGAGCTTAAAAGTGTGTCCCGCCGCCCGCCGTAAATCCGTCCCTGGCTGGAACGGACAGTGTAAGCACCGTGGCTGCCGCTCGCGCAGGTCCCGGGGGGCAGAGCCCAGCCGCCTGAGACGCCTCTGTCATTCTAAACAGAAACAGATGTGTGAGCGCCAGGGCTACGCACAGTCATTCTTCAAACAGTAGATTAAAACATCTGTCAGGAGAGCCTGGAGGGGCCCGGCTCGCAGCAGCTGGACCTGCCAATCACAGGCTTCTAGGGGGCGGAGGGAGCACAGGGGGGGCTGGGAGGGAGCACGGGGGGCCGGGAGGGAGCACGGGGGGCCGGGAGGGAGCACAGAGGGGCTGGGAGGGAGCCGCAACGTCCTGTTCTCAGCTGCTCTCAATCTCACTATCAAGATGTCCAATGTCGCACTGCCCGGCCCTCATCCTGCTGCCTGGACCTCATTCCACTGACCTCTGTGACCCTGCTGACCTCCCTTGGATCTTTCCCGAACGTGCTCTTCTCCCGGACGCAGGGCCGCCTGTCGCTGAGGCCCTGGGCGGACAGCACCCCTGCTGGTCTCAGTGTCCCTGACGTGCTGTGGCAGGCGCTGGGGGCAGAGAGGCCCTCGAGCCTGCCGTGGACCCTCTGGCCGCCCTGCAGGAGGGTGCGTGCGGGAGGAGTGCCCCGGCGGGTGGCCCCCCTGCTCGCCACGAGTCACCGCCAGCAGCCTGAGCTGGCCCTGCCCTGTGGGTTTGTGGGAAGTGGTTTCATGGCGTCTCGTGGCACCAGAAGCTTCTAGTGGCATTTTTTGGGTCATATCATGAAAGCATATTTGGGTAGAAAAAGATACAGGGTTTCTTTTCAGTGTGTGATTTCTCGTTACTTAAGTGATCGGCTGCTATGGCCCCACTGTGCAGCTGTACTTTGAGGCCACATGAGCATGGCCGGGGAGCGCCCTGCCTAGCGTGCGTGCGCGCTGCGCTTAGGGAGCGGCCGTCAGGTGGCTGGCGGCCCCGGGGTAGCTGGCTGTCCCCTCTTCCCCAACGCAGTCCCCGGTGACCCAGCCGTGGCCCTTCTACCTGCTGGTCTTGCAGTCCGTGCTCCGCTGGCCCCTTCCCACACGCTGCAGGACTAACGAGACTGATGTACACGGACTCGCTGGGCCAGCTCTCCTCAGACAACACCCCGGCCTCTGCCTGCTGGGGCTCCTCAGGCTTCTAGCACTTTCTTCAGAAGGAGCAGGGCAGTCACTCCAGACAGTCCTGGCTCTTCCACACCCTCACAGGGTGAAAACTGCCATGACACACGGAGAGGCCAAAATGCCTGTCGGACAGAGAGCCAGACATGAGGCGCTGTGGGGAGGATGTGGTCAGGGATGTAAGAGGCGTGCTCAGCCCCGCCACCGTTCCCTCCCCACGTCCTTCCCAGGTGCACCCTGCTCCCTCCCCAGGAGCAGCCAGAAACAACACCTAGAGGAGTGGTGGGTTCAGTCTACCACAGCCTCCAGCCCTGGGGAATAATATTAGGCCATATTAACAAATGCGTAAGGCCCTGAAGAAAGGAGGTGATACACCCATTTTACTCTGCACACAGGCAACTCCTGGAGCATCGTGCTCAGCTGTGGTCCACACCTCCGGGGGCGCCGTCAGCCTCCTGGAGACAGCACTGTGTTGTTCCTGTACACCAAAGTGTCTTCTGTACCCAGTGCAGAGCTGGAAAGAGGTACTCGTGAACTCGTGGTTTTATTGACCACAGGGGCACCGTGAGGTCAGGACATTACACTGCCTATGCAAAGGCAAGAGCTGCCAACAGTCCCCTCTCTAATCTGTTCCCCACGGCGCTATTCCACAAGGTCATGAAATGCAGTCAGCCAAAGGGCAGTGGTTTCACATCAGTGACACACGTGCAAGCTGTGCCCGCAGGGGAAGTCCTGAACGCACGGGCGTACCTCCTGTTTCACGAGCGAGCACCGTGACCCCGGCCAACAGCGCTGCCTCCACAAACAGGTCCGCAGCTCTAAAATGTCTGTGATTAGTAAAGTGAAGACTGTCAAATCATGTTCACTTAAAGACATGCCGGAGGAAATCATGTTTCTTAAAATATTGAAGGGAAAATACCTAGAATTTACAATGGTTTTTGTATTGTCATAGTGGTTTTTATTCTTGCTTCCAGTTTCTGGAAAGGATTTTGAACTCAAGTCCTCTGTGCTTAAATGTGTGGGGGATGGACTGTAACATGTTCTGGTCACCGGCTGTGTGGGGGGCAATCTTACAAGTCCCGGGAGGCAATCACAGACAAAGGATGGACAGCAGTTTGCTGAATGGACATTAGTTGCATGTTCAGAGAGAGAGAGACATCTATTTTAAGGAATTGGCTCCTAAAATTGTGGATTCCGGCAAGTCTGAGGTGTACAGGGTGGGCCAGGAGGCTGTGACCCGGGGAGGGGTAAGACCTTCCGGAGGATTCCTTCTTCTTCCGCGGACCTCACTGCTCCCTGGCGTCTTCCGCTGCTTGGCTGTGGCCCCACAGTGCAGAGGTCATCTGCTTTACCCAAAGTTGGCCTCATCTGAAAACACCCTCCCAGTGACTCCTCGTCAGGGGGTGTGCCGGCCGCTGGGGACTTAGCGATAGTCAGCTTACATGGGAAGAGAGCCGGGGCCGTCCTATGCGATCCCAGGCGTCAGGGAACCCCGTGCCCAACGCGATCCCACGGGGGAACGGGGGGTGTCCTAAATGATCCCACGAGATCCCACACAATCCCACGGGATCCCAAGGGCGAGAGAACAGGGGGTGCCCCCGCGATCCCGGAGTGGAGACTGTGGGCCGGCTGAGAGCCAGAGGTGGGACCTGCAGGGGCCGGGGGTGTTTTCATATTATTTATGAACAGCTCCGCGGGCTTTCAGGCAAGGGCCGCCAGAGGCACCCCGTCTCCTCCAGAGGCCTCTCAGGTGGACTGAACATGGCCTGGCCTGGGCTCTGAGGAAGAGGAAGGAGGGACGGGCTGTGGGCACCCTGCTCCCTGGTAGGGGTGGGGCCCCCGGTTTCCCTCCCAAATACTTGTCTCACGTGATGACCCTGGAGGCCCAGACACACCCCTGAGCCACCTTGATTTCTCGACGACTCTCTGGCCTTCTCTTCTGTGGATGACTCAGTAGAAAGGGCCCCCCGACAAACCCAGGGCAGCCTCAGCCAAAGCGCGGTGGACCCCATCACCCTCACGGCCCACCTGTCCCCACTCTGCCCCGCGCAGCACGGCCAGATGTCTCCGTGGACTGCAGGCTGTCTCTAAGCCGGGGCCGGGCTCCCCCCAGACCCTCCCCTCCAAGGTGGGCGCAGCGCGGCCTGGACCCTGTCAGGGGCTCTTGTCCTGCCCCTGGGCCTCCGTGCCTGCCGCACAGCCTCGTGCCGGGGGGGGGGGGCATGCTGCGGGGGGGCCCCTCCAGGAGCAGGGCCGTTTAGCCTGAACACCTGCTGGGACCCTCAGGCTGTGGGGCCCCGACCGGCCAGGCCAGGGTCTGGGGGCTCTCGAGCATGAGCTGCAGCCTGGGGGCCCCGTGAAGTGACTTCTCCCTGAGCAGCCGGGCTCTGCGGCCACAACTCCTCCAGCGGAACCCGGGGTATGGACACCTCTCCTGTGTGGGGCCAACGAAGCCCAGACGCCTGTCCAGCTCCGAACTCAGCTCCAGCCGGAGCCTGGCGTCGGCTCTGTCACCTGCAGGGGCGCCCCGTGGATGAGAGGTGACAGGTGTGTGACCTCACAGGCCGGCCAGCAGCACCCACTGCCAGCAGTGTGTGTGGTGCCGGGAGCAGTCAGCGTGGCGGCCTCTGCCCCAGGCCCCTGGCACACGCCCTGGCTGTGGACACAGTCCCGCTCTGTCCTGTGATGCCCACGCCAGTGCTGTCGGGCACCACCCGGCCCCTTCCTCCTGCGCACCCCCAGCCCAGGGCCCGGCTCCGGCAGACCCTCCCCCAGGGGTCCCACCGCCGCCCACCCTGTGCTCGGCCTGCAGCCTGAGCCCGAGATCAAACACAAGCCTGCCCCCCCCC
>NC_043706.1:144911639-144939612 GCF_006229205.1 Suricata suricatta
CCCCCCCCCCGACAGTATCCTGTCTCACACACCTCTTCCCCCGACATTATGTTGTCCTCATACACCTCCAACCCCCGACATTATACCTGGAGCCAAGGGTATATGAACGTGGCAACAACACGAGGTCTGACACTGAGGTCTGGGTGGCCTCTTTCCTTCACTTCCCCTGTCCCCTGCGTGGTCCACCCCATGGGCGCAACCCCACTGACAGGGGTCCTGAGGTCCTAGAGCCCCCTCCCCATCCCCTTCAATGGCAGGCATGTGTTTCCAGCTTCGGGTCTGATTTCCTCGCCAGGTCTCCGTAGCTGTCAGGCTGACAGGGTGACCGTCACTTGTGATGTGTTGGGAGCAGACCTGTCCTCCAGGCCGGTGCCTTCCCTGAGGGCCCTGTGCCCTGTTGCCCATCAGGAACTGGGATCCCACTCCTGTCTCTTGCTTCCTTGTCCCCTCCCTGTCTGCACCCCCTCCCTGCCAGGCCTCTCTCCCTACCTGAGTTACTTTGGGGGCTGGCTCCTGCCTTCCTGGTCATGCCTCCAAATGCCATCATGTCACTCCTCTGCTCAGAAGGCCTCCTTGGGTCACATCACGGTCCTCAGGGTAAATATGGTAGCCCTGTTGCCTCAGGCAGTGTCCCCTGCCTGAGGGCTCCCCATGTCTACACTCCTGGGGACCTTGGTCCTGCCAACTAATCTTTGTCATCTATCTGTGCCTGGAAAACACATCCTGCAAGAGTTCTCTCAGCCCCCAGCTCCGGGCGCCCCTTCCGTGAACGCGCAGCCCGGAGCCCCCCTCATTGCCCAACTGCTGCGCACCATGCATCCCACCAGACTCGTGGCACCGTGGGGGGCCCACCGGGTGCCTCTTGGCCCCGGAGGCCCTGCACTTGCACCAGCACTTGCTGGGATGGCTGGCCAGCAAGGAGGTTTGGGTGTCAACCTGACAGATGAGTGTGCAGAGGAGCAGTGGCCAGGGCGTCAACAAGAATTTAACCCACGTTACTTGGATGAATAAAGGGGTTTTGTTTTGAGGAAAGGATGCGATGGCCCCCACCATGGCACCGTCTCCTCTGTCAGGTTATCTGATGGAGCACCTCCCCCTGCTTCCCCGGGCACCTTGCTCACGCCCACCAGGACGTGTCCCAAGTTGTCCTGAAAACAAAAACCTATCATCTCTCCATGTCTGTCCGTCTATCATCTATCTATCCATATCTGTCTATCATCTATCTATCCATGTCTGTCTGTCTGTCTATCATCTATCTATCCACCCTGTCTATCATCTATTATTATTCTTGTCACACAATTATTCTCGATCGTCTGTCTAGACCCTGTGCCTTCTGAGCGCCCTGGCAAGAGAGCTGCCTTTCTGACCGGCCCGCTTCTCACAAAAGCAGAAATCACTGCCTGTTTGCTGGGTGCCATGTGACAAGCACAGTCCTGCTTCTCACGCCGTCTAGGGGCTGCCGCGGCGGAGAGGACTTGTATCTGATGTGCATCCTCCAAAGGGGTGTGACCAGGACCTGCGGGGGCAACAGGAAGTGTCTGGCTGCCAGCGGTCTCCAGAAACAGAACAATCCTTGGGGAGGGCATCTCACCTGGGCCCTGGGGCCTGCTGGAAACAATCCAGAATGTGACGGAAGGGTGACCCAGCTGACTTTGAAAATGTCCTCCAAAACCGAGATTGGAGGGGCCCCTCCCTGGCGCTGTCCCCTCCTGCCGCTCCTCCTGGCCTCACACCCCTAGGCCTCCGCAGAGAGCCTCAGGACACAGCCGGGCCGGGGGCGGAGTGCGGGGCCACAGTGCCCACTGAGGCCGAGGTGGCTGACAAGGCACTTTACAGCTGGTCTGGCCTCCCAGCTGCTCCCGAGAGCAGATGCACGGGGCACTTGGCTCGATTTCCCGCTGAGGCAACAAACTCAGGAAGGCGTGAGCTGCCGGGGGTCGGGGGGATGGGCAGGCCTCAGGGAGGGGGGCCTGGACAGCTCTCTGGCAGCACCAAGGACAGCCCCCATGCCCTCCTCCCCAGCCTCGTACCCGGGCCTGGCCTTTCCAGAACACGGGAGGATGCGACACCAGTCAGGTCAGGTGTCCCCAAGTCCCGGCTGTGTGTAGTGCCCTGGCCGGGAGGCTGGTTCTGGGGGCCGGGGCTTCCTGTCTTCAGGCCGCCGGGCCGGGCCTGGGGACACAGCTGCGGCTGTTCAGGTGGCGACAAAAAGGGGAAACAATGAGGGGAAGTGCCCACTGACCTGCTTTCTTTCCTAGTGACCACTGAGCACGTGCCCTCGGACCCCGTGGGGGTGCCCCTGCCCGAGCCCGGGGCACTTCACATCCTGCACCCAGAGCCCGGCCCCCAGCCCCGGGTGGACCAGCCGGTCCTTCTTCCCGGTGCTGCCTGGGCGCTGGCATGCTCCCCACCAGGGGCCCGCATCTGCCTTGTGCTCACCCCTCTGCCAGCACAGATGTGAGGGAGAGCTGTGGAGGGGATGGACGCGTGGGCAGAGCTGTGACAGGGGGAGAAGGCTCAGGGAAAGCCATGGCAGGGGCAGAGGTGGGGGGAGAGTCGTGGCAGGGGTGGATGTCCAGGGGGGAGAACCGTCGTGGGGCTGGATGTGCAGGGGGAGCCATGGCGGGACCTCCAGTGTGTGTGCTGGTGACAAGGGGCGAAGGCCAGAGGGGCCCTGCCAGCCTGTCGCTTGACCCGCAGCCCAGGGGTTTCCCCGTCTCCCGGGCAACACGGGCGGCTTGGTCTCACCGGGTCCAGGATAAAATCCGGGCCTCCCAGGCCTGCGAAGCCCCAGGTCACTTCTGTTCCCTTCCAGCCAAGGCTACAGCCACTCGGCCTTGTCTGCAGCCAAGACACGGAGCTCATCTTCTGTCTGGGTCCTGGCGGAAGAGCCCTGTGCGCCTGCCCTGGACGGCATGGTCCGCACAGCGGCTCCGTGCTCCTCCGGCCCTGGGCCCCCCGCCACCTCACTGACCTAAGCAGGCCCCGCTGTCCATGGCGAGTCTTGTGTGTCCTGCATTTATTTCCTTCCTGTGATCTGAGCCATCTTGTTCACTCGTTTCTTGTCCGTTGGCCCACCAGAGCCAGGCTCCTGGAGAGGAGTGTCTAGGTCCTGTGTCCTGCCTTGTCCCTGCACCCAGACCCCAGGTGCAGAGCGCATGGCACAGGAGGATTGTAGAAATGAGTCAGCGATTCGGGAGTGTCCGAGTCTGGAGTTGTGGGGCCGGTGTGGGGGGAGCGGGAGGATGGAGAGAAGACCCCTGACCTCCTGTGCAGCAGGAAGCCCCAGTTCTGCACCGTCACTGGGCAGCCTGGGTGCAGCGGCCTCCAGTTGAGGACAAGGAGCGTTTGGGCCCAGAAGATGGGAATGTGCCGGCCATGCCTCAGTGGCTCTGGCCTCCTCAGCTCGTCACGGCATGTCCCTCGAGTCCCCAGTGCGTGCCAGGACACGTGACCTCCTCCAGGGAAGGAGCACTCCCGTGCAGCTCTGGGTGACAGACCAGACCTCACAGCAGACCTCACAGTGGTGGCCCGGCCACTCCCATCTCATCCTTCCTCCTTCTAGTCTGGCTCCGGGAGTGGGGTACCTGCATCCCAGACCTGAAGGGCGTGAGGACAGAGCTCTGGTGCCCCACAGTCCCGGCCTCTTCCTGTCACCCCACGCAGGTGCAGCCGGAAGGGTGTGTGTGAAGCAGGGAGGTTCCCTGGGCGGCCTGGCCCTCTGGTGGCAGTGTCGTCCTGGGCCCGGGCTGCAGAGGCTCCTGCAACCCTCCCACAGACATCCACGCTGTGGATGGCCAGGCAAGGAGCTGTGAGGAGCAGCGCCTGGGAGCCAAGGGCCGTCCCCTTGGAGACGGGGACAAAAGTGGGAGCCCCAGACCCATGACCCAGGGCGGGGAACCCACAGCGAGCACCATGGTTCCACTCAGGGGGACCATGGTGCGAATCCCACCCTGGGGCGCCCAGGCTGCTGGCCCTCAGGTCCCCCCTCCGACTGTGGGAAGCAGGGGCAGAGGGCAGGGGCCCTGGGCTGGCTCCGCCTCCCTGTGCCCCCCGCCTCCGGGGATGAGAGGGAGACACCGCCCAGGGCACACTCAGTGCCAGCGGGTAACAGGGGCAGCCCGCACGCGCGCCCTGCGCTGCTCCATCGGCTGCCTGCTGAGTAAGGACAGGTCGGGGCGCTGAGCCACACGCCCTGAGCGCACGCGTCTCCTCACCAGGCACCGCAGAGAACGTGCGTGTTTGTTAGCAGCCACGGCCGGTTCCCAATTTATCTTGGTTTTAACCCAAACAGGCTGCAGACCAAGACAAACAGCCTTTGATGTAATCAGCATATGACTCAGGCCCTTTGCAGGCTCCTGTGCCCAGGAAGAAGAAAAAAGGCCTTGAAAAGTCGCCAGTGGAAAAGCGTGTGTCACAACTAAAGGTCCCCCACACCCTGCTCCGGGCAGCCTGCCATGTGGACATCCGTGTCCTCCCGGGTCAGCCTGCAGTGTGGACGTCCATGTCCCCCCGAGGGCAGCCTGCAGTGTGGACGTCTGTCTGCACCCAGGCTGCAGGAGGCACCTCTCCGTGGGTCCCTGTCATCAGGAAGTGGTCTGCACCCACGTGTCCCCTAAAACTCATATGTTCATGATAACGTAAAGTGAATTGGAGCCAGGTGAGGGCCCCTTCAGAAGTGAGGCTGGAGCCTCCCGGGTGGCCGGCCCTCACTCGCCGGTGTCCCCATGGTTCCTGTGCCTCTGTCCCCAAACCCATCCTGAAACCATTCTCATGGGCTCTTTTCTTGTAGTGACAGGACCTTTCTTTCTTTCCTGCACAGGCTGAGCAATTTGAAACCCCCAAAGGTGTGTGGAGCCCCGGTCCGAGGGGGGCGGAGCCCCTGGTCATGGAGGGCGGAGCCCCGAGTCCGAGGGGGCGGGGCCCCGGGTCTTGGTGGGCAGAGTCCCGAGTCTGGTGGGGGTGGGGCGGTGCTCTGGGGCCGAGGGGGGCGGAGCCCTAGGCTCAGCCAGGGCTGTGGCTCCTCCAGGGAGGTCCCGGCGACCTTGGGAGGCCTTTTGGGGCTGCGCTTGGGCTGCCCCCCCAGGAGGTTGTACGCTGACGGTCCGGCACGTGGGGAGAGGGTGTGTTCCCAGAGCACCCCAGCCAGCCCCGTGCAGAGCCACCGAGGGGAAGGCCAGCCTGCGAAGACGCTGGCGTGACAGTGTTGGGGCCCCGACCGCGGGTGCTGGACCCTGGCCTCGGCTGCGGATTCAGGCCTGCCTCCCGGGCCTCTCTGAGTGCAGACAACCTTCCCAGGCATTGGAAATGTCGTGGTCGACAAGCAGCCCCTTTCTCCCCTGAGCAAAGTGTCCAGGTGGAGTGTGAAGCCGGGGATGTGCTGGGTCTTTTAAGTGTCGGCCAGGACAGGCGCAGGGGGCGGCTCAGACGCTGGGTCAGTGCGTCTCTGTAACAGAGACGGAAATTGGCTGCAGAAAACATGCCTTGCCTGGCCCTTGGAGGCACAGAATCCCTGAAAACGGGAGACTGAACTACAGGCCCGGAGCCCAAGGCGGAAAGTCCATCTGCTCAGCAGAGAAGACACGCTGTACGAGACAGACACACTGAGGTTCCCAGACAGGAGGGTTTGCCTGAGCTTGAACCGTTGGAAGAATCCAGGTCAAAGTGCCTCATGGAAAGGTTTGTGCCCCAGACCTGGGTTTGCCCACCTCCTGTATCAAGGGTAGTATCATCCTGTCCTGACTTGACGTCATCGTCAGGCCGTGGCGCTGGTCCCCACCCGTGGCCTGGAGGAGGGGAGGGGCTGCTCAGGCCGTGGCCTGGGTTACAAGAAGCCTTTCTTGGTGGAACCTGCACACAGGGAAGATGGCGTCCCTACCCACAACCAGGACCCGACATGGGGCCAGGACCCATCACTGGGAGGACCCACTGGCTCCCACAAGCCCTGAGGCCCCTGCAAATGCAGAACCTGCGGCCTCGCCGGGAGGAGCAGGGTCGCCCCTGTGCGGGTTCAGCCACTACCCTGCCCTGCAGGGCCAGCAGAAGGGGGAGGGCCGTGGAGAGGCTCTCAGGACGCTTCCTCCCTCCCCGTTGTGAGGTCCCAGGGAGCAGGCGGCCCCGGGCTCGCAGTGGGCCCGCATGGCTTGGGGCACAGGGCGTGGCCCCGTTTCTGTCATGTAGGAGGAAAGTGAGACTTGGCCCCGCCTAGAGGAAGCGCCGACTGTCCCAGGCCCCTCAGGAATAACTGTGCCTTGCCTTCCAGAAATGACAGCAAGGACAAGCCTGCTGAGCTTGGAGCCTCAGCCGGTGAGCAGATGGTGGCCGCAGGCCATGGGCCTTGGTGGCTCCGGGGCTATACAGCCTTGGTCTCCCCAGGACCACCTTCCCTGGCCCTGCAGACACCTGGCGGTGCCCAGACCGCCCCCCGCCGTGATCCAGGCAGTGACCCCCGCTCCCTGTCCGCTCCCTGATCCCAAATGCGGCCCGGGCCGACTGGAGTTTGCAGGTCGGCAAGCCGGTCTGGGCCTGGACACTACAGTGTGCACCCTTGAGGTTTGATGCGGGGTCTGGGGGCTCCTTGGGGAGGCGGCCTTCAGGGCAGGTTCGGGTTCTGGACTCTTCCAATTCCTAGAACCTTGAGCCAGCAAGGCAGCAACGCGTGAGCTGTGTCTCCGGGGCCCCAGGGTGCACGGGGCCCTGGCTTCCTCTAAGGCCGCCCCCCTCAGGTGCAGGGCTCCCCAGCGCCCCCGGCCGGGCACCTGCCGAGCAGAGCATGTCCCTGCTGCACCTGCAGGGGACCCCGTGGCCAGGCTTCTGCTGTGTAGGGAGGCCAGTGGCCGTGAACCCTGAAGTGCTTGGTCTGAGGAGCGAATTCAGGCTTTGACAAGGAGTGTCATCACGTCCTCATGAGGGTGCCGCTCACACGGGGCCAAGGGCTGTCGTGCAAGGTGACCGGGTGTGATGGCCCGAGCAAGGACCCCGAGGGTTTGTCTCCCCTGGAAGGTGTCATCCCTTCTGCCACTGGAGAGGACAAGGAGCCTGGGGAGGTGGCCACGGATTAGTTCTTAAGAGAAACAACCCCACGTGCAGGCACATGTGCACACACCACACATGCTCGTGTGCTTCCACACGGCACAGGTCACACATGCACACACATGCACACGTGTGTACTGCAGATATCACACGTGCATAGATGCACATAGCATGTGCATACACTCACGTGTGCACACCCACACCCACAAACGCCCATACACATCTCACATGCACACATGCACAGGGCACGTGCATGCGCACCGTCAAACCGAAGGAGACTTTTCCGAGTTTCATCCTCAGTGATGCACGTGTGCTCTGGTGCATTTGGAGGCCGTGTGGAAGGAAGTCTGTTTGGAGGGTGGTGAGCCCCGGTGGGGGTGGGCTGTGGTACCTGGGGTCTCTGGGGGCCCAGCCCCTGGGGCGAGGGGGCCTTCAGGTCTGCCGGCGCAGTGGGGAAAAGGCTCGTGTGAGGAGGGTGCCTGGGGTCTGGGTTCCGGGCTGAGGCCCTGGCTGGTGGGATGGCTGTTCCTTCCCCCTGGGCCCCATGGGGAGGAGGAGGCCCAAATGCAGGGCTTGCCGGGCTGTGTCGAAGGTGACTGTCTTGCCAGTGTCCAGGCCAAGCCAACCCCAGGGTGACCTTATCCCCTCCTGGAAGGGCAGTGAGGAGACGGGGTGGGGCCCTTAGTGCCTGGGTTTGGCGAGTGGGGGAGTGGGCAGGGGTGGGAAGCCCTGGATGGGGCTGGGGCCACGTGTGCAAGGGTCTTGTGGGCATGAAGTTACAGATGCATGAAAAGCTTTTCTGTGGAATTTGGAACCATCTTGCTGACGTGGAAGCCATGCGGCACCCCGTCCATGGAGGCTTCTGTGGGGCACCTGACAAGCCAGCGGGGAGCGGCCCTGCCCTCCGCGTGAGAGCCAGCTCCGCCAGCCACACAGCGCTAACGCAGGAAGGGAGACTGTGCAGGACACGGTGGCCCGGACGGGGCGGTCCTCTGAGACCCCCCAGGCCTCGGGGGCTGGGAGAGGCTTCTGTGCGCCTGGCGGGGGCCCCTGGGGGGCTGGCTGACGGGGAGACACCAGCGCACTCGCCGGCTCCAGGCTCCTCCAGACCAGCTTGCTGGAGCGCGTGTGCTCCGCCTGCTCCTGCGTTTCCAAGACACCTGACTCAGACTCCTCAGACCCCATCCGCCCCGGGGACGTGGGCGCTCCCCCAACAGCTGCCCTTTTCCCTTTGTTTCCACAGGAGGACTACAATTTCTTACTTTTTGTACCTTTTAATCTTATTTTCTTAAAATTTAAATCCAAGGTAGTTCACACACCGTGTAGTATTGGCTTCCGGAGTAGAACCCAGTGACTCATCGCTTACATATGACACCCAGTGCTCGATCCCACAAGGGCCCGCCTCCATGCCCATCCCATCTGGCCCTCCCCCCACCTCCCTCCAGCCACCCTGGTGTGTGCTCTGAAGTTAAGAGTCTTTTATGGTTTGCCTCCCTCGCTCTTTTTGTCTTATCTTTCCTTCCCTTCACTTACGTTCGTCTGCTGTTTCTCATATTCCTCATATGAGTGAAGTCACATGAAGTTGTCTTTCTCTGACTGACCAAGTTCGCTTAGCATAATGCCCTCCGTCCCTTCCACGCTGTTGCAAGCGGCAGGACTCCATTCTTCCTCATCGCAGAGTCATAGTTCATTGTATACAGACGCCACATCTTGACTATTCATCCGTCAATGGACATTTGCGGTCTTGCCGAGAGTTGGCTACTGTTGATAGCACTGCTGTACACACTGGGGTACATGTGCCCCCTGAAGTAAGCACTTTGTATCCTTGGGATAAATACCTAGTAGTGCTATGGTTGGGTCATAAGGTAGTTCTATTTTTAACTTTTTGAGGAACCTGCATACTGTTCTCCAGAGCGGCGGCCCCAGTTTGCATTCCCACCAGCAGCGCAAGAGGGTCCCCTTTCTCCACATCCCCCCAAGGTTGTTTCCTGACTCGTTAACTTTGGCCACTCTGACCGGTGTGAGGTGGTATCTCAGTGTGGTTCTGATTTGTATTTCTCTGATGATGAGTGGTGTTAGCATCTTTTCGTGTGTCTGTTGGCCATCTGGAGGTCCTCTTTAGGAAAGTGTCTGCTCCTGTCTTCTGCTCATTTCTTCACTGGGTTATTTTATTTATTTATTTTGAGAGAGAGGGAGAGAGAGAGAGAGAGAGAGAGAGCACACACATGTGAGCAGTGGAGGGGCAGAGAGGGAGAGAAGGACAGAGAAAATCCCAAGCAGGCCCCATACTCAGCTTGGAGTCCAATGTGGGGCTCAGACCCACAACCCGGGGTCCACCCATGACCTGAGCTGATGTCAAGGGTCAGACACTCAGCTGGCTGACCCCAGGCCCTCTGAGGTTGTGCCATGAGCTGCACATACTTCTGTGTGCGACTCAGTGAGTGGATTACGGCTCCTGTGACACCCCCACCCGCTGCCAGGGAAGCGGACACCCCTGACACCTCCCAGAGACCTTTGTGTCACCTTAGTTGTTTATTTTCATTTATTTATTGTTTTGTGGTAAGATCCCTTGACATGAGCTCTCCCCTCTTAAGAATGCACTGACCACATTGTTACTGGGGGCACTTTGTTGGCTAAAGCTCCCTGGAACTTACAAATATAGTCCGCTTTTAAGAAGTTTATACCTGGTTTATTTATTTATTTAAAAATTTTTCGTGTTTATTCATTTTTCAGAAATGGAGAGAGACAGAGCATGAGATGGGAAGGGGCAGAGAGAGAGGGAAACACAGAATCTGAAACAGCTCCAGGCTCTGAGCTGACAGCACAGAGCCCGACACGGGGCTTAAACCCACAGACTGTAAGATCATGACCTGAGCCAAAGTCAGATGCTTAACCAACTGAGCCACCCAGGTGTCCCTGGCTAGTTTAAATTTAAGGAAAATTCTAGGATTGTATGCATTATCAAAAATATTTTCTCTGTTTTATTAAAATATAAAATGTTTGACACAGAGGAACGTCTCCTTGTGGCTGCCCATCATGATAACACAGTGAGCCCGATGGCCCTGCTGCCCTGAGCCAGGACGTAACCACCGGCGTCCGCCTGTGCAGCCCATGCTGCGTCACTCTTCCCAGGGGCCCCTCCTTGGGCCTGGTGTCATCATCTGATCCCGTCCACATGGGTATCTGAACGTCATGTAGCTGTTGAGATATGACTTCACACTCATGGCCTCGTCCAGAGATCAGTGAGACAAAGCGAAGGTCTTGGAAAGAGCCCAGATGGATGGCAGTTTCATCCATGACAAACTTCAAGACAGCAGTGAGAGAATGTTTTACCTAAAAAGTGCCCTGCGGTGGCAGTGAGCGTGAGCACGCAGCAAACGTCCTAGGAGGGCATGTGAGGGGCCGGCACGCAGAAGGATGGGGGTTATGGTGCGGACAGCAAGCCGCGGGCTGGAAAACGGAGTTGTTAGGTGACAAAATATCTCCCAGTAAAAAGGAGCC
The DNA here is from genome assembly GCF_006229205.1 of Suricata suricatta. Lineage (NCBI taxonomy): Eukaryota > Metazoa > Chordata > Mammalia > Carnivora > Herpestidae > Suricata > Suricata suricatta. The sequence goes on from NC_043706.1 coordinate 144,922,173, forward strand.
GTAACCGAACTCAACAGATAAATATATTTGCAAAGTTGTGAGAGGAAAGGTTAATATCCACAATCTATGAAGAGATTTAACAAATTGAATAGCTAAAGATACACCACCCGACAGAAACAAAAAGGTGCAGGATGGAACGGTGACTGATGGCACAGCAGGTCCAGAAGAGACCACTAAGACTCAGGACACACCGACCGGAGCGACGTGAGAGGGCGGCCCACGCCAGGTCAGCCAGAACCACGGCGCGTCCTGCCCACCGCCACGGGCCCTGGCAGCCCCTGGCGGGTCTCAGTGCTGAGTGCGGAGGGCGCAGGCGGAGGGACGAGCAGCGAACACGCCTGTCTTCGGGGCGTTTCTGCCTCGATGACGCGGAAGGCAGGCTGGCCAGGTGAAGGGCGCCGTGTCCGCGGCACAAACGAGCAGACCGCACCGGCTGACGTGGGAACGCGTTAACTGTGGAAAACCAAGACGCAGCGAAATTACAGTGTGGTCCTCTCTTTTAGACAGTGATGCGTCCTATTCATGCCACTGTCTACACACACGTGTATGTGTGCACACGCATGTGCACGTATGCATGGAATTGTTTGTGACTCAGGGAACAAGGGGACGCCCGGCAGATCCAGGCGGGGCTGTGATGGTAAAGCCTCCACAGGCGATATTTTCTGTTTGCCCAGAAGTGTGTGTGTGTGTGTGCGTGCGTGTGCGCGTGTGTGTGTGTGCGCACACGCACATGCAGGTGTGTAGATGCATGAACGATGGTCCTCGACGTGCCAATTGTACTCTTGCCATGGGATTATGGGTTTCTGGTGATTTCTCTTTCTTTTTTGTACCTTAAAATTTTGTTAAAATTTTTATACAAAAAATTGTTTGAGATTATTTACCCAGGGAAAGAGCAATAAGGCCATTGTACTGTCGGGAAAAACAGACGTGCACAGGTGGGGTTTGCAAGGCACTGGCTCAGCGGGAAGACAGTGACCTGCATGCAACCACGGGCTCAGCCGTGTGGACGGACACGGAAGACACTGTCCACGCAGGGCTCGCCGTCAGCAGGGATGTGACCACGCCTCAGGAGGTTTATCCCGAGTCATTGCAGAACACATGTGACAAGCCCAGGACTGCGTTCCTGTGTGTCACGCCCCAGACTTGATGGCATGTCGCCTGCCTGGTTTAGGACCAGTAGGGACCCTGAGCCTCTCCTGCCCTCCCGGGCCCTGGGAAAACCTGCTTTCACGGGAGAGTGTCCCTTCCTGTGCCCATGGCCGGCGGCCTTCAGTGACCGCCGAGCTCTACCGGGAACTTACATCACACAGCAGGGGAGCGGCTGCTTCAGTTTATTGGGACTTTCTGGGTGTCATCAATTAAAAACCCCAGTTTCTCTCTATTATTAACTTATTAGTAGGGAAAACAAGCATTGGACACTGTATAACATGGAGGGTTATGTAAGCCAGGTGCTAAGGAAGAAGACCAGTTTTCTGCCTTTACTGACCAGTGGGCTTGACGGAGTAAGGAACCCCATCAGTCTTCCAGGGGAGTTTGGCCCGAAGCCTGCTGTGGCCAGCGTCAAGGGCATGCCGCACCTGGTCCTGATTGCTGTGCAGAAGGGCCTCCTGGCTCCGCACTGGGCCTTGGCCTTGTTGGCGAGTGGCCGTGTGCGTCTGAGGCTCAGAGAGGCCAGAGGGCCTGGCTGCAGACCCACAACTCACAGGGGTTAGAGCGGGGACCGGGTGGCAACTCGTATGAGCAAATATCCAAGGAGAATTAGACTGCTTTTCAGTTAGATTAACTAAGAAGCTTTGGCTTGAGCTCATGTCCACCTGTGGCTGCAGACGGTGCAGACAGCGTGTATTTTGGACTCAGAGGCTCTACCTTACTTCCTGGCCCTCCATTCTTTCCTTGCGTGGGCAAACGTTAACTGTAATTAAGTCTTGTTTCCCCGATGCCAGCTGTGACAGCCCTGTCTCATGAACATGGCCATGCGGCCACGCCTCCAGCCACACGGCAGCGCTGCGAGACGTTTTCATGAGCTTTCCGCAGCCTGGCGCTGGGCACGCAGGCCAGCAGGATCGCACCCGTCCTGAAATCCCGGCACTACCAGGTGCCCCTCCCACTTGCACGTGAGCGTTTACGCCGGGTTTGGAGAGCAGCCACCGTCCGTTCCCCAGGAGTCGGCAAGGTCAGTCCCTGTGAAGTCAAGATAAGGCCGTGGGCCTCCTACAAAGTGGGGGCTGCAGATAAAGAGCGAAATCTGCGAGATAATGGGATTTGCCTGACATTGTCGGGGCCTGTGAGTCATAACGAGTCTTCACAAGAAGCAGGAAGTCCAGGAACTGGCGACTTCCCCCTTGCCCGTTATCCCTTTTTAAAGCTCAGGGTGTAGGCTTCTTGAAATTATAATAGGGACCAGTGTTAACTCATGACCACCACCTCCTCCTTTTTATTACCTTTCAGAACGAACAGGAAAGGAAAATTTTCAAAAACCATGAAACCAAAAGGCACAAAACCTAGGAATTAAAATGCATCTCCCTCGACAGACCGCAGTGAACGGTGTGAACAGTGTCCGCTCCCGCCGAGACAGCTCACCCGCCGCGGGCTGGCCACACAGGGCCTGGCCACCCTGCCCCCACGTCACACACACGGCACGTCTCAGCGTCTCGACAAGCCGTGTCCTGCTCTTGAGGCTCCAGATCTAGAAGGCTGTGGTCAAGATCAGTCCTTGAGACAAACTAAGAGGTGAAAGATGAACAACCAACATGGAGCCAGAGGGGATGCGGGGAGCTGTGTGTGGTGTGTGTGCGTGCGCGTGCGCGTGCGTTTGCTCCTGAATGTGGGTTACACGCGCCCACCTGGGCCACCAGGTGGTCCTGACTTGTGGAGCAGGGCAAGGCAGACAGGAGTCTGTGGCCGGAGGGGTGAGTGCACCTCACCATGCGCTGCCACAGTTAGGATCCTGGGGCTCACGTCGGCATGTGGGGCTCAGACTCAGGTTGCTGTGGAGCAGTGCTGAGCTGGAGACCTCAACAGCCCGGTACTGCAGAACATGGTCAGTGCCCGGTAACGCGTGCTCAGCCAGCATTTGCTCACAGCCTGCGGCGTGCAAGCTGATTCTGCACGCGTCTCCTCCATCCCCTCCAGCGTGCGAGGCGACGGGAGGGCGGGAGCCCCGGCTGTGCGGTGGAGGCAGGACTGTCCCAGTGCAGAGGCCCTGGGCTTCTGCGGGAAACCGACCGCAGTGTGCCTTCTGTGTGACCAAACCTGCTGCTTCTGTGGGGCGGCGTCTACCTGACTGGGCTGTTGGGAGGGTTCTGGAAGATTCTGTGTTCAGAGTCTGACCCCTGATGATTGCTAGCTCCTGTCACCCGGCCAACAAGTGTCAGAGCGACGGCCCAGAAGCTCGTGCCTGCATTCCCTGGACAACTGCGGCCCAGACACCCATGCCTGTGTTCCAGACGTGCCCTTGGAACAAGTTCTGAGACAGGAGCCATGGGTTCCGTGGACACAGACGTGTCCTGGACAGGTGGCTCCGTGGACACAGACGTGTCCTGGACAGGTGGCTCCGTGGACGCAGACGTGTCCTAGACAGGTGACTCTGTGGATACAGACTTGTCTTAGGTGGCCCGGTTGACACAGACATGTCCTGGACAGGTGGCTCCGTGGACATAGAATTGTCTTGGACAGGTGGCTCCATGGACTCAGATGTGTCCTGGACAGGTGGCCCAGTGGACACAGATGTGTCCTGGACAGGGGGCCTGGAGGGAGGAGCAGGGAGGCAGATGCAGTTACAGCTCTGTGTCGTGGTGATGGTACACCGCACCATGAGCAGTCGGGGGGATAAGGTGGTCTAGCACCATGTTGGCATCTCAGAGACTGTGCTCACTCTGAAACCTGGAGAGAAAGTGGTCTCGACAGCTGGAGAAATGTCGAGGGCAGGAGAAAGTCCTGGACACCAGCCAGTATGTGCGCAAAGCCTGGAGCTCGAGAGGTCAGTGCAGGCGTGTGTGGGTGTGTGCAGGTGTACGTGCAGGTGCACGTGTGTGCTGATGGGTGTGCGCGTGTATGCATGTGTGCAAGTGCATGTGCACATGTGTGCAGGCGTGTGTGTAGGCATGTGTAGGTGTGTGTGCATGTGCACATGTGTGTGCACGCTGTGTTCTGTAAGCAGTGTCCTCTGTGCTGGCGCACCAGTGCACCTTAGGGAGCAAACCACTGAGAGACACAGGCTATTTTTGTGACTTCTGTGTAGCACTTGGCGCATCATGGATGTTGAATACCTGTTTTCGGCATTGAGTACGTGTTTCCAGTGGACGATGTACGTGTTCAGGGAGTGTGTACCTCGGACTCCAGATCTGGAGTGGAATGTTGCTAAAAGTACTAAACGTTCTCCTCTACACCTGTTGTCCCGTTGGCTCCGCATGGAAGGGCACAAAGGTCCAGGGAGACAGAACCGTGGCCGTGGTTTCTCCACATGACCCCACATGGCTGCTTCCTTGCGCCGTCAAGGTCTGCACGTGTGGGGGCGTCTGTGGGCGTGCACCCCCCTGTCTCCTCATGCTAAATTCTAGGCTTGCCATCTCAAGACCTCCATTCTCCCCCTCTTCCTCCTGTAGCAACAGCTTCTAGAATGCAGGCAAGGTCAGTATTTGCTGTTTTGAACTAAATTGCATCATTTCAGGGTTAGGAAGAGAATGAACTTGGGATTTTTAGACTGTAAGTTTGGCTTTGGGAATTAAACACTGAATACCAGGCAAACATTCTCGTTCTTGCTGTTGGAATTCCCCGGTGACTAAGATGACACTGAGTGCCAACAAAATGCCTCGGAACGTCATTTGCATCTTTACCAGTGCATGAGGTCCAGAAAAGGAACCATTTTGACATTAGGTCAGGGAAGAATGTCACAGCATGTGGGCAGACCTGAATGTGGATCCTTCTGGTAATAACCTAGCCTATCACGGATTCAAGGGAGCTTCTCTACTTGATGCCTATCAGTGACTCTGTTTGTAGCTTTTGTTATCAGAACTTCCATCAAAAACCATCATTCTGGTCCACAGGAGGCCGCCAGTGCAGATGGACACAGAAAGCCTCCCCCAGTCACCCGAGCGCTGCTCTCGAACCTGACGGTGAGCGCCACGTGGTGAGCTGCCCGTGCCCGTGTCCTTGAGGCAGCCGCACGGCGTCTGGGAACACGTACCTGCACCCAGGTGTGCCTCGCTGTGAATGCCGTGAACCAGACTTTGGGGCATGTGGAGGCTGGCTGGTTGCAGCTTACGTGGCCTTTGGGTCCCAAGATGGTGCCTCATCCCCAAGGGCTCGTTGCCAGCTCTGTGCCGCCCATGAGGGAGGAGCGCTTATTAACACAGGCACTCCAGGATCATCATCGTGGGGGAGGACCTGCTCTCGTCACGGGAGCACTGATGTGTCGCATGGATTTGGGCAGTTAGGGGACACGTCAGGGCGCGAGCACGCACAGAAATGCGCTCTGGGCCTGAGCTCGTACACATGCTCTGCAAGTGGAACATGACGGGGGCGGGTCTCCTTGGCCCTCGAGTCCCGAGCGGGGGAACTGGCGGGTGGGAACTCGAAGGGACACGTTGGCCCCCACAGCCGACACCCCCTCCAGACCCTGGGAGAGGCAGAGTTCTCGGGGAGCATCTTATTTCACAGATCGTGGGTCCTCCACTGGACTTCCTACTGCAATGTCAAGCGTGCAAGTGCGTGAAGGACTCCGTCTCCAGGAACGCTGCCTCCAAATCACAGGGAGGAGGGGACAAGTGACCCGTCCACACGGGCCCGCGAGCTGTCGTCGTGCCGCTGGACCCCACCTCCCCTCAGGCCCTGGCCGCCAGAACCCGCAGAAGCTTGGGCAGCGAGACCAGAGGGGAATTTGTCATGGCTTCAAGGTGGGGCACTTATGTTCCTACACTGAATGCGGCAGCCGCTTCTCCGTGTACACGGCGTTGACTCATATACTACACACTTAAATTAATGTGTTAGATGTCAACTATACCTCAAATAAAAATAAGCCAACAAAAAAGATGGGACATTCGTCAATTCCTGTTTCATCTGGTGATGGATGTGACGGGAGCTCGGCCGGACCCCCAGTTTACCGTTTCCTGGCCTCAGTCAGGCTACAGTAAACAAGGCACGTGTTATCCTGTGAGGCCCAGACTGGGAATCGGGCTGGGGAATCCGCGTGAAGTGCCTAGCAGGGGTCCTGGAGTCCCTGAGCATGGGGGCGGGAAGCGGCTCCAGGGGGTTCGCAGCTGGGACCCGAAAGCTGCCGTGGGAGCCCCGGAGCCCCGCAACCCAGCCCTGCGTGGTGGCGGCTGGCTGGGACCAGCTGGGACGCACCCCAGCAGACGAGCCCTGCAAGAGAGGGGGCAAGTCCCACCTGGGGAGCAGGACGTGCCGGGCTGGGGAGGTGATGGAACCCCAGGCCCCCACGGGCCTCCACACACTGCCGCCGGGACGCGGTGGCCAGGCCGGCCGAGTGGGCCCATCATGGGCAGCAATGGGGGGGGCGGCGAGGGGAGGTAGAGGCCAAGGAGGGGAGGTTCCTGAGCCCAGGAAGTTTGTTTTACGGCTAGTTTTCACACATTTGTTTAATCTGTTACCAAGGGTCGGGGGTCAGGCAGCCGCTCCTCCCCCGCAGCGCCCGTTCCCAGCAAAGACTGCCTGGGAAGGAGGAAGAGCGCACTTTCCAGAGACTCAGCAAAGAGGAAGCGCCCTGGACACGTGGCCTGAGAGTGCTCCCAGGACGGGCGCTCACCCAGCAAGGTGCCGGAGTCAGGAAATGGCCCTCGCCCTCGCGATGGCCCTTCCGCTCCGCGTCTGCAGTCGCTGGCCGAGGCCCCAGAGCGCGTACCCCGAGCGGCTGCCGTGAGGCCTGGTCACCTGCCCCGGCGACCTTGGCGTGGGCCGTGGGGCCGGGGGACTTGCTTCTCCACGAGGGTGGGGACTGCTTCTCCGACACAATGAGGGTCTGCGGGTGGTCTTCGGCCGAACAGGTCAGTTTCTGTTTTGAAACTCCACACACATCATATTACAGTTTCCCTGAAAACATAAATGCTTATTTGCAAGGCTTTTAAGAAACAGTCCGTGCTTGTTCTGTTGTTGTCGGAGCCTCCCGTCGTTTCCCGCACGCGGACCGCTTCAGGGACGCCGTGGCTAGGGCACTAGCTTCAGTTTTACTGACGTGGGCTGAAGACACAGGGTGCCTGTGAGACAGCCTGAGCCCGAGCCCCCTGCCCCGCCTACATCCACCTGACAGTTCTTACACACTCACTTTAATTAAACAAGTACAAAATTTTTTTGTTTGTTTATGTTTGAGACTGAGAGAGAGACAGAGTGTCAGTGGGAGAGGGGCAGAGAGAGACGGAGGCACAGAATCCTAAGCAGGCTCCAGGCTCTAGTGCTAACAGCTCAGAGCCCGATGTGGGGCTCAAACCCACAAGCTGTGAAATCATGACCTGAGCTAAGTCGAATGCTCAACTGACTAAACCATCCAGGGACCCCTACACACTCACTTTTTTTTTTTTAATTTTTAAAATGTTTTATTTATTTTTGGTACAGAGAGAGACAGAGCATGAGAGGGGGAGGAGCAGAGAGAGGAGGAGACACAGAACTGGAAGCAGGCTCCAGGCTTCGAGCTAGCTGTCAGCACAGAGCCTGATGTGGGGCTTGAACCCACAAATGTGAGATCTGACCTGAGCCGAAGTTGGAGGCTTAACCGACTGAGCCACCCAGGCGCCCCCACACTCACTTTTAAAAGGTATTCTAAATGCGTCCATATTTGCTCTCATAGGAACATTTCTTTTCTCTTTTTACGATCATATAGCAATGTTTTATGGAAACTGTTGATTAGGAAATATTTAGTACCTCCTGTTTGTCATACATAATAAGAAACTTACATAGTTACAACATGCATAGAGTGGCTTGGGACACACAAACACACATGGCTCTACTTGGGGGGCAATATAAACCCTATAGAAGGGTTTATATTGTCATTATCACCATCACCATAATCAATACAACCATCACCATGACCATCACTACCATCATCATCACCACCATCATCACCATTGTCTTCATCATCACTATCATTACCACCACATCATCACCATCATTACCACCATCACCACCATCATCACCATCATCACCACCATCACCACCATCACCAACATCACTACCATCACCACCACCACCATCACCATAATCACCATCATCATTATCATCATCATCACCACCATCATCACCATTGTCTTCATCATCACTATCATTACCACCACATCATCACCATCATTACCACCATCACCACCATCATCACCAACATCACTACCATCACCACCATCACCACCACCATCATCACCACCATCATCAACACTACCATCACCATCACCAACATTACCATCATCATCACCACCACCAGCATCATCTCCACATCACCACCATCACCATGACCACGAAAAGCTGTCATTAGCATCATCCTTATCACCACCATCATCACCATAACCATGACCATTAAATCAGTGTCATCATCACTATCACCACCACCATCATCACATTACCATCATCATAAAGGCTAAGAGTTTTGAGCTTGAAATTAGGTTCTCTGGAGGTAACTGGGTAGCTCAGTCAGTTGAGCGTCTCACTCTTGATTTTGGCTCGGGTCATGATTTCATAGTTGATGCATTTGAGACCCACATCTTCCCTGTCAGTGCAGAGCCTGTTTTGGATTCTCTCTCTTCCTTTATGTCTCTGCCCCTCCTTGACTTGTGCTTGCATGTTCTCTCTCTCTCTCTTTCTCTCTCTCAGAATAAATACATAAACTTTAAAAAACTACTTTATACACTAACTTCTATGTTAAGAACATCACATGCACTGTGTCATCCAATCCTCCAACAACCCCGTGGCAAAGATTTTGTATACTATTTTCATTTTAAATGTTGGTACTTGAGTTCAGATAGTCCGTGTGACTTACCTACAAGTGTAAGCTAGCAGGTGGGGAGCAGGATTGATGTTTGCTGTCCTGTGCGATACTGTCTCTCTCAAAGTGTGACTGTCACAGTCTTATCATTTGAGGACTGAATCCCGAGTACAGGAGGCACCTTGCTGACTGGTTGCACGGCTGTGAGGTGCTGCAGCCAGGATTCAGGGCAGCTTGGTCTGACCACGGCGCCCACACTCTTTCTACCTGGCCTCCTGTCTCATGCAGCTGTTCTATGTTAGAAGATTCTCAGACCTGAACTCCCCAGAGCACCTGCCTTGCCTCCGAGAGGCCCTGTGAGCTCTACCCCTCTCTGGCTCACCCAGCCCAACGAGGAGCAAAGCCTGGACTGGCCTGACGGGAGATGGCTGAGAGGGTCCCAGGGCTCTGGGGCAGGGCTATAGGGACCATGCTAGGGCCGGCTGCCATCAGGGCTAACGGTGAGCCTGGCTCTGCATAAGGAGAGTTATGCATATGTCTCACCGAATCATCCATTCCTTTGAGACAGACTTTAATTTATAGATGAGAAAGCAGAAAGAAAGGCCGCCCTACAGCAGGGCTGGGATGCACACCCAGACCTCTCTGATTCTAATGCCTGTGCTCTTCGCTGCTGGTTCTGCATTTCTAACCCGCTGGTAAGTACCACCGTCGGGTCCTCCAGAGGCCAGGCCTCCGACCTGGGAACATCCTCATGGCGGCGAGGAGGCGGGACTGCATCTTGTTAACTTCCCGGTGAGGTGCAGGGACAAGCCTCAGGTCGCCCTGTGGCTTCTGAGTTGGAGATTTCTTGTATCCACCATATTGTCTCCATCAGCAGGAGGACCCTTTGAGTCCTATTTGTCCAACCAAGCATCTGAGGTTTGGAGCCAAGACTGCATCCAGGCTGGACTTTCAGATCCTTGTCTGGGGACTGGTACCCTGCCACCTCCCCCAAGTCTGGACCCTGTTCCCCGTGCCCCAAAGCTACTCTGGTCTGGCATTTGGCAAGGAGACAGCAGGTCACTCAGAGCTTTGCTGTCACTGCCCATCACTGCCCTCTAGACATGGACCATTTCCCACTAATCGCCCACCCATGGTCTACACAAAACGCTCCCCCCGGCCTGACAGAACCGTGCCCGACCTGGCCACAGCGCGCCACTCCACACCCACCCCTCTGAGCCGATCCTGCCGGGTTCTGGCTTCCCCCTCCCCACACGCTCCCATACTCTCACCCCACCTGTCACATGGATCCACGCACACGTCCACACAGCGGCACTCAGTCACGCTCACGTGGTCATACCCGCTCGACACGTACTCTCATGCACACAAACACACAGGTGCCCACGCACATACACACATGCGTGTGCGCACGCCTCTCTAGAACGGGCACCCCTGAAGGGAAAGCAGTGCATCTGAGCCGTCTTCCCCAATGGTAGACTCAATTCCAGATGCCTCATGGGTGCTTAGAAAGTCGTTGTTTAGCCAAAATGGCTGAAGTGCTGAGACTGTGTTAAATAAACATTTATAAAGTTAGATGTTCCCATGAGTATTTTTCAAAATACCGTCCTTTTGGAGTTCGTTGTTTGGCCCAGTGATGGACAAAACACTTGGAGTTCGTGAAGCTACATGTGCCGGCTGCCTCGCCAAGTCACAAACTCAGGCTGAAAAAAACACGTCATTGTCTCGTAGGGTCTGTGGCTCTGGAATCTGGTCACGGCTCGGCTGGGCCATCTACGGGGCTGTCGTCAGGGGTGGGCTCTCCTCTGGCAGCTCCTGGGGCTCCTGGCAGGATTCAGGCGCTTGAGAGGGAGCAGACAAGAGCTGCAAGCTGCCTTCCGTGCCTGGCCGTGTGGACCTCCCCTCTTGGCTCTTTGGTTAAAATCAGCATAGAAGAGACTGTCTTAGCAGGAAGGACATTACAGTTGTCACAGGGGACTGCCACGTTCAAGGAGATTGTGTCCAAGAGAGCCAGAGTGGTTGGCCTTGGATCACCCACCCTCTGTAGCCTGGCACGGATGGAGTTCAGAAACGATGCCGCATCCGCGTCTGTGAGCGGGCTGCTGCCCACTGGCTGGGCGACTTTCCATGAGGTCACTGGCCTTACTGCCCTTCCCCCTGAAGTCAGGACAGTGACACCTTGTTTGGGGTTGAAGCCACATCTTGGCAGGAGTCCCCATCTTCAGTGGGGCGGGTGGTTCCAGGAAGTCCTCCTGGCACCCCTGGGGTGCCTGTCACCGTCCCGATCCCTGTGGGTGCCGCTGCCCCCTCAGGTGCCCGACAGGGACTGAGAGTCAAGAGGTGACCTCCCCTGGCCCCCTGCTGTGTGCTCAGCGGCCATAGCTGTCAGGGGCTCTGGGAGGCCTTTGGTGACCTGGTCCTTGGGCCTCTCACAGGGCATCCTGTTTGTTTAGCAGATACTTCGCTCATCAACGGTGTGACTTCGATTTTTTAATTAATTCAGTTTTTTGTTTATTTATCTTTTAAGGTTTTATTTATTTAAGTAATTTGTATGCCCAACTTGGGGCTCAAACTCACAACCCTGAGATCAAGAGTCCCATACTTTCCCATACTTTCCTGACTGAGCTGGTTAGGCACCCCAATGGTGTGATTTGTAAACAATTTTCTTAAACTTGCAAGTGTAACTTACACATTTGATTTATAAATATAGTAACTTCGCATTAGGACTGAAAACACATTTTCTCTGGTTCTTTAATATGTAGCCATAAATTCTGAAGATAAAGTTTAAATAAGCGCTTTATCCTGGGTGACTGACTACATTCCTCCAAATGCTACAGCCCAGACCAGCGTTGTAAACCCAACGTGCCTGATGTTCCTGGCTACTTCAGACATCTTATAAGGAAAACTTATAAATCTCACAAAGTATTCCTAACTAAACCATACTTATAAACCTGATTTAATAAAGCTGATTCCTTAAACTGGAGTTTTGCAAGCACAGTGCTCTTGTTTTGGGTGGGTGTCTGTCTGTTGGGGGCCGTCTGTCTGCCGTGGGGTACTCGGCAGTGTCCGGGCCTCCACCCACAGATGCCAATAACATTCCCAGTTGTGACAATAGAAAATGTCTCCGGACATCACCAAATGTTCTGCTTTAAATACTTAAACATGATTAAAATTTATTAGCTAACCCCTAAGTATTTTCTTAAAATCTCAAGTTTACTACTTCAAATGCATTTAAAAATCAAAATATCAAAACCCCTATGATTGCAAAGCTTTGCTTCCGCCCATCCAGGAGGGGGACCAGGGCTGTGATGCTCTGTGTCCGGTTTCCATCAGGCTGGGGTGGGGCCGACCCTGGTCGCCGAGGAACTTCGTGGGACTTCTGGTCGGTCTCGGGTCTGACAGGAACTCAGGGTAGAGGTTCGAGGTCCAGCCGAAACAGGAGGGCCCTGGGCTCTTGGGGTGACCACGCCCCCCCCCCCCAGGGCACGTAACCTGCCGCCCGGCCGCGTGGACCCTGTCCCGCGTCCTGCTTTCTTCCGCCAGTCTCCTTAATGCTCTTCCCGCCCACTTGACCTGACGGGTGTGCCACCTCCCGAGCCAGATTTGTGCTCCGGGTCCACACCGTCCCGGAAATCCCTGGTCACGCCCCCTTGCTCCTGGTGCCGTCGGTGGCCCGTGACTCTGCACGGCTCCACGGGGCCCAGCTCTTTTCCCTGTGGTGTCAGGTGGCCCCCAGCCTGCCACCCGCTCCCCGCAGGCCTCTTCCCTCTGGGACGACGTGCTGTTCCAGGCCCAGACTGACCTTTGTGCCAGCCACTCTGGGAGCCTGGTGGCTTTGGGGACGCCAGAGGAGAGGCTCACGTCTGAGACCCGGGCCCGCCTGGCTCCTCCTGAGCGGGAACTCACACGAGACATCTCCGGCGCGAGAAACCTCGGAAGAATGCCTCGCTTCTTGGGTCCTGTGTGTGTTCTGACATTTGACTCCAACTTAACACCTTTCTTTTTAAAACACCGTCCGATACAAAACGCGTTTCGCCAGTCCCACCTTTGTGAGGATGAGACTCCCTACCGCATTATTTTCACTCCTGTTGACACAGTGGACATCGGCTGTGGACGGCGGTGTCACCAGGCCCCTCTGTAAGAGGCCGTCACTGACCTCTCACCCAGAGACCGTCACCCAGAGCCGCCTTGTCCCGGGCCCCTCGTCACGACCGCTCCGTCTCCTCGGCAGGGCTGGGTCCCACCGAGCCCCGCCTCCTGCCCTCCCTGCAGCGCTGCACACAAAATTCTCTCCTTCCTCCTCAGATGAACACCAGGCTTTCCCCGAACAAACCCCACGGGCTCTGCCTCACCTAGCTGGGCTCTCGGCCTGGTTCCAGCCGCGACACCTGCCAGAGACCGACAGAGCCCAGGAGAAGGCCCGCTGGTCTGTGGTTTTAACAACAATGCTGGTACTGTGGTTGACATTTTATGGCTACAAACTTCTGCCCTGGGGGTCCAAGGGTGACATCGTGTCCTCACGGACTTGTTCCGCATGACGTCCGCCTCCGGCAGCACCAGCCGGGCCGCAGCGCCTGTGTGCCTGGTCTGCTGTGCGACCGGAGCAAGGCCCCTGCCCCCGGCTCCTGAAGACAGGGGCAGCGGGGCACAGCTCTGGGGCAGTAGAGACTCTCGGGTCTTGGGGACCTTTACACCTGTGACCGTGGCTGTCTGTGGGCCACACGCCCCCTCGGGGCCACGGCAATGGCCAGAAGAGCCAGGTGTGAGCAGAGAAGACGTCCAAAGGCAGTCTGTGCACGGCTGCGGCAGGCTGAACTGGGCCCCCTCCGTGTCCCCCAGAACTCATGGGCAGGAGCCCTCGGCCCTGTGTGACAGTGTCCAGAGCTTTGGGGAGGGGACCAGGCATGTGTCCCACACTTCTGCAATGACATGGTACAGAGCACGTGGGTAACTTTACTTCTCGGTTCCGGAGACTAGATGGCCCCGACGGAGGTGGCAGCTGGGTCCATCCTTTGTAAGGACACTAGACTCGTTCCTGAGGGCTCCTCCTCATGGCCTGATCGCCTCCCCGTGCCCTCCCCCAATCACCTTGGGGCTAGGGCCTCGGCATGAGAATTTGGGGGCACGGGCATTCAGCGCACGGCAGTTCAGATGAGGTCGTGAGGGTCAGCCCTTGAAGGGATCCATGTCCCTGCTGGAGTTTCCGGAGAGCTTGCTTCTCCCCTCCGCCCTGGAGGACAAGCGAGGAAACAGGGTCCGCAAGCCAGGAGGCGGGTTCTCCTAAAACTGACCCTGTCAGTCCCTGACCTTGGGCCTCCGGCTTCCAAACTGTGAGAAACAGAGGCCTGGTTTAAGTTTGCTTGTTTGTTTGTTTTTGAGAGAGAGTGCAAGAGTCGGGGAGGGACAGAGGGGGGCGGGAGGGGGTGGAGAGAGAGTCTCAAGCAGGCTCCACGCACAGTGAGGAGCCCACGGTGGGGCCTGGGCGCACGTCCGAGAGAGCACAACCTGAGCCGGAATCCAGAGCCCCTGGCGCCCCCACAAATGCGTGCTGTTCAGGCGGCCAGCCCGTGCTGTTTGCTGCGCAGATGAGCTCACGGACACCACGGGTCTCCCCAGCCTGGAGAAGGGCCGGAAACCAAGAACCCAGTGAGCCCACGTCACCCTAACGCATGCGGTCCTGCTTGGAGCGTGCGGACTCTTCCCCGGCCACGGCGACCCTGCGGCAGTGCAGGGGAGAAGCCGTCCAGACATTTAAGAGTGAAGATAGGGAGGCTCTCTGCACGTGGGGAAGGACATGACCAGGGCGGGGGGAAGGGCCCACTTCCTCCTGGACCCGGCTGGGAATCAGGCTCCGCCTTCCAGCAAAAAGGCCCATAATCCTGACCATGTCGGGCCTGGGAAGCTCTTCCATGGCCGCTGCGGTGACCCACACCTCCAGAGATGGGCTCCACCCATCGTCGCCAGCACCGCACGGCGCAAGGTGTCAACTAGGCTCCGGCATGCTGTGTGGGAGCCAACAGCCCCCGAAAACGTGAAAACCGTGACAGTGAGTTTCTGGAGTGTCTGAACACCACAAGCTCTACTGTAAAGATGTTTTTTCTGTGTCTCTTTTAAATTGTTTTAAGGTTTATTTATTTAATTTTGAGAGATAGTGCATGAGCAGGGGAGGAGCGGAGAGAGAGGGAGACACAGAATCTGAAGCAGGCTCCAGGCTCCAAGCTGTCAGCCCATAGGGGGACATGGGGCTGGAACTCATAAACCACGAGATCATGACCTGAGCCAAAGTCAAGAGTCAGATGTTTAACCAACTGAGCCCCTCAGTCTTTTCTTTGTGTCTGAAACACAGTGTGTCTGAGCAGAATCAGACCTGCTGCTAGCTGTATGCACCCCTGCACACAGCCAGCGGGGGTAAGGTGTGGAGGGGCGTGGTGGGAATCACGCAGGAGGACCGTCCTGAGTGCGGAGGGCGCTCTGGCCTCTGCTGAGGTGGGTGCGTGGCGGCTGACGGTGCGGCTCCTTCGTGTCCGTCTGCGGGGCTGAGACATGGGCCTCGTCTGGGCCGGCAGGGCTGTTTGACCCTGTGCAAGTGAGAAGGGGGGAGGCGGGCCCACGTCCTGGATGCTGAGTGGCCGACCTCTGGGTCTCACCCTCCAGGCCGCCTCCCTGCCGGGTGGGGAGACCCCATGGGCACCTCCACTGGCCAGCCTCCCGCAGAGCAGATGTGTTTCCAGGGCAGGAAGGGAGGGCAGGATGTGAGACTTCCCGCCGGCCAGCGACCAGCCAGGCCCAGGCTCCAGGAAGCTGTGACTGAGCGGGCCCGCAAGGGGACAGGCCGAGCGCAGGGTGGAGGCACCTGGCCCCGGGCCGGCACCGCCTCTGGCCTGCTGGCCTGCTTTCTGTGTAGATGCTGGCCCGCGGAGGAGCAGGGTGAGCGCTGGGGAGGGTCTGCGTAGAGCTGCCAGCCCTGTGCAGACCGTGGCCCCTCGGACTTGATCGGAACTTTGGGAGCATCGAAGGAGAGAGTACTGTGTTTCTCAGGCTTCCCCTCGTCCCCCCCTGCCCCCTGCCATGTCCCGGCCCTGCTCAGTCTGCCCCTTCCCTGACCTTCGGGGCCAGTGGAGGTGTGGGGACGTGACCTAGTGGAGAGGAAAGTGGGCGGGGCTGCGGCCGACCCGGGTGCACGGCCTGGCGGGGCCTCAGGGTGCATCCGCGGGAACACGGCCACGTCCCCTGGAAATCCAGCGCGTCCCGGGGGCTGGCTGCCCAGGGCGGGTGGATGGGGGCCGCAGGGCTGTGGGCAGACAATCCACGAGCCAAAACACGAAAGTCAACGGGGCGTTCTGAACTTAGGAAGCTGGCGCTGACCTCCGTGAGCAGCACTGCGGACCACAGGCCGGCAGACCCGAGGGGCTGGCGCACAGAGGGCAGGGAGCAGAGGGAAGGAAGGAAGCCTGGCCTCTGGCATGAAAACCAAAGCCAGCTCGCCTCTGGGAACAGGAGAGGAGCTGGGCAGGGAGGCCTCCTGGGTCTGGAGGCCCGGCACCCCCAGGGCAGGTGCTGTGGCCCTGCGCACAGATTGGTTTTCCATCTGCCTCTGTCCTCACCGCATGCCAGCACAGCCCCGACTCTTCTCATCAGGGGCGCGGGCTGTGGGCTCTGCTGGGGGTGGGAGCGGCCAGCCGGCGAGGGGGCCCAGCTCTGTGCAGCACAGACCCTGCTTCCCCCCGGGGGCGCCGGGCACTTCCCTGAGCACCAGCCCATCCCCAGGCTCCAAGGGGCCTCCAGAGCAGGGCAGTCGAAGGAGTCAGGGCGGGTTTCCCCCCACAGTCACGTGGGAAGTAAAAACCTTCCCCAACCACCCGGGGCCCAAGTCTGAGAAAGCCCCGGGGCATCTCACGGGAGGTCTCGTCCGGCACCCCTGGTCTTTCCTTCCCGAATCTTCTCTGGGTCTCATCCAGGCTGCAGGGTTGCATAGGGGGCACGCGGGTCACATCTGGGGGCATCAGGTCACTTGCTCTTCCACGGTCTAGGCAACCGTCCCCACTGACACAGCCTCACCCTGGCCATGTCTCCCGTATCAGGAGCTGGTGGCCCGGCCAGCCTGGCCTCACCCTCTCGGTGCCGGAGGGTGCCCATGGGCTGTTCCCCTGTGGGCTGTACCCCGTGGGCTGTTCCCCCGCAGGCAGTTTCCTCGTGGGCGACTCCCGTGGGCTGTTCCCCGTGGGCTGTTCCCCAGTGGGCTGTTCCCCTGTGGGCTGTTCCCTGTGGGCTGTTCCCTGTGGGCTGTTCCCCATGGGCTGTTCCCTGTGGGCTGTTCCCCATGGGCTGTTCCCCATGGGCTGTTCCCCTGTGGGCTGTTCCCCGTGGGCTGTACCCCGTGGGCTGTTCCCCCGCAGGCAGTTTCCTCGTGGGTGACTCCCCGTGGGTTGTTCCCTGTGGGCTGTTCTCTGTGGGCTGTTCCCCTGTGGGCGGCTCCCTGTGGGCTGTTCCCCGTGGGCTGTTCCCCGTGGGCTGTTCCCTGTG
>NC_043706.1:144939712-144942638 GCF_006229205.1 Suricata suricatta
GCTGTTCCCCTGTGGGCTGTTCCCCGTGGGCTGTTCCCCTGTGGGCGGCTCCCCGTGGGCTGTTCCCCGTGGGCTGTTCCCTGTGGGCTGTTCCCTGTGAGCTGTTCCCTGTGGGCTGTTCCCTGTGGGCTGTTCCCCAGTGGGCTGTTCCCTGTGGGCTGTTCCCCGTGGGTGGCTCCCCGTGGGCTGTTCCCTGTGGGCGGCTCCCCAGCCTGGCTGTGGCAGGTGGTTGTTGGTGCTTCTAGTCCATGCCCCGGGGTGGGTGGGTGCCCACCGGGCCTCATGGGCAGCCCAGAGGGACGTCTGCTCAGGCTCCCTGCAGCGCCCAGTGCAGTGGCTCTGCAGCACCTGAGGCCTTTTTGCCTCTCCCTGCACAGGGGCGTGTAGTGGCTGTACTGCTGGGTGCACCCCCCTGCAGGTGGGGCCCTTGGTCCTGGGAGCCTGTGTGCAAGTGGGCTGCTCACAGAGCTTGGGGGGACACGAGGAAAGAAAGGTGAGCATGCACCGAGAAGCGTGCACTGTGGGAGAGAAAGGGTGGTCGGGGATCGCAACCAGGCACCGGAGGGGCAGGGACCCGGGTGCAGACACACTACAGAGCTGAGTGCTTCCCAGAACAACACCAGCCCCAACCAGGGGACCCGTCCTGGGTTCTCTCTTCTGTTTTGTTTCGTAAAAACACAAAATAAGACCAAATGTCCACTGGTCCTCACCTGCTCACTTCACTCCACGACTTACTCCCTGTTGGAGACGGTGGCCTGGATGCCTTCTTGGAGGAGGTGACGTGGGTGCTGATGGGCAGGGGTCCACGGGAGCCCTGCGCCTCCGACGCGTGGACAGGAGCAGGCCAGGTGTGTCTGAGGCATAGGCCAGGGGGCTGAGGAGGTGCGGGGCAGGGGTCTTGTGCTGCGTGCCCTGGGAGTGGCCTGGTCCACCGCCCGTGCTCAGAGGCCACACTGCCGCTTTCCTTTGGGCATCCCCAGGGAAGGGGCCACCTTCCTTTTAGCCCCTGACAAGTGTCAGAGTGCCTGCTTCTGGCCTGTTCTTGGGAAGAGTACAACCGAAGGGGGGATGGAAACATTACAGAAACCACGTAAGGGGGATGTTGGGCTCGGTACGCAGTGACGGGAGAGCGGAGGCGGGGACACGGGCACGCACACACTGTTGGGGGCGCCAAGGCGGCCTGGAGGGTCTGGTGGAGGCCACGGCATTGCCGACCCGTGCACAGTGACCTTCCCCTACCCGGAACGTCAGGCCCCCAGCCTCACTTGCTCTCTGGATGACTGGCCTGCTGACCTGATGGGGCCCTGCCTGGGAGCCTCCTGTTCTCCCCATCCTGTGGTCTGGGGCCCTCCCGTGGGGGCCGGGGGGCTGGCCTGCTCCTGCTCAGCCAACTCCTCAGGGCCATCCTGGGGGGTGTGGCTCTTTGCTCTGAGCTCAAGTGGCTCTAGCCCCTAGTGGGTCCCGTAGGGGACCCAGATTCAGCCAGACCCGCAGCGGCCTGTCCGCATCGCCACTACAGAGCCTCCTCTGCTAGGCACCTGTCTCTGCAGGTCGCCGCCACCTGCCCCTCTCCCGGGGGAGGACCTGGGGGTTTGCAGAGGGCCACTTCCCTGGATGCCTGCCGTCCCATAGCACTCCCAGCACAGAAGAAGGACTCCGGGGTCCTGGGTCAGGGCCGCCTTGATCCCGGGTGCGCCAGCTCGCTGCGGTCTGCCTGCCTGGTCTCCCCAGGACATGCGCTGCTGGTGGCACTTGCTGGTTCTTGCCCTGCTGGTGTGTGTGTCTCCCCCAGGGTCTCTGTGGCACGTGTGGGTAGAAGGAGGGCAGGAGCCAAGAGCCGGACCCCGTTTGAGGGTTTTCCTGTGCCCTTGCTTCTCCCACAGATGATGGTGCAGGGCTTATGCTGGCATCTCAGGGAAGGTGGCCAGGGCGTCCTGTCCCTGAGGGCGGGACTGCCTTCATGATGCATCTTTCAACTACTCACACTCCAACCCCACGGACAGCTCCGTACGTTTTCTCTCCTGTGTCATCTCCAGGAAGTAGGAATCCCTTTGGTCTTCCCTGTAATGAAGACGTACACGGATGTCTCAGTGGCTCGGATCCCTTTGCTGGGTCCTGGGAATCTCCGTGCGCTGAGGCAGCCAGGCTGCCTTGGACGGAGTGCACGAAGTCACAGGGAAGGTCACCTGGCTGTCCCAAGTGGGGCACAGAAGCCGGGGCAGGCGGCCTTCCAGCACCGCCCCCAGGGCTGCCCTCCCCGTGGGCCACTCCCTGCCGTCTGGAGGCCGGCTGCTGTTCACTCGGTGGCGGCCCCAGGCCATGAAGTGGCTCCGTGGGAAATTGTGCCATGAGACACCCAGCTGGGGATGTCTTCTCCAGATCCACCTGCCTGATCTGGTTTCCCAAAAGAAAGCAAAAAAAAAAAAAAGAGAGAGAGAGAGGGAGGCAGGGCTGGGACCACAGAGGACGCAGGAACTGGGTGGTGGCATCGGGCGTGACCTTGCCAGCCAGCCTCTGGTGAGGCGATCGCAGCAGGAAGAGAAAGCCAGTGAGTCTGCAAGTCACAGATGGCAAGAAGGGCCTCATAAAGGTCAGCACCCCGCGCCTCTGGAATACAGAGCGGGGGCTGGGGCGGGTCGGAGGCAGAGGCGAGGTATAGCCGGGGGCACAGAGCAAGGCTTTCTCTGGGCAGGCTTGGATCACAGACATCACAGGGAGGGGCCCTGTGGGGATGGCACAGCAGAGGGACACCGTGGGGACGGCACAGTGGGGGGGACACTGTGAGGACAGCACAGGGGAGGGACCCTGTGGGGACGGCACAGGTGAGGGACCCTGTGGGGGTGGCACAGGGGAGGGACTCTGGATGGCACGGGGGGGACACTGTGGAGACAGCACAGTAGGGGGGACACTGTGGGGACAGCACAGT
>NC_043706.1:144942738-144947317 GCF_006229205.1 Suricata suricatta
GACAGTGCAGATCACACTCCTGCAAATTCCTGAAAAGGAGGCAGAAACAAGTGTCGCTGCGGTAGGTTCCTTGTTAAAGTTGCACAAAAAGGTAAAGATTTCACTGAGCCGACAGACAGCAGTGACTGCGTCAGTGACGGTGAAAGCCGTCCTGCAGGGTCCCCTCCTCCCTCCGTCTCCCTCACGCCAGCCACGGAGGTCTTCAAGGTAAGTGCAGGTTCACCTGCTTATTTTTCTTTATAGTTTGTATTTTCTTATTATTTTGTATTGTAATACAGTATTGTTATCATTTTTGTATGAATAATTTTGGGTGGTAGAGCGAATCATCTGAGTTTCCGTTATTTCTCGTGGGGAAATTTGCTTTGATATGCACCTGCTTTGGATTACAAGCATGTTTCCAGACGGAATTATGCTCACAAACCAAGGTGCTACTGCACTTCACCTCCTGGTGACCTAACTGGTTTGGTCTAGAATTCCCTTGGTCATCCTGACTCTCTACTTTTCTCAAAGGGTAGTCACAAACATCTGAGGCACCAGTTTAGGACTGTAAATCTACTGCAAACATATTATCCTGCTACGTAAAATGAGAGCTAGCTACATAATTTTTAAAATTCTTTTTTGATTTGAAAGTACTCAATATATACATTTTTGAGATGGAATTAGCATATAAAATTATATTAGTTTCAGGTATACAACATAATTTACTTTACATTGTAAATTTAGAATTTCAAATCAATTTAAAATAGTTTATTATTATTTTTTAATTTTTTTAATGTTTTTTTATTTATTTTTGAGAGACAGAGAGAGACAGTGCGAGCAGGGGAGGGTCGGAGAGAAAGGGAGACCCAGAACCGGAAGCAGGCTCCAGGCTCTGAGCTAGCTGTCAGCACAGAGCTCGATGCAGGGCTGGAACCCACGAACCGTGAGATCATGACCTGAGCAGAAGCCAGACACTTAACCGACTGAGCCACCCAGGCGCCCCTAAAATTAGTTTAAAATTAATTCAATATTAACTCAACCTTTAAGGAATGAAAGAGTAGGAAGGACCCAATCATACCCTGTGATCATGGTTCTGCAGAGAAACCAATAGGAGATGTGTGTAAAGATGAAGAGACAGAGAATTTAAAGAAATAATGGTCGTAAGTTTCCCAAATACAACGCAAACAAAACCTGACAGATCCAAGTCATTCAGCAAACGTGAAGCAGACTTCGAGAGAACACCCCAGCGAAGCGTGTTGACGTCAGACCGCTGGGAACACAGGCTTGAGAACGGCACAGGCGCCTGTGGAAGGGCAAGGGCAGGGAGAGGCTGTTTAACTACAAATCTTTATCCAAAAACCAAAAAGACTTCTAGAAAAGTAAGTAAAATCAAGATTTTTTTTTCAGACAAATGAAAGCTGAGAAAACTCCACAGAACTGTGATCCCGGAATGTTAATGGACGTGCTTTGGTCAGAAGGAGCATGATGCCGGCCAGAGTTGGATCTATACAAAGAATTTCAGTAATAGCAGATATATAGGTAAATAGGAAAGGTATTCCTCTCAGCTTTACTCTTTTAAAAAAGGTAATTAGTATTAATATGACTGTGGTGGTTCTACCTTGAACAATATAACAAAAATAAAGTTAAAAGTAAGATTTAGAAGATAATTGACTGCTTCAAGCAAGGATTTGCAGAATTTGTAGAGATGAAATGTCAGAAAACAATAGCGTAAAGGGCAGGGAGTGAGAGGGAAGGTGTTCTTGTGAGTGTCTAACTCCTGACGTCAAGAGTTTCATTCTCATTGGAAGGCAGACTGGGACACGTTGAAGATTTGTGTGGTAAGCTTGGAGCCAACACCACAACGTAAAGCAAAAACATATACCTAATAAGAAAGCAGTGGATAAAAAATATTGTTTTTAATGAACTCTCAGCTAAAGAAGAGGGAGAAGGAAAAAAGAGCAAAAACAGATGGAACACACAGGAAGCCAATAGTAACGGGGCAGGTTTACACCCAACCTACCGATAGTTACGTCAAGTGTTGGATGACACAGGCATATCAGACAAACGTAAAATCTCTTCAGATTGCATAGAAAAGTAAGACCCAAAACAAGATATTAAAATGTATATGGAAGCCTAGAATAGCCAAAAAATTTTTGAAAAAGAACAATGGCGAGTTTATACTACCTGCCTTCAAAACTTACTGTAAAGCAGTTGGGACCAAGACAGTACGGTATTGGGACAGGATAAACATGTACGTCAACTGAGCAGAAGAGGAAAGTCCGTAGGTGACCCTTACGTCGATGGTTCGTTGAATCTAGACAATGATACGAACCCAATTCGATGAGGAAGAATCGTGTTTGGAACAAATGGATTTGGGGTAACTGGATGCCCACAGACACACACACACACCTCACTCCATACAGAGAAGTCAATTCAAAGTATGTGAAGACCTTAATGTACGAACTAAATGTACAAAACTTCTAGAAGAAAGCAGAAAATAGGGACCCAGCGTCCCTTTTGGCAGTGTGTACCCTGCATGTCCTGCCACTGTATTTTGGACACACATTAACATGCTGGCTTCACAGGGCCACCGCTGGAGGAGTCAGCCTCAGGGTGAGTCACCCTGAGTGCTACCCAGGGCTGACTTAGATGGTGTTCGCCTAAGACGTGGGGGCTGGAGGCTGGATGAGGCTCAGGCTTCGGGCTGTTGGGCTGGAGTGAATGTGTTTGCAAAAAGGCATGAATTTGGGGGGCAGCAGCAGAATGTTGTGAATGGATATTTATGTGCCCTGGATTCCCATGCTGCTGTCTCAGCTCCAGTGAGGCTGAATTTGGAGGCAGGGTCTTAGGGAGGTGACTAGACTTACTTGAGGTCCTGACGGTAAGACACTCATGAGGACCTCAGTGCCCATAGGAAGAGGCAGGGGTCTCGTTCTCTCTGTGCACAGGAAGAGAAGCCGCCATCTGCCGGACAGTAAGAGAGCCACGCCAACGGCCACTTCTGCCAGGACCTCCACCACTTGCAGCCTCCACACTGTGAGACACGAATGTACGTTGTTTGAACCATTTGTCATGCCGGCCGGAGATGATGGAGACACAATCCAGGTGCTCACCACTGAGGGCTGGATGAATGAAGTGTGGCCCGGCCACACAAGAAGCACTACTTGGCCACACAAGGGGGCAGAGCCCTGTCACACATGATGACTGAGACCATCCTTGAAAACACAATGCTCAGGGAGGGAACCCAGCCAGGAGAGACCACACGCTGCGTGATTCCATTTACATGAGGTGTCCAGAGTGGGCAGCTCCTCAGAAAGATAGAGAGCTAGTGGTTCCTGGGGCTAGGGGCGTAGATTGGGACAAAAGTCACGGGGATTCCTCTAGGATGATGAGAATGTTCTGGGACCAGACAGAGGTGGTGGTTTGCACGGCATTGTGGTTGTGCCAAATGTCCCTGAATTGTTCACTTTAACACAGTTAATTTTATACTTACGAATTTTATATCAAAAATTATTAAAAACTTTTTTTAATACATGGGTCAAATCCTGGATTTACTGCCCACTAACCGCGATCTTTGGCTATCACGACAGTTGGCCATGCTGGTCTCCCAGCAGATGGGGTGCTCTGGACACTAAACCAAAGTGTGAAAACACCTGTGCATGAAAGACATTCCAGAATGTTCCTTGTATTCCCAGCTTCATTCCCGGACTGGCTATTTCCTGCAGAAAGAAGAGGTCTGCACACTCACAACCCAACGAGCAGACCAGCCAACAGCAAGACAGTCGCTCAGGTCAGACCTAGAGGGAGAAGTACCGCCTTTCTAAATCCAAGGCTTCTAGAAGCAGTGGCTCCATGTGGGGGCATCATCTTGCATTAGTGTGTTTTAGCAAACTTCACGTGGTCAATCTCTTTCTGTCTCCCTGCGCCCCTGCCTGAGCTCCCTGCCCCTCCTACCCCTGCCCCGCCTCCCGGCAGCCCTCCTCCCCTTCGGAGCCTGCTCGGCACTGGTGCACAGTTGAAGGTTAACGCAGGATGGAGTGGGCTATTTAGCAATGTCTGATGATCCTGTGGTCGTGGGAACCCTCGGGCATCCTCCAGGCCACAAAGCCCCTTGGATCCACAGAGCTGTTCAGGGAGGTCCGGGAGAGAAGGAAAAACAGCTGTGCTCAATCTGAGAAAAGACGTTTCTGTGAAGATGGAGTACAAAGGCAAGCCTGGGCAAGTCAGGCCTGCCTGAGGCAGGAAGGGGAAGCGCCGGCTCCCGGCCTCCTTGCAGCCACGTGAAGCTCTGTGGCCCAGACGCCCAGACCCGGACGACCTCCGGCCTGGGGAGTACGGGCCGCACCTCCACCCGCATCGAAGGCGGCCCCAACGTCACGTGAGTCGGCCACTTGGAGGGAGTGACACATAATTAATCTTCAAACCCCATCATTGACTAACCTCTCTGACCTTGAGGGAAAACTCAAGATGCAGGCTCCGGATGTGAGCCTGAAGACCATCCTGAGCTAATCACCCAGGGCTGGTGGGGTCATGAGTCTGTGGGACGACTCTGTGCCGCGTTCTGCGAGGAGCATCACCAAACACAGAAGAAGGGGCCTGG
>NC_043706.1:144947417-144977196 GCF_006229205.1 Suricata suricatta
TACAGGGCAGTGGTGTGGACAGGGAACCTCTGGGCCTGGGAGGGGCCGGAGGCCGAGTGGAACTCTCCGGACAAAAAGAGGCAGCGAGCAGAAGGCGCAGGGAACCCGCGGCCTCGGGGCCCGGTCCCTGGCAGCGCTCACTGGGCAGGAGGCTGTGACCCGCTGGCCACCCCAGCAGCCCCTGCCTCTGCTCTGTCTGTGTGAGACTGGGGAAGAGGCGACGGCTGGGCCCACCGGACCCTTCGAGTCAGGGGCTGTGCGACACTTCTGTGAGCTCCCGACACGTCAGCAGGTCCAACCCTTGGATTTTATTCTCAACTCCAGGGAAATTCCCTCCACAAATCCCGTGGTACTGCTAACAATCAGCCAAAATGAGATGTGTGGCTGCCTTGCTCAGGACCCCTGGTGGACCACACACCGTCCTGCCTGGACGGGCTTTCCCGAGCTTGCGTCTCCTACCTCTCCTCCCTCAGCACCACGTCTGCGCCCTGAGGGCAGGCCGTGTGGGGCTGGCAGTGTCCGTCCGCTGGGCGTTGAGGCCCCAGGAAGGCGGTGCGCATGGAGGACGCAGGGGACCTCAGGCACGGCCACCCCAGCACCGCCCCATCTTTGGGAAGGCATCCGGAGAGGACCCTCAGGAGTGCCCCTTGTGAGACAGGCTGAGGGCCCCGAGTCACCCACGTTCTACGGCAGGGGCATGACAGTGGCCGTCCTGCTGTCAGCCCCCTTGCAGTGCCGGCTGGCATGTGGGCCGTTACAGGACCAGCCCACGGCCCCCAAAGAGCACTCACACCTCATCTGACAAAGTTAGGGTGAGGTCCCTGGACGGGCCAGGGGCAGTGACCGTGTGTGTGTGTGTGTGTGTGTGTGTGTGTGTGTGTGTGTGTTGGGAAGAAGGGTGTCACCAGAGCTGGACCCCCCCCAGACTGCGGCGGAGCTTGGGGACACTTCCGTGGGCTGTCTGCAAACACACGAAGCCTGCTACCTGAACGTCTGACGGGGGGTGCGGCCGCTGCACCTGTGGCCCTGACACATTGGTTTGAACCCGTGTCCTGGGGGGACCCGGTGAAGCCACCTTCTCCCGGGGCTGGGCCTGTGGGGGTGGGGCTGTGGACCCCAGAGCAGCCTCTCCTGATGCCGCTCCTCATGCCTGTTTTTCTCTTCTTCTTCTTTTTTAAGTGTATTTCCTTATTTTGAGAGAGAGAGAAAGAGGGCACAGGAGGGGCAGAAAGAGAGAGAGAATCTCAAGCAGGATCTGCACAGTCAGCTCACAGCCCGACTTGGGGCTCAAACTCACGACCATGAGACCACGACCTGAGCCAAAATTGAGTTAGACACTTAACTGACTGAGCCACCCAGGTGCCTCCTGGTTTTTCTTGTTCTTGACCCTTGTCTTGTGCCCTGTGTCCAAGTTTGGGGTCAAATCTTGAGATTCCAAAGAACTCTGATTTCTGTGATTCATCTCAGAACCTTCCACTTCCTCCTGCTTCGCCGAGCACCCTGCCCCCAACCGTGGACCCCGGGGAAGGGCTGCTACTCTGTTTCTATCACAGCAGAGGCCCTGCCCCGCGGGGACGCACTGAAGTCCTGTTGTTCGGGGCCGTGTGCCAGCTGGCGAGCGCCCCGCGCTGCCCTGAGCTAGTCCGTCAGTGGCCCTCCCTGCCCCTCCCACCCAGCCAGCATGGGGACCGGCCCTTGGTCTGGAGCGGCCACCCTCTGCTGCTGGGACAGGGCCGTGCGGTTCTGGCCTCTGTCGGGGAGCAGGCTGCCTCTCCCCGGTCCTCAAGGGGCACATGGTCTGATCTGTACTCGGCCTGGAGGTACTGTGCCGGGTCTGCAGCCAGTACCGGTCCCAGACAGCCCCGCGGCGCAGCTACCTCTCTTTGTGAAGTCTGAGGCCGTGTCCACACGCAAGGCTGCCAGACGGGGGCACCGGGCCACGGACAGACCTGCCCCACCGGCGATGTGCTGGATTCTGGGTTCCGGTGGGGGCACGGTGTCCATGTGCTACAGACAAACGTGCGGAGAGGCTGCCGGGCCATGACCCCAGCCCCGGCCCCGAGACTCGCCCTCAGGGAGGTGGCTGCTGGGCAGGAACTGGAGGAAAGCAGTGCCCCGGATCCTACCAGGAATCATCTATGCTCGCCCCTGGCCTGGGGGCCGTTGGGGGCAAAGGCAGAGTGGTCTCCCAGAGCAGGCTGGACCCTGGAGGGATGGCGGCGAGTGTCCAGGTGGCCGGCCCTGTGCAGTCTCCCCACCGTGTGGTCGGCCAGCGCATCTTGGGGCCTGAGCTCGAGGGCACCGAGCCTGCCGAGCTGGCGGCGGCAGAGAAGGGGCCCGCACCCAGCAGGTGGGGGCTGGGACTGGTGACCTCGGAGGGGCACGTCATACCGGCTCTGTGGGGGCTGTGTGCTGGGGGGCTCTGGGTGCAAGCGCGGGTGGAGGAGGTCTGTGCCCCTGCAGGAGCTGTCCCAGGTGACAGATGGCAGCACTCAGCCCCCTGCCCCTCCTTAGGAACTTGCTAGGGAGCCTGCGGCTGGGGTCTGGAGGCCGCGCTGGCCCAGCTCTCGGGGAGGGTGTCTGACGCCTGAGATGCCCAGGAGCAAGGGACAGAGGGGTCCTCGTGCCCTCCCGCCCAAGCCCAGGGCCCCTCACCTCACCCCAGCACCTCCCCAGCCCTCTCACCAGCCACCTGCACCCGCTCCTGGCTCTTCAAATTCTTGGCCTCCTTCTGGAAGCTGCTGTCTGAGTGACAGAATCAGAGCAATTATTCAAGGAAGGGGGGGCCATGAAGGAGCTCTAGGGCAAACTGGTGACCTGGAGGGGCACCTCCCTGCCCCCCATCTACCACGGCCCACCTGCTCCCAGGAAGAAGCCAGGTTCCTGGGGAGCCCGAGGCCAGGCCGCTGTGCTGCTGGGGTGCTGGGAGGTGTCCCAGGGTGAGCCCCACCTTATCAGGCTCAGGGGCCTCTGCTGTCCCGCGAGGGCTCTGCGGCAGCTCCATGCCACCCAGACTCCTTGACTGGGTCGTTGTCTTTTTCCCAGAGCTGATTTTGTTCTCACCAGTATGACGACAGCCCAGCACCTGGGACATGATGACTGGATGACGGGTGAGACTTGAATCAACATGCCTGGGGCCAGGGGCAGGTACCATCCCGGGGCCCGGGGCAGAGGCCGAGGCCACGCTGGGGTTCACCAGGGTTCCTGCAGGGGCTTCCTCCGTGTTGCTCAGAGCCCCGGGGCCTCCTGGCCTCAGCTGTGTCCTTCAGGGCTCGGCGCCCCGCAGTGGGTTTCCGGGCCACATCACCTTCCCTGCCCTGGTGCCCACCACTCAGGGCTGATTCCGAAGTCCCAGCGAAGCAGCTGACCCCTGACCTCATTCACCCCTCAGGGCCCCCACGCAAGGAGACTGGTGTGACCCTGGGTTTGGGTGTGGGCATCGGGGCCGGGGGGCAGCAGTGCTGAGCTGCCTGTCCCACTCCCATGGCCTGCATCACAGACAAGCTCCTGGGGCAGCTCCACTGCCGGTGCCACGTCACTGCCTTCATGTCTGAGAGAGGACCAGACGACGGCCACCAGCATGGAGGTCAGCCCGGCTGGCCACATGGACATCAACGCCTGAGGGCCAGTTCCCAACCTGGGCCTTGGCCTTCTGCCTTCAAAGAAAAAGATATTTTAAGAAGAAAAAGACATGAATCTGTGGTGTTGGCTTCTGGAAAGTCATAGGTGGTTTTAATTATGAGACGAAGAGAGAAAGCACTTTGGGGAAGAGACAGACATGAAAACCCAGGAGGAGCAAACAAGCCTGCTGTCTGCGTGCGGGTCTCAGGGACGGGGCCCAGGGGGGTGACGAGAGCCGAGCTGGCCTGGCCCGCACGGCTGGGTGGCCACTCACCCGGGCTGAGTAGAGCCAGAGTCTTGGGAGGGTGGCCTGGGACCAGCAGCGCCTGGCTTCGGGCTGTGTGGGAGGGTGGGTGCCCTGGCTCCAGGTGCCAGGACCAGCAGCCAGACAAAGGCCACAGGCGCTGGGGCCCCACCCACGTGCAAGCCCACAGGACAAGCCTGACGTAGGACTGGTGAGTGCAGGCCAGTGCCAAGTGGCCCCGTGTCTACACACTGCCACGGACTCCCAGGACCCAGAGCCGCCTAGATGCAGGTCCTCCTGTGCAAGCTCCCCAAGGTCCCCGAGCCAACATCCGCCTAACAGGATCATGCCACTCATTCCACACTCAAGGGGCCGGTGCCAGGATGCCTGTTTCACTCACAGGGTAACTGGGGAAGGCTGCTGCCCAAGATCCAGAGTGACTGTGCAGAGTGGGTGTGTCCTGTGTGACTGTCACGTATGTGCTCATGGGGAATCTGTAATTGGTCTTTCTGCTTCTCACTGCTGTCCTGCTGTTTTCCCACCAAGGCCCCGGCTTCTTGGGGTGCACCCACATTGTATAGGAAGAGTGTAGGACAGGGACTTGGGAACCTGGGGCTTAAACACCCGGCGAGGCTGAAACCACCGAGCTGTGTCCGTTCAGATTTGCCCCCGTGTCCCTCGAGCACGTGTCCAAGTACCAAGGGCTGGTCCCTGCTGAAGTTTGAAATCCTTTGGTACTGAAACTGTGTCACCGATCTGTGACTCTGGACTAGATCATGTTTTAATCACGTCATGAGAACGTGTTTCCTTTTTCCCATTCTCGTCAGTGCTGGCGAGGAAGAAATCACAGTTAGCAATACAGAGTCATCTTAATCTGCCCTGGCATCTTAACAAAGAGTGGTGTGAGCCAGCTTCAGAAGGTCCTGTAGGCTACCGGATCTTGCTCATAACATACAGCTGTTTTATGTTTATAGTTACTTTCTGTTTGTGGAAAGGTGAACTTTTGTGGTAATCGTAGAAGATCACTTCTTAACAGACTTTCATTTAAGTAAAATATATGTCGTGATGAATGAGTGGCAGTTGGAGATGCGGTGTGGGCGTGCGGTGGGGATCAGTGAGGGAAAGAGGTGGTCCCGGGACAGCCTCTGGGGCGGGCGGGCCTGGCCCCTCCTATCCGCCTGCTGCTGCTCCGGCCGCCGGCCATCGTGTCCCCGAGAGCGTGGAGACCGTCTACAGAGCACAGCCCTTCCCTCGGTGTCCCAGGTGGAGGCATCTAGACTGGATGGAGGCTCCATGCACTGAATGTCACAGACACAAAAATACTCAGTTAGTCTTGACCTAAATGAGCCAACACAAACGTGCTCTTGGGGAAAGTGGCTGACGGCAGATCCTGTGGCCGAGGGGCCCCCCGGGAGGCCCCGGTTTCTGGTCGGCATCCACCCTTGGATGGCTTGTGGGGGAGAGGAGGGAAGGGGATGCCCGGGGAGGGCACGTGGAGTGGCCAGGGCGGGAAGGGGCAGCCTCCCGACGGCCTGCGCCTGTGCCTGCACATCAGCCCTGGCCGTGACCGAGTCTCCCCGACTTGCCAGCGGTGTCCGGTGGGGTCACACGGAGCAGTGTGGTCGGCCCGGACCGGTTTTCTGAGGCTTGCACGTTCTGGTGCCGCCCCCAATTTCTGCTTATCACAAGAGGGACATAAATACTTTGGTTAATTAATGGAAACTTGTCTGTTCCATCCCGGCCGGCGGGTCAGTTGATCTTCGCGGGTTCTTGAGGGAGGGAGAGAGAATTGGGGGGCAGGGAGCACAGAGAATGAGGGCAAGACAAAGTTTCTGATCAAGCCCCAGTTTATTGAGAAAATACCCACACCTTATAAAGGGTTCAAGGCGGGAAACAAGGCAACTGACCTAGGTCGGTTGCTAGGAAACAGGGTCAAGAGATTAAGGCCAGGGTAGAAGGAGGAACCAAACTAAAGTTTTTAGCACGGCGCCTGAGGGGCTGACACTACCCTGCCTGCAGGCGGTGATCTCCGTTCTTCTGGCTCCCCACAGAAACTTAGGCTTGCGGAGAGTAGGCGGAGACTCTCGCTGAAGTGGTGTTTCCATGGAACTCGGCTGCATCTGCGGGAAGAACTGGAAGGAGACACGTGGCCTCTCCCTCAGGGCTGCCCTGGAGCCCTCGGTCAGGCAGCAGGCCCCCAGCCCTGGCCCGGCCCTGCTGCACCCTCACACGTGGACTTCCGGCTGTCTTGACTCACAGGGACATGACGGACAGCCTTCCCACACGGAGGCTGTGTGGTTCCCCCAGCAGAGGCCACGGGCACGTGCAGGCTCGGCTCCACACCGCGTGGCCAGCAGGAA
This sequence comes from Suricata suricatta, assembly GCF_006229205.1. Lineage (NCBI taxonomy): Eukaryota > Metazoa > Chordata > Mammalia > Carnivora > Herpestidae > Suricata > Suricata suricatta. The sequence goes on from NC_043706.1 coordinate 144,953,643, forward strand.
TAGGTCTTTCGCTCCTGCGCCTCTGTACCCGCACCCTGTGGCCCAACGGCACCAGCTGCAGCGACCCCTCGGCCCCCACTGCCGCAGAGACGGCGCCTCCCGTGGCCCCTGAGCGGCACGGAGGGGAGCACGTGTGTGCCCTCCTCACACCAGACGCTGGACGGGACCCAAGATGTCTTCAAGAGCTTGCTGCACGACGGCCAAACTCACCTGAGGCTAACGGGAGGAGGGGTTCCTTCCGAGTCTGTGGGGCGGGAGTTCGAGCGCAGCCTGGGTCCACGGGGCGCTGGAGTCACCGCAGGTCCTGGGGACAGGCCAAGGGGCCCCCACGACACCGTCCGGGACAGCTCAGCGCCAGTGGGGCCATGACTGCAGTGGACCAAACCCTGAGTACGCTGAAGTCCAGGAGTTCACAGTGACACTAGACGTAGGATTGGTGCCTCCTGCTCGTTGCCATTTGATGTTCTGAGCAAATCAGGGCTTATGAGGCACCGTCAGTAAATACAATACTATAACCAGGTAGAGAAATGATTGTGGAACTAATAAACACATAAGAAGAGCCTTCCTTTGTCGTCAGTATCTCCTCTCAAGGAATTCCTAAACATCTTTAAGAAAAAAGTTCATAATTGGTTATTCTTAGAAAACGCGTGAACCAAGTTTTAAAATATTTTTAATGGATAAAAAAGGGAAAGAACTAAATGTTACTCCTTCCTCTCCTAGGGGACCCGTGCCACTGGGAACAAGCAGACGGGGAGAGTTTCTCTTTCAGGAGTTTTCCATGGGGGCCACAGAATCTGAAACCTGCCATTCGCAATCACTGATCAGTGAATGGATGAAGGTGGTGTGGTCAGTGGCTGATCACATCCAGAGAAAGGCAGACGGCAGCAGGGCCCACAGAGGGCGTGAGGACCTCACCGCCCAGATCTGGGAAGCATGGTGGAGCAGGTGGGGTGCCCGGGCACGAAAGGGGAGCAGGGTGTGGACACGAAGCTGCGTCTCAGGACGCCCACACGGCACGCCTCTCTGCAGAGGGGATGTGGGGAAGCAATCACGGGCCACATTTGAGGCATGATCTTGGTATAACGGTTATTTTTTTGAAGAGTCTTTATCTTTTTGAGACACGTATGGAATTATTTATGGAAGAAATGCTATGAGGTTTGCGATTCGCTTCAAAGTAATATCTGAGGCAAGAAGAGCCAAGGTTTTCCCTTCGCACCGCCCTTCGCTCGGAGTGCGCTGTGTCGTTTGTGTGCGTCTGCGTCACGCTGCGTCCGGCTGCCCGAGCGCTAAGTGCTGGAGCCAGACGATGGGAACCAGGCCCTCTACACAATCTCTCCCCTAAAACGTGCCCAGACGCAGCGCAAGAACATGTGAGTGTGCCTTTGTGCCTGGGCCGGAGGAGCACTTCTGAGCAGCACCCAGACCCCTGCAGCCGCCGCCAGAGCCTCACAGCACCGAGTGGACGTTAAGACGGTGAGGGAGGAGCCTCCCCGGAGGGGAGGGGCGGAGGTGGCCCACGGGAAAGCTCTCTGCCTGCAGAGGACCTCGGCCCTCCTCGCACAGAGCCTGCTCCACGGAACGACCTGAGCGCCAGGATGGGGAGTGCGCACCGACAGTCCTCTCCCGAGGAAGCCTCACGTGTTCCGGGAATGCAGAAGATGGCATTTGACCCGTCAGGGTGACAAACACACCGGGGGGACCCTGCGGAGGGGACGCCACCGTCCCATCGGCCAGCCCGGGCATCTGCTCTGGGTGAGAGGTTCCATTTCTAAAATGGCTTCCCTGCCGGTGAGAAGCCCTGTGTGTGAGCTGAGCCTCCCTGGCTGCCGTCACCCAGGTGCTGGAATATTCTTTCCCGCCTCAACCTGGCCTGGACGCCTGGGCACTGTGGGAGGCTCCCCTCCTGGGCGGGCACGCGTCAGGGCCCACAGGCCCACATCCAGCCTCCCCAGACCCCCTTCCGAGGCCCTGAGACGCCGAGCTGGGGGCTGCTCTGGTTTGTCCCCTCTCTCCTTGTGCCTCTGTCCGTGAGCCCTACGTGCCACCACAGAACAAGTTCTGGAACATCGCTCCGGACGTCCAGCCGACACACAGGCTTCACTGGGACACCAGAGCAAGTGTCAGCGAGGAGAGGCACCCGCACGGGCCCCACACCCACTGCTCCCACAGCAGACGTGGGGGGTGAGGACCCGCACAGGACCCGCATGGGCTCCACACTCACTGCTCCCACAGCAGACGGGAGGGGCCAGGGCTCTTGCAGGACCTGCTCTGGATGCTTGCCCCGGGAGACCCACCCCCCTGACCTCTCTTCCCAGGGGTCTCAACGGGAATGGGGTTTTGGGAAGGGTCTTGTCCAGCCCATGGGGACACTTGGGGCCCCGGAGAGGTTCCACCTCTTCTGGGACCAGGGGCCACATGTCCTCACAAGGCTGAGTCGGGGCGCAGCCTCCCACCCGATGAGCCCCCCGTCCCCTCCGAGACCTCCCTTTATCTCTCTGCACAGCGTGTGGGCGAGAACGTGCCTTGCAGTGTTGTCTGTAACTGGAAACAACAGCAAACCCATGAATAGAGGGCAGACTACGCGGCAGACTGTGGATCACCCCGCAGCGCTGGAGACCGGACCTACAGAACCGTGGCGGGCGCTCCCGGGACACCCCGAGCGTCACGTCCTCATGCTCAGGACTGCGCGGAGACGCGGTGTGCAGGTATGTCTGTGGCTGCTCTTCCACCGGTCCAGGGTGCTCCTTGGAGCCCGTTCCTGAGGAGACACACAGACCCTGGCTGCACCAGATCACACGCCATCATGTGGACCCTGGTGGCACCAGAGGATCACATGTGATCTCGTGGACCTGACTGGACCAGATCACATTTGATCATGTGGACCCTGGAGGCACCAGAAAATCACAGGCAACCTTGCTTGTACACCTGCAGCTTAGCATGAGATATATTTTAAATCTGAATTACTGGCAAGCATTAAAACCTTGGGTCACTTCAGGTAAAAGTCTGCATTTCTTGCTGCGTGATGGACTCAGCCATTCATGCCCGGGTGCCTGTGCGCTCACACATCCATGCTGGGCTGGAAACATCTGCGCTCAGTGTACTCTCTGCACCCCACTGGCCAGCACATGAGCCAAAGACAGCATCCCCCTCGGGATAAGGGCAAAGAGGGCTGTGGCTGAGGCTCTCCTGCGGGACCCAGAGGGCCGGACACTTGGGGCGCTGTTCCCTGGGCTTGGTCCTGGGGCTTCGGAGGCTTCTGTACCTCAGTCTAGGGGGAGGGGCGTGCCTGGTGGGTGGCATCTTCCTTCTTCTCAGGGCACCGGGGCTGCTTCTGATCTCCCAGAGCTGGGAACTCCCGCGGGACCGGGCAGCCCCCTTCCACCCAGCGTGCGGCATTTTGGAGCCAGAGCAGTCGAGCCTTGCTCCGCCCCAGGAGACATGGAGGACACGCAGGCATTTGAAGTGAGTGGCCGGCGGCGGCGGGGGGCTGGGACAGACAGGGGCGACAGCTGGTGAGTTTCGGCCACCTCTGTGGAAGCCATCAGCCCGGGGGAGGGAGGTAAATCAGGATCCCGGAGGTCAGACACCGGTGTGTCCAGGAAGGCCAGCAAGCACCCATGTGTCCTCGTCACTCAAAGGTCCCCAGCCCCGGAGGCAGTGGGGGACTCGGCGACTGACCGCCTGGGAACACGAAACCCACAGGAAGCTGTCGCAAGTGGTGGCTGAGTCCAGGGGGATTTAGATCAAAGGCCTGCAGATGGACGCGGGGGCGGGGCGAGCCCTCGGCAGCTGAGCGGGGCTCAGCCCGGGGTGTGCCTTGAAGCTCCCCATGGCCTCTTTCAGCTGGGGGGGGTCCTAGCATGTGGCGTGTGGGGCTGGTCCCCCCGTGCCGGGAGCCTGAGCTGTTAGACCCACGGTCCAGGCGCCTCCGGACGCCCAGCCGGCCCCACAGTGAGAAGCTTGTGTTCCTGGGGCAGCATCACAGCTATGAAAAGCGACACTGCCCCTGTGGGGGGACGTGAGGAAAGGGAACCCCAACTCCCTTAGGGGCCGGGGTCTCTCCAGGCCTCAGACACCAGGGTGGAGTCAGGCACGAGGCTCCGAGCACCCGTCTCCTGCCCCTGAAAGAGCATCAGGAAGGAAGGACATAAGTCACTTCCTTTGAGACTTGGTTCCGGCCTCTGTGAAATCGGCTAATCGGGACATATCCAGTGACCGCCCGTGTCCTCCCGGGAGCAGAGGGTGGGCGTGGGGCCACACGAGGGGGCACAGGGCAGGGCCGCCGGCACACCGAGGTCAGGCCTCAAGAGCTGTCTCGGACGGGGCCGTGCACCTGGCAGACCCCTGTGTCTCTACTGAGGAGCTCTGGGACCCTAGCAGGTCATGCGTCCACACAACTCAGAGCCAAGCTCTGGGTCTCAGGGGCTGAGGCTCTGTCCTTGAGGGCTGAAGGTCTGCTGGAGGCCACACCTAGGTCATGGTGACAGTGGCCTCCCTGAGCCAGGTGTGCAGGGCACTCTGTGACCACGGATGCTGTGTGGGTGGATGGGGGCCATTGGAGGCTGGGTGGGGAAAGATGGGGGCATCTGAATGTGGGGAGGGGCTCAGGCAGGGTCCCTCTGTGTCTGTGCTCAGGGGGCCTGGTGTCCAGTGGTGAGGTTGGGGTCTCCTCACAGACCCTGGGGGGCTGGCAGAGGCCACAGGGAGACTCCTGTCTGGGTCTCAGGGGTCTGGAGGCTCGAGGCTGCTACAAAGCGACCCCGTCGGACGTGAGGCTGGGGCCCGTGGGGGCGCCACACCCTCCCAAGGGCCCTGGGAGCCTCCACTGCTGGGTTGGGTGACGGAGCACAGCCAGAAGCACCAGCTGGAGCCCTGTCTGGACGGTGGAGTGGGAAACCGGGAGTACTTTCCAGGCCGGTGCCGGGACCCCGTGGAGACCGAGCTGGCTGGGGAGGCACATGAAGTTGTCACGGACGGCCTGTCCTCGCCCGCGGACCACGTCCCTGCGCCTCACGCTTGCTGCACCACGTGGGCACTGCCCAGGGGCCCCCTCCCCCGTGCCGAGGGCGGCCACCCTGACCTCGGCCATCTAGCACCCCACAAGGTCGACCTCAAGGACACAGGCCGGTGCCGCCTCCTGAGCGGAGTTCGGACCCCGTCGCCCACTGAGCAAAGCTCCTCAAGGCTTCTGTCATGTGTGTTCACACGTGTGTGCCATGGGGGACCGCACGTGATCTTCCTGCTGGCTCCTGGGACAGAACAGAGGAAGGTCCGTGGCAATTCTCCGTAGTCCGCCGAACAACGTGGGCTCACGGAGACAGAAGCGTGGCCACAACAGGACGTGCCATGGCCCACACGTAACACCAACAGACCGCTGTCACCGCACGATCACTAAAACCAAACACCCGAGTCAGAAACAACAGACTCTAGGATGGTCACCCCACAGGTGGTGACACAGACCCTTCCGAACAGCACGGGGTCCCCGTGTCTCCTGGACCCGACACCATGGGTGAGGCAGGCCTAGAAGTTTCCGGTTCGCTCTCACCCAGAACACGCTCTCCCTTGTCCGGCCCATCTGAGAGTCCCAGCCCCTCTTCCAGAGGTGGGAAGGCCGTGGGCTGGCCCGACAGCTCCCACGCGCCTGCCCAAAGGCCCCAGGACCTGCTCGGCGTCAGGGGCCGCGGTCCAGAGTGCAGTCCTGCTCAGCCTGCGACATCAGCAGCAGGGGGTGAAGGGATAACCCCGCCCCACGGACACCCGCGGGCGCCCCACTGCTCGGAGATGCGGCAAGAGACCGTAGGACACAGTCGCCCAGGGCGCTAATTGCCCCGGTGACATTTTGCTGTTTGTCCGAGTCCTCCGAGGTGGCATTTACGGGGACTGTCTCATTGTTCCCCTGCGGCCCAGGCCAGAGGCCTCCTGCGGGAAGAGCCGGCGGGCGCTGCGTCTCCATGGCAGCGGGCGGATTTGGCAGGCGGGCCGTGCAGCAGAGAGGAGGTGACAAAGGCATCTTTGATGCAGAGGCCGTGCAGAGGGACGTGGTCCAGGAAGCCCATTTCTAAAGGCCACCCGACCTCCGAACGGAGGCTCTTGGTTCAGCCTCTGAGTTAGCTTTTGTTGCCGAGGCTCCGACGGTCCTGCCGCCTGGTCACGTGGGACTCTGCACTCTGTCCGAGAGCCAGGCCTTTTGTCCGGGTCACCTGCCCGGCTCAGCTGGCACAGCCTGGAGCTGCTGTGCACAGAGGCCGATTTAGCTCCAAACGGAGCTCTGCCCGTGCTTCCGCTGCAGGAGCAGTGCGCCTCCCGATGGGAGTGGGAACTGCGGCCCGTGGTGGCCCCGACGGGAGTGGAACCATGGCCCGTGGTGCCTCCCGACGCCACGCGCCCCTCCTGAGCCCTCTGCGGCCCCTCTCACCAGGGCGGCCCCTCAGTTCCTAGGCTCAGATTCCACCCCGCGCCCAGCTCAGCCCCAATGGCATGGTCTGCCCTGTGGACCTTGGGGCCTACGTCTCCGCCCCCAGCTCCTTCAACCCCACCTGCACAGACAGGCTCCTGGCTTGCCTCTGTTTACACAGGGAGCTTCCCCCTGGGAACGGGTGCTGGAGCCCAGGAGCCGTAGGCAGGAGCCCCATCACAGTTTCTCTGGGAGGCGGGACACAACCAAGAAGCGCTGTCCCTGATGGCTCATGGAGCGAAAGGACAGCCTCCAGAGGCGGCAGGGTGGGCATTGACCCAGGACACATGGCGGTGGGGATGTGGCCGAGTGGCCAGGAAGGTGCCACATGGGGCTAGTGAGCGGACGTCCTGGGCTGAGAGAGCCTGTGGGTCAGAGGCCGTCGATGGGGAGTGGGCTGGACCGCCAGGGTCTCTCAGCCTCACTAGGACCAGAAAAGGAGTGACGTGGGGTTGAGGGGAGAGCCAGGCCCTTGGGTCCTGAACACACAGCTGGGGGACAAGCCTCTCCCAAAGTTTGGAGGCTCTGGGCCACATGCAGGGATCCTGGGGCAAGGCTGTGTGGGGGGGGAGGTGACCCAGTGACAGGCGTCAGCACCCCGGGCTGAACTGGTGCCAGGACACAAGAAATTCCCAGCTGGGGTCCTCTGGGGCTGGGGGAGCACTGGGGCCGACAGGCAGATAGGGATGCATAGAAGGAAAAGCTGGTGGGCGCACCTGAGGGTTGCCCAAGACCGGTGGCTGGGCGGGCGCACCTGCCTCCGGAAAAGAGACTTGGCTGCCGTCGGGACGGAAGTGGGTGAAGGAGCCGGGAAGGTGGGTCCAGGGGGAGAGAGGGCCTGAGAGACAGACACAGGCAGGAGCAGACAAAGACAGAGGGACAGAGAGAGACACAAAGGGAGAGGGACAGCCGGCCGGGAGGGGCACTTGGAGGCAGAGGAAGCTCCAGCCGGGTGGGGGGCGTGGAGGCTGGAAGGAGCCATGGAGAGTGGCTGCGGAGGACAGGGAGGGAGGCTGGTTTCTCCCGTGCCACCGGGCGTGCAGCGGCCTGGGCGGCTGTGAGGCGGACACGTCTGCTGGGCCGTGAAGCGGAGGGCACATCTCTGACCGCTCGGTGGGGCGGCAGTGGCGCTGATGCACACGGCCCTGGGGTCAACCCCACACCAGTCTCTGTCCCCCTCCTCGGGAATGTGGGTCTCGGGCCCCACAGAGGCGGTTCCCGGCTGAGCCACCATACCCACCACCACGTGTTCCCGTGGACCCTCAAGGCACGCTGGCCCCAGGCACTCCTGGCTAAACTCCTTTTTCCAGAGAACAGGAGACATCACTGTGTAGCTACAAAATGCCTGGGCTCAACTCTCTTTTGCTATTTGCAGTGTGAACTTTGGAAAGTCAGTTGGCCTCCCTGAGCCTCAGTTTCATTATCTATAAAATGGGAATAATAATAACAAAGATCCCCAAGATACCATCAAAGGCACTCGGCACTGTGCCTTGAGTAAAGTCAGCTCCTGCTGTCACAGAACCACGGGGTCCACGGGGTCCCCAGGCTGACACGGAGCCCCAGACAGAAGTGGAGCCGGACCAGGAGAGCCCTCACACCTCTGCTTCGGCCTCCCTTTTAGAGAACGTGTCTCCACGGATGATGAGCGCCAGCATTTGCTCACCTCGTATTGGCCCCTCTAGCAAATTACCAAAAGTCTGGCCACTTACAACAGCCCAAATGCACCTCCTCACGCTGAGGGCCTCAGAAGTCCAAACGGGGACTTTCAGAGCCACATCTGGGGTCTGAGGGCTGGGCTCCCTGGAGGCTCCCCGTCTCTTCCAGCCTCCAGAGGCCTCGGCCTCCATTTTCAGAGCCCGAGACGCGGGCCTGCAGCTCCACTGCCTGCACTCAGTTCCTGGCCCCGGTTCCTCTGCCCCGTGTGGGGCCAGGTGTGGGACCCCGTGGTGACGTCAGAGACACCAGAACCACGTCCCGGCGTGACCCCCTCTGCTCGATGGCACTGCAGGGTCCCTCGGCGCCTGAGGTGACACACTCAGGGGTCCTGGGTGCCTTGGGGCCCCTATTCCGCTGGCTGTGTCTTCCCCAGGCAGCCACGGTGGGTGCAGCCTCCTCCTCGGCCACCGGCTGCTTCCGCCAGCGCCGAAGGGGATGAGGCCAGGGACCCTCGCTCACGTCCAGCGTGCCCAGCCCCTTCCTTCCGAGCTTGCTCGCTCCTTGATAGGCTTTCGTTCTTGCCCGTAAGTCCGTGCAGCTGGGTGACTTCCAGACCCGGCGTTATTTTGCAGGTTTTATTTGGAGCAGACATCATAACCCCCTAGAGACAGGAAGCAGACCACATGTGCACGGGCAGCACTCAGCCCCGGGGGCAAGTGTGACGACGTTTGGGGACGTAAGGCCCGTGAGGACTGCTCCCCACTGACTGTCCCTCTGTCCCGCGATCCCCCAGAAAAAGCTAACAGAAACCGGCCCTGGCTCAGATCACCGCCACCTGGGAAGTGTCGGGTGAGGACAAGACCCAGGCTTGAGCCCGAAGTGCTCAGGGCCCAGGAGCCCCACGGGCCCAGGGAGGCGGGCCTGCCTTTCCAGCCATCCTTCTCAGAAACCTGCGCCAGGAGGACGCCCTCCTGCCCAGGCAGCTCTCTCCCGTGTCCGCTCACTCCCGGACAGGAGGGACTGGAACCCCAGGGACCCGGCGCTGGGCTTCCCAAGCTGCCGCATCCACTTCCTGCTTTGCAGAGGGTGGGCGTGTGTTCTGGGCCAAGCCCGGCACACTCAGTGCAGGGAAATGACCTCTTTTCCCTCTGCTTACCAGCTGACGGCTTCACCGTGTGGAGACGGACTGGCGTGGTGGCCCCTGTTGGGGCAGGGTGAGCTCCTGGCAATGGCAGCGGGACTGGGGTTCATATAAACTGTAGAGTTCTGGGCCCCCCGCGGCTCGGCCGCTCCGGGTCATGGTCCCAGAACTGCCTGTCTCTCCCAGGCACTGAGGGTCTGCAGTGAGAGGCTGGGGCACTGGCAGAACCCTGGGGTGGCTCCTGGTCAGGCTTCCATCCTGCGGCCACGACCCCACACCCCTTCTCCAGGCAGACAGAGCAGACACCTGTCCTTCTGGCTCAAGGACGCCACGCAAGAAGGCGGCCAGGCTGTGGGTATGTATCTCGGATGCCACCTTGCTTCTCCAGATGCCCCTGAGCCCTGGGTGCTGTTGACCAGCTCCGCCCTCGGAGACCCCAGCCCCTGGCTTCCCCTCTCTTCTGCTCCTAGGCTGGGTCCCGTGTCCCGTGGGGCTGCTCAAATGGACAAAATAGTTCAACGTGGGCCCTTTGTTAGTGACTGTGGTCGGAGTCCCCGGCAGGAGAGCGCAGTCAAGCCTCCACCCACACCCTTCGGCTCCGGGGGGCTCCCAGTGAGGGGCCCGCCGGTGTTGCCCATTGGACTTCAGCCTCCAAGAGGACTTCTGCCGCCCCGCCCGCCCTCACGGCTCCCCCGAGGGCAGGGAGGCCCCGAGGGCTTGGCCAGGGCCAAACACAGCTGCGCAGAGGGGCGGGAGCCCGGCCAGGGACAGCGGGAAACGTATGTCCTGGCGCCCCTGGCCCTGCTCTGGCGGAGAAGCGAGTGCTTCCTGGGGAGGGAGTCGGTCCCTCAAGAGCCTCCCTGGTCTGCCTGCCATCCTCGGCCCGCGGACAGGGCCTGCTCCCCCCGCGGGACCACCAGGCCTCGTCCCGATAGCGAGGCTGTTGGGCCGAGCACCACCCCCTCCCTGCGGGCTTGCCCCGCCTGCGAGCCATTTTTCTTTGCCTCGGTCTCCTGTGGTGCGCTGCAGCATATTAACTTTTATTTATGTTTCAGCATTAAAAACAGATGAGGCATCAATTGATCCAGCGGGGTGTCCTTTGGGGGTTACACACAATATTTTGAAAGGACTTTTTAAATGTCTTTTAACTAAAGCTCCAGATGGTGGTTAAAGCTGTGTTGAGGGGACACTGTATAAATCAAAAGGAATCACGACAAAAACAAAACAACAACAACAACAAAAGTAACACATGAACGAATCTGTGTCATGGTCCCGTTATTCATTAAGGCAGAGAGCTCCGTCCTGCCTGCAAAGGAGTTGCATGAACACAACCTCTGGTTCCTACTCGCTGTGACCTGCAGACCTCACGCTTCTTCGTAAGAAGGAGGAAATGGTCTTTTGCAGGGTGTTTGGACACATGCAAAGATAATGTCCATCTAAAAAGGCAGACAGCTTATATATATACTATCAGGCTAGAAATGGTACGAAAGGACCCGGCATGTCAGTGTTCAATACATGTTCTCTGCTGTTACTGCCCGAGAGACCACCGCAAGAATGATGATCGCTTACGAATCACTGAACGCCTGTCCCACAGAGAAGTCAGAACTAACCCATGTATCCAGCAGAGTTGTGGTATATGAGATCAACACGCAAAAATCAGTTGTGTTTCCATACTAAAAATAAACAATTTGAAAAGGAAATAAATAAAAACATCCATTTACAGTATCACCACACAGGAATAAACTACCTAGGTATAAACTTAGCCAAGGAGGCAAAAGACTTAGACCCTGAAAACTGCAAAAGGTAACTCAAAGGAAGGAGAGGTATAATCGAAACAGACAGAAAGCCATCTGCGTTCACGGATCTGAAAAATTAGCATTGTTACAGGGTCGGTGCTACCCAAAGCAACCTACAGATTTAATGCAATCTATCAAAATCTCCATGGTAATTTTTTTGTGTAAATAGAAAAATCCACCCCCAAATCCACGTAGAGTCGCAAGGAACACAAAGAACTGAAAGAATCCCAGGAAAGAGCAGGCAGAGGGCTCATGCTTCCTGACGTCAGAACTTACGACAAAGCTGCACTGTCAAAAGAGTGTGGTGCTGCTGCAGAGCTCCACACGGCAGGGGCCTCCGGCCAGAGCCCCCCAGACCCTGTGACCTTCGGCAAGGGCGCCACCACTGCTCGGGGGCGAGAGGTTGGCAAAGCCGGGCATCGAATCTCGGAGGATGAAGGTGGCTCCCACACGACGCCCACCTACAAAAATTAACTCAAATGGACCAAAGACCTAAAAACTAGACCCAAAAGTATAAAACTCTTAGAAGAAAACAGGCCAAAAAACCACTGGGTTCAGTAAGAATTTACTGGATTTGACACCAAAAGCACAGACAACAAGAGTTAAAAATAGATACGTTGGATTTTATCAAAATTAAAGAGGTTGTGCATCATGGGCCCTGTCACACCATGACGTGCGGGAAATTGAAAGACGCGAAGAAGGGGAGAACGCGCTTGCAAATCACGCGTCTAGTGAAGGGTCAGTCCCCAGAACGTGCGGGAGTGCCCACAGCCCAGCAACAACAAAACAAATAACTTTATTTAAAAATGGACAAACGAGGCGGGGCGCCTGGGTGGCTCAGTCCTTAAGTGTCTGACTCTTGATTTCTGCTAAGGTCATGATCTCGAGGCCGTGGGATGGAGACCCACGTCAGGCTCTGGGCTGACAGCAGGACTCTCTCTCTCTCTCTCTCTCTCTCTCTCTCTCACTCCCTCTCTCTCTGCCCCTCCCCCACTCTCTATCTCTCTCTCTTCTCTCTCCAAAATAAACTTGAAAAATTTTTTTAATAAAAAAATGGACAAAAGACCTGAGTGGCCATTTCTCCAAAGAAGACACAGAAGTGGCCCACAAGCCTGTGAGAAGATGCCCAACACAGCTCATCGTCAGGAAGTGAAGGTCAAAGCCACGGTGTGATGTCACCTCATGCCTGTTGGGAGGATCACTATTAGAGGTTCAGGAGATAATGGGTGTTGCTGAGGACGTGGAGAATTTGGAGCCCTGCCGGGGGGAATGTAAAGTGGGGTAGACGCTGCAGAAAACTGTATGGATGTTTCTCAAAAACTTAAACATAAAATTGCCATAAGATCCAGCAATTTCCCTGCCAGATACACACCCCACATAAATGAAAGCAGGTCTCAGGAAGGTGCACAGCCTGTTCACAGCAGCGGTACTCATGGCAGCGCAGCCGTGGGAGGAGCCCAGTGTGCACCGGCGGGGACGGCGTGGCCTTGTCGTGCATTGGGACACTAGTCAGGAGCATTAGAAAGGAAGGGAGCTCTGCGCCATGCCACCACAGGACTTTGAGAACGCTATGCTAAGTGAGCTAGGCAGTTCACACACAGACGCGAAAAACAAATACCATATGGTCCCGCTCCCACGGGGGAACCAGGTCAAACTCGTAGAATCAGAAGGTAGAGTGGTGATTGCCAGGGGCTGGGGCGAGGGGACTGGGCAGCTGTCCAACGGGGACAAAGTTTCAGTTTCACAAGGTAAGAAAGTTCTGGGGCTCGGTCGTACAACAAGGTAAATGTACTTAATACCACTGAACGAACGCTTGGAAACGGTTAAGACGGTGAATTTTATACTGTGCAATCTTTTACCACAGTCAAAGAAATAACTGAATGCCTATAACAGGTACTGGGTATATTTCGGGAAAAATTATTCCTGCCTTTAAGGGACGCACCACTTAAAGAGGTAAACAGGCAGCGAGCAGTACATAAAATAAAAGCCTGGGACCCCCTCTGAGATGTGTGTGCCGGGGCGTAGTGGGCTGTGCGTCAGCCGGCTGCTCACGGCCTCCCCTCCCAGGCCTGCTCCCTGTTGTCCACTGTGGGGACGCCGGACTTCTGCCTGATGGACAGCCACCTCCACAGAACTTCCTTCGGCCGGTCACCTCTGCATGACTGTCTCGGAGTCTGAGTTTCCAAGCACAGCCATACATGGGAACAAAGGGACATTTAAAAATCTAGCCAGCTCCGTGGGTGAGTTAGACATCGTGACGTGAGGCTGCAGATGTCTCGGGGTCTTCGCTCCATCTCCGGCCTTCGGGGAAGTGTGGGAGCCGGCAGCGTCATTCCTGCGCCAGGGGTGCATCCCAGTGGGGCAGAATCCCCCAGGAGCAGGGACCCTTCCTGCATGGAGGGACGTCGGCTGGACAGGGAAGGTGGCTCTCAGCTCACGGCCAAGGCCCCAGGCACCGGGCACGTAAAGGTTGGACCGCTGCAGACTTGTGTTTCTTCCGCCCGGTCTTCCAGCTCCTCAGCACCACGGGAACCCACGTCATTGCCCAGTCCGCACCCAGAGGCCCTCATGGAAGGCGAGGAGCCCACACCTGAGACTGGACTGGCCGCTCTCAGTGGGCATTGCAGAGGTCTGGACGTGTCGGCCGTGATGGGTGCCTCTCTCCCCTCTGCGGTGCTCAGGACGGCGACCCCATGGAGTGCCCCGCCCCCCAGTAATGCTGGGGCGGAGGACCCTGGGCGAGAACTGCCTTGTGAGCTGGGAACAGCCACCAACACCAAGGTCGTCCTGAAGGATTTCCCGCAGGAAGCGAGGCCGAAATCCTTCCAGACCCGGCCACCAGACACCTGCAGCCTGCCCTCCCTCGGGCAGAGTACGGGCTGTAAAACACGCAGAACTAGCTTTTTGCAAAAAGATGCTTCTGACTGGGAGGCTCCCAGCAAGGCTGCCGTGTCCTCCTGTGGCTCGTGCTGTTTTCACAAGACACAGGAGCCGGTGCAGCGAGGAGGCCCCAACGGCCGGGGCCGGGCCCCCTCAACCCTGATGCGTGGCCCCCAGAGGAGGCACCGCTGGAGGTGTGGACGCCACAGGAAGCGTCGGTGCGCCGCCGGGACCAGGGATCTGTAGGAACACCACTGCTCTTGTGCACGCCTGCCGCAGTTTTAGAAATAAAAATTTTACAAGTACGACAAGCAGACGGGCCACACACTCCCCGAGTCAGGGTCCCCTGGCCGCCTGGGATCCGCCAAGCCGGCATTTCTGGGGAACAACAGCCCCACAGGAAGTGGAGGCTTCGGGTGAAACCCTGGAGGGCTGCCTGGGCATTCACGTGACAAAGGGCCAGCCACCCGGGACTGACTGGGCAGACACGGAGGCCGCTCTGTCTGTTTTGTTCTTCAAGAAGCGTCTTCACTTGGCTTGTAACTAAGCAGCAAGGGTTTATGCCCCAAATAGATGCTGTTTGTAATCGTCCACCCCAGTTACCCTAGAGATCTCTCAGGTGACGTCTGTATACAACCAGACACCAGACCCTGTCCCCACCGCCCGCAGGCTCCGCTCCGTGAGGGATGAGAGGCCGGGACCACCCGCGTCCCTCCCACTGATTACTGCTTATTAAGCCGAAGCGTGGAGCAGACCTGTGTTTTCCCTCAGCCTTTTCACCTCCTAACGTGTGTGTGCCATGCACGCGGCCACAGGCAAACGCTGGTTGGCACCGCACCAGAGGGGCCGGCGCCGTTCGGACCTGCTCAGGGACAATGGGCTGGCGGGCCACGTGGGCACAGAGTGGTCAGGGGACACCAGGAGAAGCAGAGAGTGGCCCGTGGTGGCCACACAGCTGGGGCGCCTGGCAGCTCTGGGGTGGCTGGAAACAGGGGAAATGAGACCACCGGGCGGTGTGTTTCTAGAAATGAGGCTGGTGCACCGAAAACCGAGGAGAGCCGGCCCGCGACATTCAGGTCTACTGCAAGCATGACGCGCGTCACACTGCGCTCTGTGTGGCTTCAGGCCAGCAGGCATCCCGCTTCCAACACCACGGACACACCAGACACGTCATTTCTTAGAGGACTTGTCTCCAAACGTGTCTCTCTGGGGCCTGCCGGCTTGCTCATGTGAAGAGCGTGGTGTAAGTCGGGTAAGGGATTTGTGATCTTCGCGTCACCTTGCTGGGAACCCGAGAGGGACATCACGGCTGTGGGATTATCTCGAGGTACGGGACCCTGACGCATGCCCCCTCCCTGGCGTTAATCAGACCACCGCGCGTGTCCACCGCGAGGCACAGCCAAGAGCTTGTAGACGCCCCGCCTGGACGAGGACTTGGCCGAGCACATTTTCAGCTTGTTGGAACGTTGAGGGTCTCATGAGCTGAGTCCAGCAGACCTACGTGAGAAAGCCGCAGCTGGGGAGCCGCCCGGGGAGCCTCCCGGAAGACCCTCTGAGCCTGGGATAGAGAAGGGTCACAGCCCCGGGAAGGTGGGGGCACCGAGGAGAAGCCGGTAACAGGGTGGAGGCTAAGGTGCGGTTCCGTTTGCTCCCATATCTGGTACGTTTCTAATGAAATGAGAGAAGCTTCTGGAATCCTGGGAGTCAGAATGGGCCTTGCCTGCTGGGGTGGGAACCTCTTCAGCTTCCTGAAGGCTCTCAGGCCACTGGGAAGGCCACTCCCAGAGGCGCCTTCTCCCAACCCTCCTTAGTTATGGCTTTGATCTCTAAACTTGCGGTGGGGTGTGGGGGAGGAGGGGGAGGGGGAGGGGGAGAGAGGAGGAGGAAGGGATGAGCCACAGAAGGAGGAGGGAGGCAGGAAACGGAAAAGGGTCCCTTCCCCGCCAGCCCTCCTGAGTGCGACACAGCTTTTAACCAACAATTCACATGACACTTGTCCGCAGCCCTGCGGGAACTGCAGCAGAGAAGGGGTGGGGGGACCGGGCCGCGAGGGCTCTGCCCAGAGGGGCTTCTGCACTGATCTGAGACCCCAAGCTCTCTGCGCTGTGCCCAGGGGTCACTTTGCCCACAGGAGAGTCTAAGAGAAGGACTAAGGAATGTCACTTCCGTTCTGGGACCCACCCCTGCCGGCAGGGACAGCCATCCAACTTGGGGCCTGCACACCCCCGGTGAGGGTGCGGCCTGCCCCCACCCCTGCTCCAGAGTGACGTGGGACTTGTTCTCGAGGACGCACAGGCACACCAGGAAGGTCACAGGGCGACGGGCGTGGCCCCTGGCGGCACCAGAGGCGCTCCTGATGGAGGAAGCCGCTCCCTTCCACCGAATCTCCCTGAAGAACCTTCCTAATCTGCTGCTGGCAGAGAGACAAACAACACACCAGTCCTGCCAACGGGGAAGGGAAGAGGCGACAGCTTGAGGTGACAGTGGGCCCTGCTTACTTGGTCCTGCACGTGAGCACACGGTCTATGACAGCACCTTGCTCCTGGGACAGAGCACAATCAGCCCCGACGCGAGAAGACCTGCCGAGGAGGGCTGGGCCAGCGGCAGCCAGTGTCCTCCCTGGTGATGACATCACCCAAGTCCACAGGGACAGGCCTGGCACCTCCCGGGAGCATTCACAGGACTCTGACACATCCAGGAGCATGACTGTCTGGGCCGTAGATGGCAATAGGAATCTATGCAGCCCTTGAGTAAGCGCTCCTCAGGCCAGGAAGGAAGGACTCTGGCCCTCAGTGACTGTGGGGGACTGGGTCTCCTCCCTCAGTGACTGGGGGGATGGGGTCTCCTCCCTTAGTGACTGTGGGGGACGGACTTCCTCCCCTCTCAGTGACAGTGGGGGGCGGGGTCTCCTCCCTCAGTGACAGTGGGGGGCGGGGTCTCCTCCCTCAGTGACTGTGGGGGGCGGGGTCTCGCCCTCAGTGACTGTGGGGAATGGGGGTCTCCTCCCTCAGTGACTGGGGGGGTGGGGTCTCCTCCCTCAGTGACTGTGGGGGACGGACTTCCTCCCCTCTCAGTGACTGTGGGGGACTGGGTCTCCTCCCTCAGTGACAGTGGGGGGCGGGGTCTCCTCCCTCAGTGACAGTGGGGGGCGGAGTCTCTGCCCTCAGTGACTGTGGGGGACAGTGTAGCTCCTTCCTGAGCAATGAGGACAGGGACTCTCCCCCAGGGATCAGATGAGGAGTACTTCGGAGGTGGACACTACAGACGGATCTGAGAAGAGCCTTGGTCATAAGTGTGTGTCTGGTGCTGTGGGAGAAGTATTTGGCTCTGGTGGGAAATAGCGTCATTGTCAGTGTGTCCCTGTGTCCCCAGGGACTTGGGCGGCGGGCAGGGGTGGTAAGGATGACCCGGGAGGGCCTGGTTCCCAGAGCCTTCTGTACGGGCACTGGCACGGCCCGCCTCCCTCCCTCCTCCTGCCAGCGGTGAGGAGACTTCGGGGAGCGACCTCATGTCCCCGGTGAGCGCGTGAGGGCCCCTGGGGGCCGGGGGGAAGGAGCCCCTCCCACACCAAGTGAGGGAAGCTTGTCGATGTTCGAGAAGAACCACATGTAACACATTTCTTTTCAATACCAGGACCTTGGTTGAAATCCAACCCTGACAGAAACTGATAAAAAAATATTCGACAGCACAGAGTGGTGGCTAATTAGTTAATTATGGATCAGACGCCCGAGTTTGAACGGTGGCTCTAATGCCTACCACCTCTGTGGCCAAGGGCAAGCCAGTCAGCTCCTGCCTGGCCTCCGTTTTCTCGTCGAGGACGCTGTGCTGATCGGGGTCCTTGGCCACAGACCCCGAGAGATGGCGGGGACGACGCGGAGCGCCACACCGCGCACGGCCCGTGCAGGGAGCACCAATTATACAAAATTCTGTCCACAAGCAAAGGTTGGTTAGATCACGGCAAACCTGAAAAGTCAAGGCCTGTTCCCTTCCGAGTGCGCTGGAGGGCTGGCGCGGGTTCCAGCCCTGGCAGGCGCAGCGGGACGGCTGCTCCGCACGTCCAGCCGCAGAGCCGAGCGCCGTCTGGGGAGCCGGAGACAGCGATGTTGCCAAGGCGGGATCTCATCCTTCCCTGAAAGGGCAGCCGGTTCTCACTGAGTTGGGGTTTTTAGGAAATTCCCTCGGAGACCCAGCGACATCGGGGAGCCCGGGCCGCTGTGACTCGGGAGACTGCTCCGACCGCGCCTGCAGAGCCACTTTTCCATCTGAAATTCTTCTTTCCCCCTAACGGTGTTGAAACCCTCTCCCTTCTCTTTTTTCCCTTCTTGTTCCGACCCCTGTGGAAGTTTCCACTTTCTCTTTCTCTCCAGCTGCTTTTGGGGGAAGGGCTTTCCTGCACTCGCCCCGCTGCTCCCCTCCTCAAATTAGCCCCCGACCCTTGGCAGCTCCTCCCCCCACCTCTCGGCCCAGCACCGCGTGCAGAGCATTGTGTTAGCCCTGGGATCACTTCTCTAGTGACGGTTTGGCGGGGAGCTAGCTGTGTTTCCGGGACGAGAAAGCCGAGAACCGTGCTGCTCCGCCACCTTCTTTTTTACTTTTTTGCGACTGCTGCCATTGTGCAGGTGGTGGGGGGTACAGGTGACCCAGAGGAGGCATGGGTCCCTTCCTCAGGAAGCTCACAGGCCAGCGGGGGAGGTCGCGAGCCCGCAGGTGGCTGGCCAAACAGGGCAGGTGCCTGAGTCCTCGCCTTGTTTGCGGGCGCCAGGCCCAGGGAAGGGGGTGGTGGGCCCCTGAGACCCAGCAGCCAGGACCAGAGGGGAGCCAGATGTGAGGGTAAGGGCTCGTCTTGCGTGCGGAGAATCGGAGAGAGTCCCAGGAGCTGATAGTCACTTCCCATGGAAAGAGCTGGACACGAAGGACCTCGCAGACCTCACTTCACACCTGAGGGTCACGGGGTCTGGGGAAGGGTGTTTAAGCCCAGGAGGGGCACGTCCGGGCCCAGGTCGACTGCCAGGGGATGCCGTGCGAGCTCACGAGGCAGGAGCGGAGACCAGCGGTGACGCGGTGACGCGTGACTGGAGCAGCAGGGCTGTGAGGCTGCCGGCAGAGCTCGGTGACACCGTGGGGATGACAAACCGGCGGCCCTCCATACCGACAGGGCTGCGCTGAGGACACCAAAGCCCAGGGGCCTCAAGGACAGGAGAGGCTGGCGGGGCCCCCAGGGAGCCTTTCAGTGGGGGCTCAGGCCCTCGGACCTTGCCCTCCCACCCAGGTGAAGACGCTCCCCCCGCCGGTGCCGACTGGCCCCTGGGTGTCAGCCCCCAGCTCCTCACCAAGGCTGCTCCCCGGGCCAACCAAGAGGTCAGGGCGCCCCAGCCCTCACGGCCACCGGGCTCACCGCACACTTTGACCCCCATTAGGCCTGAGGCGAAATTCTCAGAACTATTCCTGCTTCAAGGCCCTTCGGTACAACTGCCCCTCACCGGGGACATTCAGCCCTCCGTTCCCCACCAGACGCTTGCTAATGCTTCAGGTCTCCGTAAATATCTCTCTTCTCGAAGGCCGTGCCCAACCCCAGACCTAAATTGGGTCCTCCGGTGACAAAACCTATACTTGGCCTTCCTGGCATGTAAGGCAACGTGCAATCATGCATTTGGGTGTGTGGTTATGTGTTTTATATTTAGCCCTCCTACTAGACTGCCATGTGCCCAGGGCGGGACCCCTGAGCCCCGGGCCCAGTGCCGGCTCCCCGCAGACGCCAGGAGAACGCTGTGCAACGCTGGAGGTGCAGGGGCAGGTGAGGGAGAGGGGGGACTGGCGCCCGCTGCAGTGGCTGATGGTGCCCGCCCGGCGCATGCGGCGAATCTCGAGGGAAGACGCACTGCGAGGTGAGAGAGGGCCAGCCTCGCAGAAGGGCCGTGGGGCCCACTCTCCGTCTTGTTAGTGCATTTGCGTGACAGTCAGTAAAACCATATCTGGAGGCTAACATTGGAAATCAAAATCGGAGCTCTGCCCTGAGGACATGCTGCCCTGGCCAGCCCACAAGGCCCGGGACGGCGGTGGGGCCATCTCTGCCCCAGACAGCAGAGTCCGGCCGGCACCAGGCCATGCTGCCCGGTCCAGCCAAGTGCCCGGTGGGGAGGCTGTGGTCGCACGCACTGCTGCCACCAGCACTGAGTCTCGGAGACCGTGTTTAGGGAGGTGGGCCTGAAGGCGTGGCAGGTAGAGAGGGCAGCGGCCGCATCGAGGCGCCGTCCCTCTGCCCGGGAATGCTGTGGGGGTGGACGACCGGCAGTTCCTGCACACCGCTGACCGCTGCTGCGGTCTCTCTGGAGCTCAGTCTTCGACAAGGAAAGAATATTGCACAGGTTTTGTGGGAAAATATATGAAAATTATCACATGTCTCTAGTGAGTCTGAGAAGGTACAGACGGTGCGGGATCGGACGCCGGTTATGCATACTCTATGTCCCGTGCGTGCCCCGGAGCCGGGCACTGGCGGACTCCAAACCTGCCTGAGAGGACAGCAAGTCTGCCGGCCGCGGCTTTCGGGATAGATCTCCCGACTGTGCCGTCACTGAACCCGCACAAAAAGCAACTACATCTTCTTGTTTTCCCCCATCTATCCATCCCTCATCTCTCCATTATCGGTCCACCTGCCCATCCGTGCGCCCAGCCATCCATCCTTATGGCCGCCTACCCACATATATATCCACCTACACACCGTACGTCCACCTACCCTTCAATGCCTACGCTGGCCCATCGTATGTCCATCTCCCCACCCACCTGGCCATCTGTCCAGTCTTATGTGCCTTTACCCATCCATGCACCCGTCTCTCCATCCAACACATGTTTATGGAGCACTTTTTGTAAGTAGCGCTTGCTGCCAAAGCCTCAGTGGGGAACTTCTTTACCCTCAGAACGTACATTCTAGTGGGAGAGACAAGGAAAGCCCATGTGTGCTGAGGATGAGCAGGGAACTGCAGAGCCCTGAGGAAGGGGTCAGACAGCTTTTCTAGTACAGATGTCAACCAGGGTGTGACCTGAAAGACACTGGAACAGATCTGCGGATGGCCCCTGAAGGTCATGCAAATGTTCAGAAGAAAGAGAACCCAGCCTGTTGTCTGCTGCCGACACTGCCTCCCCCTGCTCTGCTCAGGTCCCCTCCTCTCCACCACCTTCTAGAAGGGTGGAGGCAAAGGCTCTGTGCACTGGCCGTGCTGGGCAGAGGAATGAAGGTGGGTGAGCACAGGGAAATACTGCAGGTACTTGTTTGGAAGCCTCAAACCTGGTTCCTATGCCAACAGTTTCCCAGAAACTGCTGTGTGCAAACATGCAACCATCCGCACTGGGCTCAGTCTTATCTGTGCCTAAACCTTTCTAAACCCACAGAAGGCCAGTCAGCCGAGAGCACACAGGGCGCCTCTGCAGCAGCAAGCCCAGTGGGCATGGTGGCTGTGGTGCAGGCCAACCCCAGCCGGGTGCTCTCCGCGGTGCCCCCGGCCTCGGGCTCCCTCCCTGGGGCTCGCCTGCTGCCAAGCGACTGCCCGGACGGCAGGTGTCTTGGACATCAGCCATGCTGACGGGCTCAGCCGCCCCCAGGGGAGGAGCGCGCCTGCGAACATCGAAGGCTCTGGATTTTACAAAACAGCAGGGGTCCTGGGCCCGTCACACTGGACGTCAGCTTAGAGAGCGGAGCAGTGGAATAGTGACCATGCAATACGGTTCATGGTGTTCCACGGAAGTGTAAAAATTTAGGTTTACAAGGAGCTTCCTGGCCACATTGTCTCTTTGCTTCAGAGATTTGGACCCTCGAAGGAATCACCTGCCTAATCACCGCAGGTCTTTTTCTTTCCACTTTGCAGACAAAGAAACGGCACTCCAGCCACCCAGTTTACACGTGGTGAGACGGACTGGGTGTTCTCACTCCGGGCCTGGAGCTGCTGCTCTCTACGGGGCTGGTAGCCTCTGGGCTTTGCTCCCCTTCGGCGGCTGGCTGCCCTGAATACAGGCTCTGGGTAGCCCTTGGCTCTAGGGTCCAAGGGGTCCCTGAAGGACAAGGCAGGCCCTAGAGCCGGGCAGGGACACTGAGAGAGGCCAGACAGGGGGCGGGCAGCAGAGCCTGGCGGGCGAGGACCGGTCCTTGGACCTTGTACACAGCTGCTGAGGTGTGGAGAGCCTTAATTTTTCTCATCTTCGAAATGGGTAAACAATCGCTACCATGTGCCCACGTGCAGACAGGACTGATGCTCCCGGTCAGTGGACGGCCGGGCTGCAGGGCCGCGGTGCGAGGCCCAGCCCTGGTCCCTGTGAACCTGTCTGGGGCAGCCGCTGCGCAGACGAGCGCCCTCAGACCCAGCAGGGCCATCCCTGTCCCTCAGGAGCCGCCCGTCCCTGGATCTGCCACGTCTCTGACCCAGGGCTCTGCGGCACTTCAAGGGGCCTCGCCTGGGCGTGCCTCCTCTCTAACCACGTGTTCAGGAGTACTAAGATATTTGGGTTTTGTTTTCGCTCCTGTCTTTTGTCCTTTCAGGCTGGCACCCTGACCCCACGGAGTGGGCAGTGGTGGGGAAGGGGTGCAGGGTGCAAGGGTGTGGGGGTACAGGGGTATGGGGGTATGGGTGTTCAGGGGTGTGAGAGTGCTGGGGTGCAGGGGTGTGGGGGTGCAATGTGCAAGGGTACAGCGTGCAGGGGTGTGGGGGTGTGGGGTATAGGGGTGCAGGAGTGTAGAGTGCAGGGGTGCGGGGGTCAGGGACACTGCAGCTGGCACCCCAGACACCTTGAAGGCCATGCCCACACCAGCTTCCCTCACCTCCACCAGGGGTGCCGGGCTGAGGCACAGGGAGGCCTAGGGGGTGTGCTGGGGGCTGTTTCCTGAGGGTGAGTCTGCATTACAGTGAGGGACCAGGTTCCGGCCCCCTCAGTCCGGAAGCTTCTGGCAGCTGGAGGAAGCAAGCCTGGGTGAGTCTCAGGACAGCAGTGCCTGAGCGCCCAGACGCTGGCTTACCCCGGCAGAGCCCAGCCCTGTGCCCCTGCTGCTCAGGCGAGTGTGCCCGGGTGTGCACACACTCGAGCTTGGAGGAGGCAGCCGAGATGGAGGCGGTGCCCCTCCCGGGTGTGAGCCAGCGCTTCAGCGCACGGCACATGCTGCGATCTGACACGGAGCCCTGCTGGGGCTCAGCTCTCAGGGCACCGAGCCCCGTGATCCCAGCACCTTGATCTTTCCTCCCGGGGCACGCTGGACCCCGGATGTTAGCAACGACACTCCCTGCGAACTTGCCCAACAGATTTGGGCCTTTGCTCTCTTGACACTTGAGGAAACTGAGGCCCAGAGAGTGTGCACAGCCCCAGGCCACACCCCAGGGGCAGCGGTGCCCAGAGGGATGTGGTGGAGCCTGGATGGCCCCGGGTGACTGCTCTGTCACAAAATGAGGACCGTCCCCAAGTACGGCGCTCATGGTGGCCAGGTCGGGTGCAGACGCACCTGCCTGGACGAATGCTTTGGGAGGGGTCAGGTTCCCCGGCTGCGAGGGGCCCTCGCCCGGTGTGTGCGGCCTGGAGGACCTCTGCCTCAGACACAGATTCGTTCCTGGAAAGACGGCTTCGGCGGGACGCATCTCACAGGTGACCCGG
>NC_043706.1:144977296-144983406 GCF_006229205.1 Suricata suricatta
GGGGAGGACGAGAGTGGAGGAGGTAGCAGGAGGGAGGAGAGATGGGAGGGAGGGGAGGAAGGAGGAGAGGGAGCAGGAGGGGGTGGAGGGGGAGGGAAGAGGAAGAGGGAGGAGGAAGGGGGAAGGAGGGAGGAGCGGGATGGTAGAGGGAGAGAGGAGGAGGGTGTGGAGGGGGAGGAGGGAGGGGAGAGGAAGGAGGGAGGGAGGAAGAGGGAGGAGAAGGGAGGGGGAGGGGAAAAGAAGGGGGAGGGGGAACAGAAGAGGAAGGGAGGAGGGGGGAGGAAGGGAGAGAGAGGGAGGAGGGAGAGAGGAGGCAGAGCTCCTGCCCTGGCCCTGAGCTCTGGCTGTCTTGAAAGTGGCCGCCCTCCAGGCCCACCTCCCCCTGCTTCCCTGCTGCCCCTCCTCCTGGATCCCAACCTGCCAGAAGGAGCCGTCTCCTCGGGTGACAGGGACTCTGCCTTCCCAGGGCCTGTGTGGCCTGCATCCAAGGCTCAGCCTTCCAGGCGTCCTGGTGCTGTGTGGTGGCCACGTGACTGGAGCAGCACTTACTGGTCACCCCCTGAACATGTAATTGAACGAGTGACCGTTATTAATCACGGGCGACTCTAACTCTTTCCAAGATCTTGCCTCCACTTGGCTCTGCAGACGGGCCCGCTGGGCCTCCTGTCCCCCCTGGAGCCTGGCAGCGCACAGAGAGGACAGTCCACGGCCTGATGCGGCCGTTGGGTCCCACCTGGTGGTCGCTCATGCCGCGGGCCCCACGCCAGCCTCTCCCCTGGTCTAGGACCAGGGGCCCAGAGCTCAAAGCCTCCCGGGACCTGAGAGGCGTCTCCCGCTGGAAAGCATGGGCACCGGGTCAGGAGCACTGAGGCACGCCTGGCCCCCGCGGGCACTACCTGAGCTGAGGACGGGGTGTGGTCCCCAGGCTTTCCGGCGGATCGGGGAGAGCAGTTCCGAACACTTGTGCAGCTGTGTGGCCAACTGCACACGTGGGCTCCTCTGCAGAGAGTGCTGGGCACGTAGAAATAAGATCCCACCACCCCAGCCAGTAACGGGCTTCCAGAAGGCTCCAGAGAGCTCTGGTGCCCTCCCAGAGCTGGGCCCTGGGTTCCACAGACAGCGCTGACTGCAGAGGCTCACACCCCTCTCTGGGTGGTGGGAGGGAGGAGGAGAGACGCCGAGTCTGGAGATGGCCCTGCCCCCTGCCGCGGTGCTCGTGGCCTGCAGCCTGTGAAAGGAGGCGTGTCGTGGCTCAGCCCGTGGCCCACCAGATTCCCGCTGCAAGTGCCAACCATGGGAAGCCACTTTAGAGCTGGGTGACGGGCAGGGGTGACCAGAGTAATTGCACATTGCTGGTGGTTCAGGTGGGGATACAGGGGGGAGGCAGCAGCTAGAGAGAGTGCTTCTGTCTCCCCTGACCCAGATCTGGCCACCAGGAGAGCAAGGCCGCCCTGGGGAAACGGGGAGTCCCCAGGCCCTGCACCATGAGGGTGTCAGGCCTGAAAGTGACAAAGGATAAGGCAGAAGGCAAACCCCAGCAGAGCGCCAGCTCCCCGGGGGGGTGAACCACATGTGCACACATGTGGCGCCGCAGCCTCTCCTGCCCCACTCTGGGGGGACAGGACGGCACAGGGACACCCCAGGCCTGCCCCTGGTGACCCCAGGGTATCAGGCAGGCTCAGCCCTCAGCTCCCCCCGGAGGCATCGGGGTTCCAGGCGGCCTCTGCCGGAGGGCTCCAGGCCCCACTGGCTTGTCCCTTGTCACGTGCGGTGTCGCCATTCCAGTATATCTTCCCTGGGACCTCGTGCACAGTCTGTCCATGCTGAGTGCTCTCACGTAAGAGGTAATTTCTGTAAGCTCATCATCACCTGTTGTATCATTAAGTTCTTTTAAACATGACCCTTAACAGTATTCCCGGGGGCTCCTCGTTTAGCAAGTCACATAGAGTTTACGTTGCTTTCAATTAATGTGGCAAAAACACACGCATTGTCCACACGTTTCAAGTGACTCGTGCAGTGTTCAGGAGCTGGATCCGAAATCGCTGCCGCGTAACACGCCCTCCGTTACTCTCACCGTCCGGAGTTTAGAATCTTCCCACTTAAAGCTTTGAAAAGCCCAGCAGACCTGCTTCCCTGTGGCAGTTTTGTCCCCGGTGATCCACGGGGTTCGGAGACACGACTTGGGGACACTGCTCTTCTTTGCGAACAACATACTGATGGTGTGAACACAAGAAACGAAAAGCAAAGCGGACAGCAGCTCTTACTGCGTTTTCCTGGTCTTTTATCGGCTTCTGAGGGAGGGCAGGTGTCTGCTGTGTCGCTTGACACTTGCCGCCTGTGATCGCCCTTAGGCTCGTTTGCAGAGCTGCTACATGTCGTAGAAGTGTTTGCCAGCTTTTCTTACACTTCCTGAATAACCACTATTGATTTAAATTAAATACTACACGACTATCATAGAAATTCCTTAGAACTGAATAGAGGTGAAAAGAATTCTGGGTCCATGGCGTCCCCATGCACAAAGAAGGCTGGAGTGACGGAGCCGCTCACATCTGGTCCCCAAGAGCCTCTGCACTCGGAGCTTCGCAGACTGGCCCCTTTACAAAGGAAACAAATATTTTAAAAAATTACGTGTAAGTAAATATGAGACAGTCGTCTTTTCCTTTGAAGCGTCTTGACCTCCTTAGCACATACAAGACACAATCCCTTGCTGAACTCCTGGGGATTTACAAACACCTCCCGGGAAACACAGCTTTAGTTGCGAGTAGGACAAAACTCTAACGTTGAGATGTGGGCACCGTGCGTGCCAGGCGGGGAAGCATCTGGCGGTGCTGCTGGGGCGCTGGAGCTCCACGCCGTTGGCCTCTGGCCCCTCCTCCTGCCCTGGCACATCGGAATCTCAGGCAGCGCTAGCACCTTCTCTCCAACCATCGCGAGGTCACCTTTCAGCTCCCCAGGGTCAAATTCCTTTGACCTTGTACCCGCCAAGGGAGCCCGAGGGTGAGAGTCCAGGAGGCCACCACGCCGGTCCCCCGGGTCCCGAGGGGCCTTGGCTGGCTGCTTCTTCACACCCACGCCACACCCTTCCTGGTTAGCGGCTCGGTCCTGTTTGGTGATTCCTCCCATGGCCCCATCTGCCAAAGGTTTTCAACATCTTAATTTTCCAGCAAATGAGACATTATGAAAAGGCTTGTTTATCTTAACTAAATAAATATCTCAATTAAACATTCCATTCCAAAAACATGACCCAGAATTTGGCACTTTCGTGGTTGCATGAAACAGCTGGTCCCCTCCTCAATAGCCACCAAGAAGCTGCTTCCTGCCACTCTGTCACTGTCATGGGGGAGGGTGACAAATGAGCCCGAGCTGTCCCTGCACGCACTGGAAGCCAGCGCCTGTCCCCTAGGGGAGCAGAGATGGCCTGCCAGGTGCTCTCAGAGCTGGCCGTCTCGTGCCCTCCAGTGGCTCACCCTGCCAAGACCCTGTCCCCGGGGCAGCAGGCATGTGTGGTTCCTTCCCGTGACTTATGTCCCCGAAGGGGGAGACGTTAAGCTCAGCTGGTGCCTGTGCAAAGTGTGGAAGCAAAACTGTGTGTTGGTCTGGAAGCTCCTGGTGCGGGGTCGGAGGTCAGGCTCAGGTGCCCCGGAGGCATGGGAACACACAGACAGGGTCCCTGCCCTGGGGGTGCTGTCCTTGGGGGAGCCCGCCACCTGGCCGTGAGGCGGCGAGGAGGGAAGGGCCTGGGGCTCTGTCTCAGGCACGGAGGGAGGCACCCTGCACTCTGGTCTCTCATCTGCCGCCTGGGGATTGGGGGTGAGGGCGGCCTTGGCCTAGCCTGTGGCGTGCGTGTGGAGTCATCAAGGAGGACCAGCAGTTGGTTTCCTGCAGAGACATGAGAGGGGAGGGGAAGGAAGGGCCAATAGGGGCCTGAGGCTCAGCCAGGGACGACTGGGGCGGGGGGGGGGGGGAGGATGGGAATGCTGAGGAGGGGCAGGCTGCAGAGCTTCAGACTGGTTGAGCCCATGGCCCAAAAGCTCCTGAGCTCCCAACAGGTGCAGGCCCGGGAGGGGCACGTGGCTCGGGGTGCGGATGAGTAAAGACGCCCGAAAGCAGGAGAAGCAGTCTTGAGCCAGGAGCCCAAGGGCGGGGGTTACTGGAAAGAGAATCCCAAAGTCTTCGGGGAGAGAAGCCAGGAGGGTGGGCTTTCCGGGGGGCGTGGTCAGGGGGTGGCACACGCTGAAGGTGCCAGGGCAGGAGGAGCCAAACATCAGGTGAGCTCGCACTGGGTCGCCGCTCCAAACTGGCCGTGAAAGGCGGCCGTTCGTGGGTCACTGCTGGACGGGACACTGGGCCTGAGCGCCGTTCGCCTGTAGGCTGTGGTCAGGGCGGGCCTGGGTGCCACCCGTGCTGAACTCCGGGACGCCCAGCTCACCGCCCAGCACGAGGGTCTGGGCTCTCAGGGCTGGGGGCTCCTGTCCACACCCGACTGGGATTGTTTACATGGAAGTTGACATCTCTGGAAACAGTGTGTGCAAATCACTGTCTCTAATTAAAGCCAGATAGTAATTCTTCATTGAGGTTTCTCAAAGGTTTAGGGCATGTCCTCTAAGCCAGACGCTCTGCCCCCTGGAGGCCCCCTGGGGCCCAGGCTCAGGGTGGGGGAGGAAGCCCAGGGAGGCTCAGCCGCTTCAGGTCCACGAAGCCCCACAGGCCACTCACATGCACTCAGAGTCGGGCCAGGAGGTAAACACTTCAGTTCATGTTTTGTGGATTTGACCTTCCGTGAACCAGGTTCACATTTAAAAGGCACCAAGACTTTTCTTCCAGTTGCTCCCTATCAGCGGGGAGTTGCCTGTACAGCTTTCGGTTTCCAGTTGACATGCAAACTGTTTTGAATGATGTCTGACATGTCTTTGGTTTTTTTTTTAATTCACTGAGTGTTACAGAAGGGTTCTGGCGCTGACACAGCTTCCCTGCGGCCCACACGCAGCCTCCTAGGCGTTAGCATCTTATCGGCAACACATCAGCACGTCGCCAGCGACTCCTCCCGTCCTGCCCTGCAGACCCTCACTCCACCCTGCGCGTGGCCCGCTTCGGTCTGGGATGGGATGGCCTCTTCGTTTCCCTCGCCTTTCTCCACCTTGACCCTCTGGAAGAGTGATGATCACTTATTTTGTCCCCCGGCCCTTCGTCTGTGCCTGTCTGGTGCTTTTTCATCGTTGGAAGGGGGAGACGCAGAGATGTGACCTCCTTGGGCACACGTCCTGGGCTCAGAGCATCCACGTGGCATGCCACTGGTGACATTGACCTCCGTCTCCTGGTGAAGGTCATTTCTCCACTGTGTGGCTGCACAGTGACTCCCCAAAGTAATCTCGGCTAGCTGCCCGTCACTCGTATCCGCACTTGGAATGTGACCCCTCAAGTTGGACATCTCCCCACACATGAAAACAACCCCACCCTCACCCTGCGAGTAGACGGTTTCCTCGGAAAACTGTAATCTAGTGAGACTGGATGGGCGGTAGGCACACATCTCACAGACGTGGGCGGATTGCCCAGCTGGTCTTTACCAGACAAGGCTCCTGGGAACACACAGTAAGTTCAAATCGTGATCGGTCTCTATTGGGTCAGGGTTCCCGAGAACGGGGCAGGAGGAGGGCACCACGAGGGCGCAGTTTCGGTTTCAGGGACAAGAGCCAGGCAGCGGGTGCTGGGAGGGAAGCAGGTGCCACCCCTGCAGGTGACCTATCACGGTGCATAGCCGAGCAGAGCAGAGGAGGTGAGGAGGGCTGCTGGTGGCCAGGATTTCTTCCTCGACCGACAGGCCAGCTTAGACCCTGCCGCTCACCATCAGTGGAGCGCAGGATAGATGGAGGTGTCTTTAGATTCGGTAGGACCGAGATGAGATGTGGGAAACAGCGGTCCTATGAGCAGAGACCTTGAGACCTGGGCCGCCGGGACCCAGGCCTCGCCACAGGCCTAGGAACCGCAGCTGCCCTCCGGCCCGGCCTGCGAGGTGGGGGCCTGCTCTCCACCTGGGCCTGGCCAGCCTTCGGGCCAGGAGGCTCGGCTCCACCCCTGCCGTGTGGAAGCGAGCTCGGACACACGTGGACCTG
>NC_043706.1:144983506-144984996 GCF_006229205.1 Suricata suricatta
GGATGTTTTGCCCCTTTGAAAACCTAAAAGGGTTTCCATTAACTTCTGCCTCTGCCTCTGCCTCCCCTGTCACCCGGGGGGCAGAGCAGGGGGCGGGAGTGTGGACAGAGCCGGGTCTGGACCTGCCTTCACCTCGCACGGCGAGTCCGAGCCCCGAGGTTCAGTGTCCGCAGTCCTAAAGCAGAGGCGACAGCGAGTCGGTGAGAGACGTGTTCCCAGCACCCGGAGCGCCTTCCCTCTCCTCTGAGCGCGAGCAAGTGCGCCGAGTTTTAATTATTTATTTTATTTTCTAATTTTATTATCGGTTTTTGGGAGAGAGCACATGCGCACAAGCCGGGGAAGAGGGCAGAGAGCGACTCTTAAGCTGGCCCCACCCCGGGCATGGGGCCCCGCTCGGAGCTCAGTCCCACACCTGGGGTCAGGGCCTGAGTCGAAATCAACAACTGAGCCCCCCAGGCATCCCACAGGTGCACCATCTACGACCATCGTGGAGAGCAACACTCGACAGAAAGTGAAACGGCACCGGCCTGGTGGGCTTCCATTAGCTTAGTTCCATCCAAAGCCAGAGTCCTCAAGGGTGTCCTGGGCTTCCACGGATCTCCCCTTCTACTCTGCCTGACGGTTCAGGGGAGGACTTGTCCACTGCCCGAGGTAGAGACGAAAATCGGGCCTCAGCGACACACGCAGGCCTCCAGGATCGCCAGGCCGAGATTGGAGTCACACTGCATGGACCTCCCGTGAGTGGGCAGCAAGCCCTTTCACGCTCGCTCGCCCACATGCCCACGACCAGCCAGGGCCCTGAGGACAGTGGCCCTGCTGGAGCCGGCGTGCCCGCCTGTCACAGCAGTGTGAAAGAACCGAAACCCTGGGCACCGGGCCAGCAGAGCCAAGAGTGTGGACCCGGGGCCGCCTTTGCTTTGTGGCGTCCTCGAGATCCAGGCTCCAGGGAGCACAGCCTGGCAGAGCAAACAACCGGCCAGAGGCTGACCGCGGGCAGCCAGTCCCGTCTCTCACGCCCACCGAGCTCTCTGCGTCACCGCGGGTTCCCGAGCCCGGTCGGTGCTGGGAGAACGGAGCCGCCGCAGAGCGCTGCGTGAGCTCCGCGAACAGGGCTCCTTCCACTAAACTCCTGGGAGGGAAGGGGTCCCACTGAGGCAGGGAAACAGGGGGAGCACAGGCCCAGCAGCCCCAACACCAAGGGAAAGCGAGTCCAAAGGAAACACTCAGGACCCAGGAAAGCGACACAGAGAAACAGAGCACGGGACCCCCAGAATGCCACCGGCCCTCCCCCGTGGTACTGGCGGCCACGTTTCAGGTAGAATGTACACTTGGCAGTCAACACCGGTCTCCAGACGTGGCTGGAAGTAGGACCAGCTTTTTACCTGAATCCACCTGCCAGGAGGTTTCTGGAACCTTCTTCACCTTTCCCCCAAGGCCTGGCCACAGGTGGCTGCCTGGGCGACTCCTACCCGAGTGAGGCCCGCTCTCGC
>NC_043706.1:144985096-144986289 GCF_006229205.1 Suricata suricatta
GAGGTTTCTGGAACCTTCTTCACCTTTCCCCCAAGGCCTGGCCACAGGTGGCTGCCTGGGCGACTCCTACCCGAGTGAGGCCCGCTCTCGCATCAGGGTCCCCTCCGCCCCAGGACGACCCGCGGCTGGGCTGGAGGTAGCGTCCTCACCGGAAACGGGGGCGGTGCTGGGACTCGTCCCTGTTTCTCAGGAAGTCACGGCTGGTGTTTCTTGAGCACCTTGTACACCAGGTGTGCCAGCAACGTCATGATTAACGTCTGCATCGCCGTGCGGAGGACACCAAGCCCTGCACTTCCCTGAGGAGGCGCAGGTCCTGGACTGATCCTCGGAGGGCCACGCGCCCCTCCCCCACGCGCCCGTCCCCCACGCAGTCTGGGCAGACCGGGTTCGCTCCTCGGCAGTGCGCTTGGCGACACGGGCGATGGCCAACCTCGTCTCAAACGTGGCATTTGACACACAGGGGGCTAGTGAGGTCCGGTCCAGGAGCTCACGGCCGGGACACTGTCAGGACCAGTCACCGCGAGGACCGTTTGCCTTTGTGGCTTTGCAGAGAGACAGGCGGCACCTTCTCACGGAGGGTCATCCACTCCCAATTTCTGCCCTTGCCAGGCGCGCGCAGTCACGTGGCCGAGGACGTTCGTTAGCAGCGGGACTTCAAGTGTGTGCAGGTGTGTTTGGGGGAAAGGTTGGTGGCCCAGGAATGAAAACAGGAGCAAATGGTTGGCGTTTCTGGAAGTTTGCCGAGCTTCACGTGTGAGGCCTGCGCACCCCTTTCCTGGGTGACGCTTCCTGGTGGCTCTGGGACACGTCGGCTGTGCCACCGTAGAGTCCAGGGCGGCCCGTGGGCTCATTCGACCATCCACGTCTTTCTGCGTGGTCGCTGCATGACATCCTGTCACCGAGCTCACGGGTTTGACAGAAGCGTTCGTGAAGGAGATCAGCATACACCTCAGGACAAAAGATTGCCGCCTGCCATCCCAGTGCCAAGGACAGACTGGGAGCGTCTGTGCAGACGGCGAGTCTTCGGCCACTCAGGCCTCCTGAGTGCAGAGATACTGTCCTCTCTCCGTGTCCTCGCTCAGCAGAAGCGGGGAGGGAGCCCTCGGGGCCCCTTTGTAAAAGTCCTAATTCCATCAGGAGACTCCCCCCTGGTGACCCAATCACCCCAAGGACCCACCTCCAAATGCCATCCC
>NC_043706.1:144986389-144987749 GCF_006229205.1 Suricata suricatta
GCGAGAGCGGGCCTCACTCGGGTAGGAGTCGCCCAGGCAGCCACCTGTGGCCAGGCCTTGGGGGAAAGGTGAAGAAGGTTCCAGAAACCTCTTGGCAGGTGGATTCAGGTAAAAAGCTGGTCCTACTTCCAGCCATGTCTGGAGACCGGTGTTGACTGCCAAGTGTACATTCTACCTGAAACGTGGCCGCCAGTACCACGGGGGAGGGCCGGTGGCATTCTGGGGGTCCCGTGCTCTGTTTCTCTGTGTCGCTTTCCTGGGTCCTGAGTGTTTCCTTTGGACTCGCTTTCCCTTGGTGTTGGGGCTGCTGGGCCTGTGCTCCCCCTGTTTCCCTGCCTCAGTGGGACCCCTTCCCTCCCAGGAGTTTAGTGGAAGGAGCCCTGTTCGCGGAGCTCACGCAGCGCTCGGCGGCCGCTCCGTTCTCCCAGCACCGACCGGGCTTGGGAACCCGCGGTGACGCAGAGAGCGCGGTGGGCGTGAGAGACGGGGCTGGCTGCCCGCGGTCAGCCTCTGGCCGGTTGTTTGCTCTGCCAGGCTGTGCTCCCTGGAGCCTGGATCTCGAGGACGCCACAAAGCAAAGGCGGCCCCAGGTCCACACTCTTGGCTCTGCTGGCCCGGCGCCCAGGGTTTCGGTTCTTTCACACTGCTGTGACAGGCGGGCACGCCGGCTCCAGCAGGGCCACTGTCCTCAGGGCCCTGGCTGGTCGTGGGCATGTGGGCGAGCGAGCGTGAAAGGGCTTGCTGCCCACTCACGGGAGGTCCATGCAGTGTGACTCCAATCTCGGCCTGGCGATCCTGGAGGCCTGCGTGTGTCGCTGAGGCCCGATTTTCGTCTCTACCTCGGGCAGTGGACAAGTCCTCCCCTGAACCGTCAGGCAGAGTAGAAGGGGAGATCCGTGGAAGCCCAGGACACCCTTGAGGACTCTGGCTTTGGATGGAACTAAGCTAATGGGAGCCCACCAGGCTGGTGCCGTTTCACTTTCTGTCGGAGTGTTGCTTTCCACGATGGTCGTAGATGGTGCACCTGTGGGATGCCTGGGGGGCTCAGTTGTTGATTTCGACTCAGGCCCTGACCCCAGGTGTGGGACTGAGCTCCGAGCGGGGCCCCATGCCCGGGGTGGGGCCAGCTTAAGAGTCGCTCTCTGCCCTCTTCCCCGGCTTGTGCGCATGTGCTCTCTCCCAAAAACCGATAATAAAATTAGAAAATAAAATAAATAATTAAAACTCGGTGCACTTGCTCGCGCTCAGAGGAGAGGGAAGGCGCTCCGGGTGCTGGGAACACGTCTCTCACTGACTCGCTGTCGCCTCTGCTTTAGGACTGCGGACACTGAACCTCGGGGCTCGGACTCGCCGTGCGAGG
>NC_043706.1:144987849-144989042 GCF_006229205.1 Suricata suricatta
GAGGTTTCTGGAACCTTCTTCACCTTTCCCCCAAGGCCTGGCCACAGGTGGCTGCCTGGGCGACTCCTACCCGAGTGAGGCCCGCTCTCGCCTCAGGGTCCCCTCCGCCCCAGGACGACCCGCGGCTGGGCTGGAGGTAGCGTCCTCACCGGAAACGGGGGCGGTGCTGGGACTCGTCCCTGTTTCTCAGGAAGTCACGGCTGGTGTTTCTTGAGCACCTTGTACACCAGGTGTGCCAGCAACGTCATGATTAACGTCTGCATCGCCGTGCGGAGGACACCAAGCCCTGCACTTCCCTGAGGAGGCGCAGGTCCTGGACTGATCCTCGGAGGGCCACGCGCCCCTCCCCCACGCGCCCGTCCCCCACGCAGTCTGGGCAGACCGGGTTCGCTCCTCGGCAGTGCGCTTGGCGACACGGGCGATGGCCAACCTTGTCTCAAACGTGGCATTTGACACACAGGGGGCTAGTGAGGTCCGATCCAGGAGCTCACGGCCGGGACGCTGTCAGGACCGGTCACCGTGAGGACCGTTTGCCTTTGTGGCTTTGCAGAGAGACAGGCGGCACCTTCTCATGGAGGGTCATCCACTCCCAATTTCTGCCCTTGCCAGGCGCGCGCAGTCACGTGGCCGAGGACGTTCGTTAGCAGCGGGACTTCAAGTGTGTGCAGGTGTGTTTGGGGGAAAGGTTGGTGGCCCAGGAATGAAAACAGGAGCAAATGGTTGGCGTTTCTGGAAGTTTGCCGAGCTTCACGTGTGAGGCCTGCGCACCCCTTTCCTGGGTGACGCTTCCTGGTGGCTCTGGGACACGTCGGCTGTGCCACCGTAGAGTCCAGGGCGGCCCGTGGGCTCATTCGACCATCCACGTCTTTCTGCGTGGTCGCTGCATGACATCCTGTCACCGAGCTCACGGGTTTGACAGAAGCGTTCGTGAAGGAGATCAGCATACACCTCAGGACAAAAGATTGCCGCCTGCCATCCCAGTGCCAAGGACAGACTGGGAGCGTCTGTGCAGACGGCGAGTCTTCGGCCACTCAGGCCTCCTGAGTGCAGAGATGCTGTCCTCTCTCCATGTCCTCGCTCAGCAGAAGCGGGGAGGGAGCCCTCGGGGCCCCTTTGTAAAAGTCCTAATTCCATCAGGAGACTCCCCCCTGGTGACCCAATCACCCCAAGGACCCACCTCCAAATGCCATCCC
>NC_043706.1:144989142-144990203 GCF_006229205.1 Suricata suricatta
CCTGGGGGCCTGGTCCCCCATTTGTCCTCACCGCTGGGCGCTCCAGCCCGAGCCTTGAGGACTCAGCTTCTGGGACGGGAGGCTGTGGGGCGCTCAGGGTGGCTCCTGCTCTCCTCAGGTCCAGGCGGCCATGGGAGCAGAGAGCCCTCTCGGCCCCCGGGACCCGCTGCCCACGGTCCTCCCTGCAGAACCCCAGGCTCTCACGACCCGGGCTAACCCTTGGCCAGGCTGACATGGTCTGTTGGCACTGGTGACTTCAGTGTCCTCAGCGCGGTCGGAGGCCCTGACGTGTGTGCAGGATGCGCACTCGGTACCCCGGGCTCGCCCAGCCACACACACAAGGTCATTCACTCAGTGCGATGGAAGTGCCATCACCCCCTTCACAGGGACTGAGGTCCCACAGGGCCTGAACGAGGCTGAGGGTGGAGGCCCGTGTGTTAGGCTCCAGGGTCCCTCCTCTGGCCCCTGGGCTGCCCTGCCCTCCACGTGCATGTCCAGTTTGCACAACTGTCCGAACTCCCAGTGAGCGTGTGGTCACCTCTCTCTCCTGTGGTTACACTTGTGAGCACAGGCTCCGTGAACCTCGGGACTCGGGCCCTTTCCGGGAGTCTTGACAGAGCCCAGGTCCTAATCCGTGGTTCCTCAGAAGCACGGAGAGAACTTCTAGAGTTTGTCCTGAGTCCGCCGGTGGCACAGACCAGCTGAGCTCGGACAGCTGCAGTGACACGAAGTTACGGAATCACAGGACAAGGTCGGCAGCAAGCGCTCCGGGAAGCAACGAAAATCATTCCTGGCTGCGGACGGGGGGCGGCCTGAGATCCAGAGCAGGCCCAACGCGGTCCCAACTCTCCCTCTGGAGGCCTCTTCCCTTCGAGAAGAAGGTTAATAGAGGTATAGAGGCATCTCCCCTCACCTCACCCCTCCTGCCACCTGAGCACACCTCAGACCGCTTCACACCATCTCACCCCGCCTCACACCATCTCACCCCGCCTCACCCTTTCCCCACCCACCTCACCTCACCCCTCCTTCACCTCATCTGACCCCACATCACCTCACTTTAC
>NC_043706.1:144990303-144999184 GCF_006229205.1 Suricata suricatta
CCCTCGCCTGCGAGCAGCTCTGTGTTTGCTGGAGAGGCGCCGCTGGGATCACCGAGGAAGTCAGGGCACAGGCACCCGGCTGTGCAGGAATAGGTGACGCGTGCTGCCTGTTCTTGGAATCCCGAGAACAGAAAGTCCCGGGTGGGTTCCCAGAACCTTCCTGCCCTCTCATCCCCCTTGAGGGGGAAGTTCCGGATTCCGTGACGCCTATGATTCATATGCGGTCCTGGTGGTTCCAGACTGAGCTTCTCGATGGTACAGCCGTGATGGCTTGTGCATCTGGAAAGGCTTAGTATTGCAGCTAGCTTGGCCGGACTCCGTGTTTGGACACAGAAAATGCATTTCCTCTGACCTCGTGATTCCAGTCCGTGGAGACTCGGCAAACGCCCTTGGGCGGCAGGACTGACCTTCCCTCTTGTTTCACTGGACCCAGGTGCTCCTTCCTAAGCTAGTGTTTCCCAAACTTGCCGGAGTCACCTGGTTGCAGCAGCAGCGTCCTGGGCCGGCCAGAGGCTCTGGCCTGGGGGCTCTGCCTAGAGCAGAAGTAGCTTCGCAATGAACTTCCTCACTGGGTCTCGCTCTCAAGTCAGAATGTCCAGGGGCTTTCAATAAAATTTAAAAATTAAAAAAAGAAGAAATACTCATAAAAATGTAAACCTTTACCTCACAGCACTACCTTTGATTAGCAAAATAAATACAAAAAGTAATATTTGAAGAAAGAGAAAAGCTAAGTACACATTAGGCACATCCTCTATTTTCACCAACTACCATGTTGCTCTAGGTTCGTTTCCTGAGTCTGAAGCCGCTCAGTGCCTCTCAGACATGGCCGTGCCTGTGGGACGCGTGTGCAGGTTTCCTGGGCGGCTTGAAAGCCACCCTCCACACCTCGAAGAGCAAAGGTCTCATGTCCAGCTGGCGCTGGCTGGCACCCGCGACCCAAGATGTGGCCTCAGTGACGTTTTGGTCTCTAACGGCTTTGTTGAGACTTAGTCTGCCGCCCATGCGACTCACCACGTGACCTGCACAGCCCACAGGCATCCGTGTACTCAGGGAGCCTGCAACCGCCAGCATCATCAACCTTAGACCCTCTCATCCTCCTGAAGAGCAGCTCGCACTCTGGACCCAGTGCAGATACCAATCTGCTTTGTCTCTACAGACTTACCTATTCTGGACACTTCCAACAAAGAGAATCATATGATATGTGGTCAGAAGGAAGAATGGGGCACCTGGGTGACAGTTGAGCATCTGACTTCAGCCCAGGTCATGATCTCACAGTCTGTGTGTTTGAGCCCCACGTCAGGCTCTGTGCTGACAGCTCAGCGCGCGCCCCAAGATCATGATGGCTGCAGCCCGCCCCTGTCCACCTGTGGGAACCGTGATCACTGCAGCGACATTTCTGAAGCAGGCCAGCCACCCTCTCCCCGTCCCACAGTGGCCCAAGCCTGCTCCAGCCACCGTCGCTGGGTGTTGGGGGCCGTGGGCGAGCAGGCAGGCCTGCCCCGGGGGCAGCTTGACAAGACAGGGCTGCGAGCGAGGAGGACGAGGACCCGGGTCCCAGAGGGGAGAAGGGGCCTCCAGCAAGACTGCCGGTATGGAGACACGGGGTGATGCAGGGGCTCCCCAGGTGGCCTTGCAATGTGACGTCTGAGATGATCGTCCACGAGTCCGTGCCGACCCGAGTCAATGGCTCTGTAAATAAATAAACACACGGGGGCGCAGAGAGCGTGCCTCCCACTTAATTCACGAGGCCGCTCGGTCCCGAGGAGGCGAGTGGAGCCCACACCCGCAGGGAGTCTGCGCTCACGACCAGTGGAGACGCTAACCGATCAGCCGGACAGTCAGGGGCCTTGTGAGGAGAAGGCCCCCAGGTGCTGGGTGGACCGGACAGGCTGCCACCTCCGCCCGAAGGTGACCAGGCGAGTGCCAGAACCCCTCCAGGTACGTGAAGGAGGGGACATGGGTCCTCGGTCATCCGGGCTGAGGTCCCCGCCTGCCCCTTGGTCTCGGCCGGGAGCCAGGAGGCCAGCCGGTGTGCAGCAGACACAGCAGAGAGGGCCTCCTCCCATCGGGCGAGCCGACGCACCCACGCATGTGGAGCGCACGCTTCCAGCTCCTTTCCTCCGGTCCGAAGCAGGCCGAGCACAGGACACAGAGGGTCTTCACCGGCTCCAGGGGGGCGTGCATGTGTCCTGGGAACAGTGTCTGCAACCAGGGCACAAAGCAGCCCTGGCCGGCCTGGCATGTGTATTTGTGGAGCAGGGAGCTGGGCAGCCCTGAGGAGGGGCAGGGGGCTGGGCTGCACCCCCGACCCCGCGGGCTGCTAGGTGTGCGCGCCCTGCCCTACGACCTCCGGTCCCATGTCCCGTGGGCCTTGCCTGGAGCCAGTCCTGCTCCGCGTCCCCCAATCATGCTCCTCCAGGGGTGAGGCCCTGTGGAGGCATCCAGGTATGCCCGGGGTGCTTAGTAAGTGCTGTCGACTCGCTCTCTGTAATCAGCATGATGAGGGGGTGAGGTACCAGATAATCATGGATAATAACCACGTGGAGCCAAAATTACCCTCGGAAATTCCCTAAAATATCTACAGATCAGAGCACTAGAATGTACGGAGAAGTAGAGAGAGCCGGGGTTTCCCTCCGTGTGCGAGTCTGGTCTCAGGGAGCACGTTTCAGGAAAGACACGCACTCCTGCTCAAGCTCAGCACGAGCACACGCAGGAAGTGCGGGCGGGCACCGCGGGGTCCCGGCGCCGCTCCGAGCGCGCAGGACAGGATTCGGGCCTGCCGGCTCGCCCCGCAGCGCAGCAGCCCAAGGGCGTCAGCGCCGGGTGGAGGACGCACACCGCTTTAGGTCAGGGTTTCTCAGCCTCCGTGTTACTGACGTTTTGAGTGGAACATTCTGGTTTGCGGAGTGCCCTGTGCCCTCCGCCCCTCGGACCCGGTCTCAGAAACTCGGTCAGCTAGCAGCCTCCTGCCCGTTCCTTCCCTCCCCTCTGCCTGCCTCCCTGCGCTAGAAGCCAGACCTCCGCGTGAGTCGTTCTGAAGTTCTTTCATTTATTTCCTTTGAGAGAGACAGAGACAACGGGAGCAGGGGAGGCGCAGAGAGAGTCCCACGCAGGGACTGAGTGCTGGGGGGCTCGACCTCACGAACTGTGAGATCGTGACCTGAGCCGAGGTCAAGGGTGGGACCCTCCACCCAGGAGCCGCCCGGGCGCCCCTGACGCATGCTCTTAATCAAGACTATGACTGACCCTTTTCCTTTGTGCTCGCCAATTTCAGAAAAGCAAGTTCACTTTAGCAGGAATTGGCCTGGACCCCGGAAACATCTATCCCCCAAGGACCTGAAGCAAAGGTAGGGCTTCTTCCTCCTTTGCCCCTGACCCCATTGGGTCTTTTTCTCCCAACTTTTCCTTCTTTCCTTTTCTGTTTCTTCTGTCCCCTGAGTGGGGCCTCAGCAGGTCCCCTCCCGTGTGTCCTCCTCAGAGCAGTCCCTCCAAAGTTCGGAACAGCCTGTGCTCTCTGCCCCTTGGTCTTTCCACGCGGACCCTCACGAGACGGCGACTCTAAATCCTTGAACCCCGTGAGCCCCGCTGCTGTTCAGAGAGGAGCCGGTGTACATGGAAATCCAGTCTCCTGGCTGTTAGATGAATTGATCAATTAATTAAATTATTACCTATTCAACATACCTGCTCTGGGTTGCTTTGTCCACTACCCCTAATGAGCCCATGTTGTTAGCGGGGTTGAAGCCTGGAGTAATTCACGGGCAGTGGCTGAAGGGCCACATCCCCAACGGCCACCAGGAGCTGTTGACGGGTTCATGAAGCCCAACGGGAAATAGGACGGAAATGCAACTTTCTCCCTTGGCCCTCAAGACGCTGTCACAAAGACTGCATTGTTTGTCTTCTCCTCTTGGGGCAGAATTGGTAAGACCAGGCCTGTCACCACTCGAGAAGTGTGGTCACCCCTGTGCACACGACTCCTGACAAGTCCCGGCACAGAGTCCCGGCCCGGGGATGTGTCCTCATCCAGGGGTGGAGGGGGACGTCTGGCACGTCACTCCTGCGTACAGGTGCCCGGACCCGAGACCCTCCGTCCCCACCGCGCACAAGCCCGGGCCGGGCCACGGGAGAGCAAGCTCGGTGCGGGTCACAGGGCACGGCCGGCGCCTTAACACCACACAGCCCGCGACCGAGCACGGGGCCTGGGGAACACTGTACCCAGGTCCCCTCCTGATCCCGCTCATGAGCGCACGGGCACACACACACTCGCGAGTGTGCGCACACGCACAGGCACGCCCACGTCCCTCCCCAAGGCAGTCACGAACACGGCAGACACCCTGCACGCGGTTTAGAGCAGGGAGGGCAAGGGGGCAGGGCTCCTCCCAAACCCCGGCCCGGCCGCGACCGCACTGACGCCGGCGGGCGCCCTCCGAGCCAGGCCGGCCCGGCAGCTCGCGCTGTGCATGGCTTTGGCTGCAGGCTTATTACCCTGACCCTTCTTGCCCTGCACTGTATCCACAAGCAGACCCACCAGCGACACTGGAAGAAAACGAATGTTCAGGTTACGAAGGATTAAAATTTTGCTATGGAGAATTAATCCATAAAGATTATTTAATCCATAAACCAGAGTCGGCGGCGTTCAAAATCAACATGAGGCTTCTTTCCCTAAAACACTCTTCACTTGACTCCAAACCAACCTCGTCCTACAATAGGAGTCTTCTCCCGGGGCTTTCTGTGGGGGAAGGGACCCCATGGTGCCCCACTCACCCTCCCAGGCCACAAGGCACGAACAGAGCGTCCTGGTGGAGGGCTTCCCGGGACCTGGCTCTGCTCCTGCACGGGGGCCGCGGAGCTGTCTCCCAGGCTGGAGGCGGGCAGGCAGGAGGGCGGAAACCCTCATGCCATCGAG
Organism: Suricata suricatta; assembly: GCF_006229205.1. Classification (NCBI taxonomy): domain Eukaryota; kingdom Metazoa; phylum Chordata; class Mammalia; order Carnivora; family Herpestidae; genus Suricata; species Suricata suricatta. The sequence goes on from NC_043706.1 coordinate 144,995,207, forward strand.
AGCCTGGCCTCCAGCGTGCGTCCTGAAAGTGAGCCGTCAGGGGCCGATCGAAGCATCAGCTTCTCTCCTTCCTCATTTTGCCCTAACGCAGCTGCTAATGGGCCACTACGTGTTTAAGGTCAGACCGCAGAAGAAATAGGGGCGGGGCTGGAAACCTCATCTGCATAATCGAGATTCATCCAGGCCCTCTGCCGTTTATTGTTCAAAGACGGTGGGTAAACACTAATTTCGCTTTGGATTGAAGATATCCTCGGACTTTCCCCCTTCAGTCTCCTAAGGGTTAAATACAAAGAGAATGTTCCTTACCCCGGGGTATTGTGGCCCTCAGAGCACATGAAGCAAATTAGAAAATGTTCTGTAAAACCTCATTCTATGCTCCTCATTTCTACGCTCCTCCTCTCTGGGGTTTCTGTGATCCTGTACTCGGCACACGGCCCTCCCTTCCTCTCTAGGATTTCCGAGTTTCCGTCCTCAGCTCACAAGAGTGACACCATTGCTTCACCCCGGAAGCAGTCTCTGTGTCTCCAGGTTACAAAGGGTGATACTGAAGCCAGAGCCAGCAGTTTGCTGGGCCTGGGCACCTGCTGGCAGAGCAGCGGGGAGCCCAGAGTTTGTCATGGTGCTTGGTCAGCTGCAGAGCTGGTGGCCCCAGCGGCAAGCTTGGTCTGTACCCGCATTTGTGTGTGGAGGGAACACAAGTGCACGGCCACGTTCACAGGACGCTGATGCCCTACTCACGGTGACATGTCACGGAACCGGTGTCATCCCCCCACTGTCCAGGTGAGGTCACTGATGCCCAGACACAGGTAGTTTATCCGTGGCAGTTAGTGGTCACACGGGATCCCCGGGAGCGTCTCCGGTTGTGACCCCTTGTCCTTCAGACCTGGCAACACTCTTAGCCCGGCTGTCCCCCCCAGTTTCTACTGTGACAGGTGAGGTGACGGGAGCCCTGTGACCAGTCATGTGGGTGTGCAGCGGCCGAGGGAGTGCCTGCAGCGTGCCCGGGCTGCCCGCACCTGTGAGCCCGCAGACGCAAGTGCATGAAGCGCACCTGGCCGTAGGGCGTGGGGGTTTGCCAGCTGCTGCTTCCCAGCCGGCTGCGGTGGGGCTGGCGCCTGTGCCGCTCAGTGAACAGGACACGGCTCAGGATCCAGCGTCACCCCTCTTCCCACTTCAAACGGAGGCACACAAGGTTGCCTGGGGGACACCAGCCCCCTTCCTGACGCCCCAGGCCACGCCCCCGTGATGAACAAGGCCCCCTCCTCTCCGAAGACCCAGGGGATGGGCCGCACCTCCCAGCACAGGGTCGGGGGCAGCATGACCTGATTGGGCCCAGGGATGTCACGGGGACAGCAGACCCGTCCGTGGGGTCTCGAAGTTTGCTTCACTTTTGACGCCCTCCCAGGGATTCAGATCTCCCTCCGCCCCCAGGGGTGCGCGTGACCCCCTTCACGGAGACCAACTAAGGCTGGGCGGTGTGCCTCGGCTCCGAGAGACACAGGCGGCGGCCGGCTGTCTGGGCAGCGCAGGACCCTGGGAGCGGCCGCCCTGCCCGAGGCTGACCTGGCGCCCTCCCTGCCCCTCCCGCCGTCCCTGCTCCCCCAGCTCCACCACCACACGCCTCACCTCTGTCCCACCAGGTACTCAGGGTGGCAGAGACTGTGTCTCCAGGGCAGCCCGCGGCCGGGAGGACGGTGGGCTCAGAAGTGCAGGCTGCGGTCGGGGCGCACCTGGACACCCTCATCAGGCTCAGCACCCGCCTCACAGACAAAGTCAGGTCAGATGCAAAACGACTGCCGCAGCGGCAACATGGTCACCCGGAGCCTGACCGCCCGGACGTCTTCCTTCAGCTTTGTTCTCTGAAGCCAGAGAGCACTTGGCTCCGAGGAAGGACTTCTGGGCCCCGAGCGTGGCCGCACAGCAGCGGGGTGGCCTTAGACTACGGACCTCATTCGAAGGGGAGATGTGGGTTCCCTCACCGACTGCTTCGCGAGCCCGTGCCTGAGACACAGGAGGGCCCTCCTCGGATCACAAGATTGGCCAAGTCCCTCCTGCTCGGGGACCCTGCTTTCAGCTGCGCTCACAGTTCCAACCAGACCCAGTGAGAGACCCCCAGACGTGAAGGAGACCTCTCACTCTCTTCCTCCAAATGAGGACCTGACCTGGTGAGCTTGGGTCCTGTCTGCTCCTATGTCCCTCACTGTCAAGGTCTCCAAGACGACTTAGGGGCTTTCTCTCCACCCACTTGGCCCTGACATGACCACCCTGCTGCCCTGGCCGGAGGGGATTCCTCCCAGACCCCAAGGCTACCAGCACCTACCCTCCCTGAGTCTCCTCCCAGGTCTCCCGTCAGCCTCCATCATGAGCCTTTACCTTCCAAACCCACACCGACATCTCCCTGTGCCAGAGTCCTGATGCAGCCGCTTGACGCTGAGTCCACACTCCATCCGTGTTCCCAGTGTGGGGGTCCTTGCCTGGACCCCATCCACCTAGAGGTCCCGAGAGACACACCCTTCATTCTCTGCCTCACCCTGGAGCTCAGGGCCTGGGCCAAAGACCCCTAGTTTCAGTAGCTAACCCTGGGCCTTCTCCACTTTCAGGAGAGTCCCCCAAAAGTCAAAATGGATCACGTGGCTCTCCTAGGTAAAAATTTTCCCTGGTTCCTGGTCACTTTCAAGGCAAAGTTCAGGTCGGTGGGCTTGGGCCCCAGCCCTGGGGTCAGTAGTCCTCGGGTCCACTCGCCCCACCCCCACAGCGCTGCCGGAGTGCCCTTTTCCTCATCCCCAGATGAAGGCAGTGGGTGGCGTCGGCATTTCCCTGTCCCGCCCTGGCCCCGCCAGGCCCCACACTGTGTGCTCCGCACCCCATTCTTGGTGTCCTGCCTGTCTCTCGGGGGCTGCCCTGGCTCGCCTGTGAACTGTCTTTACAGCCAAGCCCCTCAGTTCCTTGTCACCAGGACGGCAGGTGCAGGTCATGACATGCAGGCGGCTGCATGAAATGCTGTCGCACATCTGAACGCTCACGGCAGGACCACAAACCCGCACCTTCGTGTTTGTGTCTTCGCTGCTGACGGAAGAAATGGGGGCGACCAGACTGCTTCCTCCCCAGAATGAAAGGGGCATGCAGACCCCAGAGCCCTTCACGGACAGCCTGTCGCTAAACCAGACGGTCTCCTGGCCCATCTTCTTCGCCCTACACCCTGGCTATTGGAGCCTCTCTTCTGCCTGAGGCCCCAGGGAGGTGGGGACGGGCTCTTGCCTCGGGGCACATGATCTACACTCTTTCCATCTTGACCTTTTCCATTTGCAGCAGAGTCAGCGCCAGGTTACCAGACCGAGCCCTCTGGGGACAAGGGGACGCCCGCAGCTGCGCCAGCCTCCATCGGCCGGGGCATGGCTGCAGGAACAGCGGTGCGCTCTTCCCAGACCAGAGTCTTCCCAGGTCACACTTCTCTGGGCAACGGGCCATCTTCCAACTGCCCCGGAGAGAAGGGAGTCAGTGCCACTGGGGGCTCCTCAGCTCCCTGCTGCACATCGGCTGTCTCGGGGCTGGGTTTCCAAGGTGCTAAAGAGAGTTTGCAGATTTTGCTGCCAGTGTGGGTCTGGTTAGTCCCTTCCGCTCTGCCTTTCTGCTGTTCCAGGTCCCTGGCTGCTGCAGTCCCGCCCTCGCAGGCCCTCGACCCCAAAACCTCCCCAGGAGGTTCCCCGAGCAGGTGGGTGCCCCCCTCAGGGACGCCGGCAACAATGTGCGGGGAGAGCTTGCTGCGCCCTCACTTCTGTCACGCTGCCTCATATACTCGTCTCCTGTAGAAACAGAGGGCGAGTCACTCTAAAATACGAGAATTTGGTCTTACTTTATCTTAGTTTAAGTATCCCCGACCTGCTCTAGGACCCGTCCCCAGCACCAGGCTTGGAGCAGGCCTGGGGGCCCCTCCTCGGCCTAGAGCCACGCTGCAGGCCGTCTTCTGCCCAGCCCCCC
>NC_043706.1:144999284-145026622 GCF_006229205.1 Suricata suricatta
TCTGAAGTCTGGGCTGCGGGGCTGGGGGATAGGAGGGGGATGGTCGGCCTCCAGAGCCAGCCCCTTCCCGGTGCTCCTGACCAGGGCTGACTCTCTCCCCTCCTCTGGGCCCTGTGCCAGCCTCTGGGGAAGGTGTGCAGGAGGGAGCAGACCTCGGCCGGGCCGCATGCCAGGGTCACACACACACGTGAGTGTGTGTGAGAGCATGCACAGTCCACGACACCCTGCGGAACAGACACACTCCTCGGGAAAGACGGAAGGAGTTTGCAAAGACCTGACCACACAGGAGTCGCTCACCCAAAAGGCGTAATTGGGTTTAGACAGCACGGTCCCATCCAAATGGTCTACGGAACTGCCGCAGCTGGGGGCCGGCCGGGACATCTCCTAGCCCCCTCGAGGGTGGTGCCGGCTGCAGCCCCCCCACACCCTGCTCCCCTCCTCCAGCTCAGCCCTCACGTACCCTGTGTCCCCTCCTCCAGCTCAGCACCCCCATACCCTGTCTCCCTCCTCCAACTCAGCCCCCCACACCCTGTGCCCCCTCCTCCAGCTCAACTTCCCACAAAACCAGGGCTCAGAGGAGACAGGTGCAGAGGCCTCACGCCCTGAAACGTGTTGCAGGTGGTCACTTCCAGGAAGCGAGAGGCCCGGGAGCTGTTCGTGTGCTCATTCTCCCGTGTAATAAACGTTTGTGGGTGTGATTTGTGGATCAGTCTAGACTTAGTCTGCCTCCGGTCCTGGGAGTCTGGACATCAATGTGTGTACACGTGTGTGTCTGTGAGAGCATGTACATGCATGTGTGCACATGTGTGTGTGTCTGGACATGTGCATGAGTATGTGTACATGTGTGTGTCTGTGAGAGGATGCACATGCATGTGTGCACATGTATGTGTGTGACCATGTGTGTGACTGTGCACATGTGCCTGTGTGAGAGTTCGTACATGTGTGCGCACGTGTGCACTGTGATCACGTGTTAGTGTGTGCTTGCACAGGTGAGTGTGTGAGAGCATGTACATGTTTTTGTGCGTGTGTGAGCATTGCACGTTGAATATGTGAGCATGTGTGCATGCACATGTGTGTGAGAATATGTATGTGTGTGCACAACTACATGTATGAGCACATGTGTGAGAGTGTGTGCACCAGTGCATTTGTGAGCATGTGTGTGTGCACATGTGTGTGTGAGAGTATGTATTGTGCACATGTGTGTAAGCATGTGCATGGGCACGTGTGTGAGAGCATGCACACTGGCATGTGTGTGTGAATGTGCATGTGCAAGCATTTGTGAGAGCATGTCGATTCATGTGTACCCATGTGTGAAAACATTCCCAAGCACATGTGCACATGTGCATCTGCACATGTGCATGTAAGTGTGAGAGCATGTACACATGTTCGTGTGTGTATGCGTACCATGTGTACATGTGTGTGCACACATGCATGCGTGAGTGTGTGAATGTGTGAGAACACGTGTGTGCATTTGTGTACATGTGAACGTGTGTGAGAGCATGCACATGCATGTGTAAGCATGTGTGTGAGCGTTGAGCTACTTGTATCTGCCTTGTTTTCAGGGCCCTGGGGATCTGGCACATGAACATTAGGATGTGCCCAGATGGAGCCCACATGAGCCCGGACCACCCAGCGGGGGCCGTGCAAACTCGTCACCCCTCATACACGAGTCCCAGTCTTCTCTCTGGACGCCGCGGGAGCCATCTGGGCTCCAACAGAAGGGCAGGTGCACCCAGACCCAGGCCGAAGGCAAGGCGAGGACCAGGCCAAGAGCCCCGACTGCAAGGCAGGTAGCTGGCCTGCCCCGCGGCACTGAAGACGGGCAGTGTTCGTCGGTGAGGCCCCGGCGGGGCACAGGGGCCGTGTCCTGACCCTGGGGAAGCCTCTGGGACGTGCTCCCAGCCCCCAGTGGGCAGCCTGTAGGTGGAGGGGTCTCTGAGTGCCAGTGAAGGAGACAGGGCATGAGGGTTCCGGGCGGGAGGAGGCCTCGGCCCAGCCCTGCGGTCCACTCAGCTGGGTGTCCATTGAAGCTATTATGTGGGTGTCATCACCTCTAAATGATGGGAAGAGCCCTCCTTCTCCGGCAGCTGCTAATGTGCTTGTCGGCCTCCCTCCCGCCCCTTGCCCGGCCTTTGTGCGCCGGTGTTTTTCCAAGTCACGGGCTGTTAACCCCTTGAAGCCTCGCAGCCCCATGGGGCCTCAGCCTGGCAGCCTGGGCCCTGGGCCTGCATGGGGTCGGACGGGGCCGGACCTGGGGGCGGCTGCGCTGGGAACAGCTGGACAGAGGGCTAGGGAGACTCCTGTGTGCTGAGCGCCTACTGTGTGCCCCATGCTTCCAGCAGGGTGTCAGTCATGCTCTTGGTGACTTTTAACTGTCCCGCTTTGCAAACAAGTGCATGGAGGTTGGCAGATGTGGACGGACGGGCCCCGGGCTCGGGGACAATAAGCCACAGGCCTGGGACAGTGACCAGCCAGATGCTCCCGTGCCGGCGAGACCCCGGCGTCTGTGCCCTGGTCCTGTGTCCTGGGCTGCAGCTCCTCCCTTCTGCCCCCAGCCCTGGCCGGGAAGTCTGTGGCACGAGAAAGCCTTTCCAGTGTCAGTGAGCCCCCAGCAGCCACACCCTGATGAACCGATGGGACACTGGCCGATGCAGACAGAGGAGCGTCTCACCTACACCCGCAGAGCCCAGCAGGCCCTCAGTGGCCGAGGTCCCATGCGGCTCCGGCCCGCCAGGGAGACCACGAGGAGCTTCGAGACACACACAACCCGTCGTGCGGCCCTGGGGGGTGCCGGGCCCCTGGAACGTGCCTGGACACCACCGGTGAGACCTCGGGTGCCCTCGGCCCCTGAGGTTTAGGGTGGGATGTGGGGGTGGAGGGCACTGTGCCTGCTTCTAGCACAGGAAGGGCTCGTGGAAGTTACCGCGTTCACACAGATTCTTCACACCCACCCCACCAGAACCAGAGTCCACATGCAGGGCCAGGGCCTGGCACCCACCCCTGGGCCCTGGGCCCCGGGCCTTCAGTGCCGTCTGCGAGCATTCCCTCAGCCCTGCTCCTGGCGCTCCTGGCGGGGACTCCCGGCTGAGTGTGAGCAACACCGCTGAGGGCCAGCCCCATTCCGCCCCGGACTCGGACGACTTCCTGCTGGGCCTAGGAGGTGGTCGGGGGCCTCTGAGATTTACAGCTCAGGAGACCCCGCTTAACTTGGTCCTAAACCCTCCGCAGTGCATGGAGAGACTTTCATCGTGCGCTGGTCCAGGTTCAATGCGCGAGCCACCCCTGCCCGCGTCAGGCCTGGGCCTTGTGAACTGACTGGCCACTGAGCCTGTGTGGGGAGAACTTGGTCAGGCTGAGGGGCAGCCTTGCTCTTCGTCCCACTGACATGCCCCCACGCCAGGGCCGCCACCGCCTTCGCTGAGGCGCCCTGGAGACCCTCCGTCAGGGATCCTCGGCTGAAGGCATCCCCTCTGCCGAAACCACTTATGTCTGGGCAGAGGCCGGTTGGAAGTGGGAAAGCCTCCTTTCTGATGCCATTTCTATCAAGGGCTCTGCAGAAACTCATTAGCATGGAGAAACAGAGGCTGGGCTGCGGGCTAATCCATTTTGTTTTATGGCTCCAAAGCTCTTTGCCAGCACAGCAGTGTTTATTTTCCCCAAAGGACACATCTCACGCATCATCACTGCAAATAAAAAGGTGCCTGGTCAGGATCTCCAGCCCTGAGAGCAGAGGGAGCCCCAGGACTGGGTCTGGGGGCACTGTGAGGAGACACGGCCTCGGTGCATTTACACGTCACACAGTGCTCGGGGCCGGGCTCTGGGGAGCACGCCTCATAGCCTGACCCACCCATGCCGTGGTTTGTGCCCCACACGTGGCTGGGACCCCCCACAAGGCCCGGCTCTGGGTCCTGCTGGCCGTCCCCCAAGGACACAGGCCAAGGCTGCCCTGCCAAGGTGACTGTCTTCTCCTGCCACCTTCCAGCCCCCCAACTCAGCCTGGAAGTCCTGGCTGTCACCAGCTGAGGTTGGCTTGCTCACGACTTCAACGTGGTGCATTTCAGCAGGGGCTGCAAAGGACCAGGGACCTTGGGGGAAAGGCAGGCCACCACAGTGCTGCACGGACCCTCAGCACCGGGTTGGACAGTGCCCCGCAGTCATGGCCCCTCGGGATCCCAAGCACGAGACCTTTCCTGGAAGTCGAGACATTGCAGGTATAGTGAAGATGAGCTCACACTCGAGTAGGGCGGGCCTTAAATCCCATGACTCCTGTCCTCATAGGAAGCGGGCAGAGGCGCACAGGGAGGGGCCAGCAAACAGTGGAGGCTGACGGGCAGGTGCATCCACACGCCAAGACACCATGGCCTCTGGCAGCCATCAGCGGCCTGGAGAGAGCTGGGGAGCAGACTGTCCACAGAGACAGCCTGACCTCGCTCCAGCCACAGCACTGGGAGAGAGCAAACCCCTCCCGGCCAGCCCCGGGCTGTGGTCTGTGCTGCGCAGCTGTGGGGAGCCAGGCCCCTGGACTCAAGAATCTCCGGATCTGCTGCCCTTTTCACAGCCTCTGGGTCCCCCATGAGGAGCTCCTGCTCGTCCCTGTGCTGAGAACGGGCTCCCAAGCCTGCCTCGTCCAGGGACACTTGTCCGTGAGGCCTTCCTGTGCAGGCCATCCCCTGTGGCCCCCAGGGGGAATCTCAGGCGGCAGCCCCCTGAGGCCACCACCGTCCCGTCCCCGTCCCTGCAGCGCATAATATTCCCTCGCTCCGTTGTGTCTGTGCAATCTTAAATTGGTGACCTGTGTTCCTCGTCACCAGTCAAGGTGAACAGAACCTTGTGGTCTCTTCAAATAGCTTCAAGTTTTTTGTTTTTATCGCTTATTTTTAATCCTTTCAATTTTACTCATTTCTATTCTTACCTTTATGATTTCTTCATTCTGCCTACTGTGGACTTAGTTTTCTCTTCTTTGAGTTTATTAAGGTGGCATCTCCCTCAAACTTGTTCCTTCCTTCCTCCCAGATTCCTTTCCGTCCCCAGGACACACAGAGTGCACGCGGGACCTGTGGGCCCCACCTTCATGGCACAGCTGAGCGCACCGCACAAACTCCCCCGTGTCCACGGCCGGGCCGTGGGTCTGCCGTACTTCCCTCTGCGCTCAGCACAGCACCCGGCACGCTACGACAGAGGCCTGAGCCACTGTGCCAGGAGGAGGCGCCTGAGCAGGTGCCCCAGACCGCAGCCCAGGCGGACCCGGGCTTGTGAATGAAGAAACTTCCGGATCATTCCATACCTCAACCATCAAGTCTTCCCAGCTACCAGGACGGTCACAGATGCGCTGGGCCAGCTGCTGCCACGCCCTGTCCAGACGCTGACGCAGAATCCACGCCGGGGTGTAAAAAGATCGCGGATTAGGTCTCATCACACCCCTGCTTCAAACCCTAGCACGACAGTCCAGCAGTTTCTCGGAGGCCAGACGACCAGGAAACGCACCTGCAAGAGTGCGCCCCTGCCGCAGAACCACCCGCACAGACGCAGCACAGCCCGGGGCTGCGGGATTACTGGCCAGGGCTGACAGGTGGACACACCGAGGGGGCCCTCAGTTCAGTGTGCGGTGTCCACACGAGGGACTGTTTTCTGGCGGCAAGAAGGCTTGGAGTCCGGATTCACGCCTCCGCACGGGTCCGCCTTGAGAGCATCGGCCTGAGCGGAAGCCAGCCACGTTTACGAGATGTCCGGAATATGAAAAGCCATGCAGTCAGAAACTGTCGATTCGCTCTCTCAGCCGGGATTTGGGGAGGAAATGAGCACAGCGACTCCTCCAAGGACAAGGGAACTAGTCTAAGGTCACAGGTTGTGGCGCTGGGGCCATGGCTCCGGGTCCGCCCACACATGTTGACTTACGCCCTTCAGACAGGTGCACACAGGCGGCAGGCCGGCCTCTGGGAAGCTGTGACAGATTTCCACTCTTAGAATGAGAGAAACTCACTGTGTTCATCAGGCTGACAGGGCCCCGCGCGCTTGGCCTCCCCCTCCCGGTCCAGCTCCTCGCTCGCCAGGCGGAGGCCGTCCCCCCTCCGCCCCATCTTGGCCGTGACACTCGCCCTGTTCTTGCCTGACGCCCTCCTTACTCAGGCCGTTGTTGGCTTGTCCTCTACTTAAATCTTGACCGAATATTCCTTTCCTTCCGTGGAGAGGTCTGCCCAGAATCCCGCAGGACGAGGGCCCCGTCCACACAGGCCTCAGGCCCTGACCCCACTTTGTCCCCTCGGCGGCGTGTCACCACCATGACTGCCCTCAACCCCGTGTCCGGCTGCGTCTTCTCCCGCTCCGAGAGGGCCTCTGCGGAAGCGGCGAGGTTGGTCTTTTCCCTCAGCACCCAGAGGAGTGCCGGGCACGCAGCGGCGCTAAAACGTGCACAGAAAAACCACCGGGTGGAGATGGCGGTGGAGGGACCCCCGTGGGCCTGTGCACCCCACCTTGCTCCCCGCGAGAGCGGCTCGTGGCCCTTTACCTCGGCTTTGGGGTGACTGGCATCCAGTCAGCCCTGGCGGAGCCCACGGGCCGGAGGAGCGGCAGCCCCGAGTGCTAACCTCCTGCCATTTCAACGGCTGCTCTTCAACGTGCTTTTCATTTAGTTTTAAAAGGCCTGGTAGGCTATTGTTCACTGAAGACCAATCGGTTATTTAAATCATGTTTATTGAAGAGAGGCCACTGTGTAACTAGACATACATCATTTGCAGAGAAAAACCTCAGGAAATGTGTTTCTTATAAGCAATTAGTATTAATTGAAGAGAAGAATAACTCTCATACTAAATTACAATGTAACACAGGCACTGGGGACTTGTGTGTCCCTCTGGGGCAGCGGCCAGGACGGGCCTGCTCCCACTCTGGCCCGGCAGGCAGCGTGGAGGGGCTCTGTGCCCGCGGCCCTCTGGCAGTGGACTCAGGTCAGGACCCTGTCGAGAGGCAACCCTGAGCAAGGGGGACACACGTCCCTTGGCCATCCTGTCCCATCAGCCGTCTTTGCTGGAGATCAAACGTCTGACATAAAAGGGATGCACTTTGGAATCTCAGAAGGACAACTCAGATCATCCCCAAGACGACTTCCCGCCCTGATTCCGGCCACAGACGGCTCGCCCTGCAGGCCGAGGCCCCGCCACACGTGCCGCCGACCGTGCAGATACACACTTACACACACGTGCGCAGCACACACTTGCCTGTGACACACACCACACACACACACCACCTTCCACACGTGCACAGGTGCATTCATGGGCACACACATGTGCGGAGACCCGAGGCAGCCCCAGGCCTCTGAACGGGTACTAATGTCTCCTGGTGACCAGCCCGGTTGCTGGGTGCAGATTAATTCTCCCTCCGGGCCGCGGCTGGTGCTGCTAACGAGCCCGGGCTGCGCGGCCGGCAGCGAAGGGCAGACCTTCGTTCCCAGCCTCGCGCCAGACTCTTCGGGCTCCAGCTGTGTCTGACTGTCCCCCCAAAGCTTTCAGGGCGTGTTACGGTGCCCTTTATTGAACACCTGCCTTGGGTTAAAGACTATTTTAATTATTTTATAGACTTTGTTTCATTTTAGGAAGAGGGAGCCGGAGGTGTGGCATTCTCGCGCGCCCCGCTGCACATGCACACCGCCCTGTGCTCCAGCCCGCCTTTCAGGACACACAGCTGGTGGAACTCACAGAATTATCGAGAGAGGTTTTGTTCAGAAAAGCACCTTGCCTTTGATGAATGCAGATGAAATTTCCCTGAAACATTCCATTTACTCCTCTGACTGGTTTTGCAAGTGGGAAAACCACGTCACCAGGAGAGAGAGGCGCACAGAGAGCCTGATGGCTGGGTCGCTGGCTCTCTGGTTTCGGGATTGTCCACGGCATTCAGCCCACCTGCTCCTCCCCCAGAAGCCCCTCCTGCCTGGACACCCTCGAGGGGTGCGGACGCGTCAGAGAGGGCACCGCCCCTCTGCCTTGGAGGGAGGGTCGGTGGTGAGCTCACCGGCTCTCAGTGAGTGCAGTGAGGGTGCGCAGAGAACGGGATGCGCGTTAATATCGCCAAGGAGGTCTGCAGAGTAAGGCAGACCCCGCCGCCAGCGTGGCGTCCCGCACTCTCCAAGGACAGAGGGTGACCTCTCTGCACGACAGTGACACGCCACCTGCTGTCCTTCCTCTCGCGTGACACCGAGGCCATCGCATCCTGACTCCCCCCGCACCGCCACAGTCACCTTGACCCAGCCTTTGACGCAGCCGCGTCTGCCCTCCCTCGTCAGGACCCCCGGCCTGGGCCGTCAGCCTGGAACGGAACCTGCGGGGCAGCGTGCAGCCCCTCGTGACCTCTCCGCCCGCCTGGGCTCCGTGGCGGCGGCGCTGACGGGCCTGGGTGCTCACGGCCTCTGAGCCCGGCTCTGCTCCCAGTGAGAGCCCTCGGCGTCGGGGAGCCCCTGACTCCTGGGGTGACTCAGCTCAAACACACCTCTTCCAGGAAGCCTCCCTCGGCTCCCGGAAAAGGCCGGATCCTCGGATGCGGATCCTCAGAGTCCCCACGGCGTCCGGCCCTCGCCCCTTACAACGTTTACTATGTCATTGTTATTGTGTATCTGTCTATTTTGACGTCAGGAACGTGAGCCCATCAAAGTCAGGGGCCACAGCTCATTTGTGTTTGGTGTAAGGAGCTCCCGTTCAGCAGATCGTAGATGCTAGAGCAGCAGTTGCTGAACGGAAGGGCCCGGCCCCCCAGCTCACCCCGTCCCTCGAGGGAGGGCCATCCCTGAGACTCACTCAGTGGGTGACTTCATCCCGGTTTTAGAGGAAATGGCTTGGAATCCAAAAGGCCTCTGTGTGCTCTTGCGTTTCCTCAGCACTGAGGTTAGTGACACGCTGTGTGGGCATGGGTGCTGGCTGTCACCGGCTTGTCACATTCCCCTTTAGGGACACAGGCGCCCTGTCCGCACAGAGCTGGGAGAGGCTTCGTGCAAGAAATGACCTTGGGTTTTTAAAACCTGGTACCGAGGTCTGCCACGGTCGGAGTGCCCTGCGAGGTGACAGGAGCCCGGGACCACGAGAATCTGCAGAGGCACCGAGGCCTCAAGCCAACGACCCAGGACACTGAGCCCCGTGGCCCTTTGAGACTTCTTCACCTCAGAACTCGGTCCAGGCCACAGCCATCAGGACGGAGCAGGGGTGGGTGGGGCGGAAATGCAGCCTGGAGGCCAGGCACCGGGCCTCTCTTCCTCCTAGGGTCCCCCATTGGGGCTCTGCTGGCCACACTGGTGGGAGTCAGAGTCCCAGGCTTGGGCCGGGCTGGGTGGGCAGCAAGGGTCAGCCCTGGGAGCTCTCAGAAGGGTCACCGTGACGACCTCCTCAGGACGGCCATCTCTCACCTCCTAGGGCACAGGCACAAGAGGGTTTGGGGACACACGTGGCCTGGCGGTGGCCCTGTGGGGACCCCCACGGCATTCCTGGGGACCCTGTGGAGCCAGCTGTCTGGTGTCTGGGCCCCGTGGGTCATCCGGGCGTCTGGGGCCGTACTAGTTATTTCTGTTCCTCTGGAGACAGGGCACAGGGCCCGGGAGCAGGAGACGCCAGGGCAAAGGGAGGCTGTCCCCGCGGCCTCGGCAGGACTGCTCGTGGTCGGGCCCTGCAGCGCTAGAAGACCGGCAGGCCAGCCTCTAGAAAGAAAAAAACCCGAACATTCCTACAACCGCAGAAGTGGTTTTTCCTGGCCAGGGCTCAAGGGTGAAAAGTCAGGGTCTTTCATCCACCTCCGTCTGCTGGCCCTGCTTCTCATGATGTCTCTGAGAAAATACTCCAGGACTATTTTAGAACTTGATAGAACCTCTTGGGTTTTGAATTCTGGACTAATCAGGAATGTTTTGTTGGAGTTTGATCTGGTTAATTCTGAAGAGAAAACAAACTTCAGTTTCCTGTTTTGAAATAAATTCTTTCATAAACTTCAGAAGGGCACTCAGAAAACACACTGCGCTGCAAGGAGATGCCTGGAGGAAGTGTGTGGACAGGCCGTCCACGCGCACGCCCTGCTCTGTCCCCGCACTTCTGGTCGGAGCAGACGGGGAAGGGCAGCAGAAATGCCATCCGACTGCAGTCCTCACAGCTCTGGTCAGGCTGGCTGCTGTGGGGCCTTGTGCTACTCTGTCTTCAAACAGCCTATCCTGTCCGGGGGGGGGGCGGTCAAACCCATTTTAGAGGTGAGGAAACTGAGTCCCAGAGGCTCGGGTAGGCAGTTTGAGAAGGCTGCCTCCGCCCCGAGCGCCGTGGCCTGTGCTCCCGGCGGCCTTGTCCCCCAGGAGGGGCTCTGTCCACCATCCGCGCCGTGGGGCCTGGGGCATCCCGGGGGCCCACCGAGCCCGCACCGAGTCCGTCCATGCCCTCCCCGGGCCCAGCGTGCTCGCCGTCAGTGGGTCGGACGCACACAGAGCAAGGCCTGAGCCCCGTCGTGGAAACAGAGCAGCGTCGGCCTCGTCCCTGAACACGGACACACAGGAGACCGTTCTCTCCCCTCCGGCCACCATTCCAGCGGAGCACAGAGGACCGTGCCTGCCGCCCGCCCATCCTCCTGGCCCGGAGGGCAGAGCAGACGCGAGTGCATCAGTCACACAGACCCTGTGAACATGGCACCACCTCCCGCGCCGCCCGCCTCCGGGCTCCGGCCGGGGACAGCGTGGATGCGCCAGGGCATGGGTGCGGGAGAAGTTCCGGAGGCTCCCTGACTGGTGCTCCCGCACCAACAACTGCAGGCTGAGTCCGCGTTCTTCTCAATTTTCCTGTTTCCTTCGTTCTCATCTTACTACCTGAAACGTGGCTTCTTGTCTGTTTGCTTAATATAGTAGATTGGGGACCTGTCTTTGTATTTTTAATTTTATTCGGCAGTGACTTGTTTCTGTCGTATTTCACATGAGTATCGATGGGCAGGAGTTGAAATGTTCGGTGTCCTTCCTCGCTAGCGGCAGTGAGGTGGCTCCGGCCTCGGGGACCCGGGCCAGGCCCCAGGACACAGGAGAAGGCTGTGTTGAGGCCCTGAGGAGGGGCCACAGCTCTGGGACCTGACGCCTGGGAAGGGACGCCAGGTGCCACTGTGTCTCCACGGAAGGGCGCACCCTCCCCCGTCTCCCTCTGCGAGCGGAGCCGCGGTGGGGCCTCCCCCTCCCCTCATCCACGCTGGACAGAGTCATGTCCCACATGGAAGGTCGAGGACATGGCGCCCAGTCACGTCTGCTGCCTCTTCAGGTGTTGCGTGGCTGGTAGACAGCCTCATTCCATGGGGGGAAATGTCCACCCACCAAGGCCTGAGCCCCAGAAACAGCCTTGGATGGCAGGGGGCAGGGATGAGAGGGGCAGAGCTGGGCTTCTCCTGCTCATGCTGCTTTCCACTGGCCTGCAGGGATGTGGCAGGAGACAGGCCAGGGACTCCAGAGAGAGAAGGGGACAGAGGGAGGGAGTGAGGGGGAGGTGGCCACTCAGAGGACAAATTCCATCAACCTAATCTGTGGCTGCCCCGCCCGTGTGGACGCGCCCTCAGAGCAAACAAGGGTCCTGTTGTGAACATGGCTGACCCAGGGCCCTGCTGCCTGAGCCTGGCCGGGTGGCCTCCAGGCGGAGGACCGGCACAGAGCTGCCCGATCCTTAGAAGTCTGAGGAGGGTTTGCTGGCTGCGCGGCAGCGCTGCCTCGAGTCGCAGCTTTCACGAAGTTGCCTGTGAGAGAACGGCGGGGCAGCCTCGCTGCGCAGATGGCTCTTTGTCCCCGCTGACACCTGCCATCTGCTTGTTTGTCTAAATGATGCTGGAGGGGCAGGGGGCTCCCAATCTGCTGCCCGGGCCCCTCCGCCTGCAGCGACCTCCTGACCCCGGGGCCAGACAGGTCCACAGAGTTTGTTCGCCCAGCACAGCGAATGATCCGTTCCCCGAGGCCCAGCCTCTCCTCAGCACTGGAGCCCAGTGCCCGGCAGCGGGGGCAGGGGGAGGAGGAGGGAGGGAGAGAGGAGGGGAAAGGAGAGGGTGAGGAGGAAGCAAAGGGGGAGGGGGAGGGGATGGAGAGAGAGGAGGAGGCAGGAGAGAAGGGAGGGGGAGAAGGAACAGCACAGCAGAGGAAAAGCAGTAACAGGAGAAGGAGAAGCAACACCAGCACAAGGAGCAGCAGCAGCAGGAGGAGCAACAGCAGCAGGAGGAGCAGCGACAGCAGAAGGGAGGAGAAGCAACAGGAGGAGAACCAGCAGGAGCAGCACCAGCAGAAGAGCAGCAGCAGCAGGAAGAGAAGCACCAGCACAAGGAGGAGCAGCAGCAGCAACAGGAGCAGCAACAGCAGGAGGAGCAGCAGCAGGAGGAGCAGCAGCATGAGGAAGAGGAGTAGCACCTGTACGAGGAGGAACAGCAGCAGGAGCAGCACCAGCAGAAGAGAAGCAGCAGCAGGAGGAGGAGCAGCAGCACCAGCACCAGCACGAGGAGCAGTAGCAGGAGGACAAGCAGCAGCAGCAGCAGCAGGAGCAACACCAGCAGAGGAGAAGCAGCAACAGGAGCAGCAGCAGCAGGAGGAGAAGCAGCAGAAGGAGCAGCAGCAGCAGGAGGAGCAGCAGTGGGAGGAGCAGCAGCAGAAAGGGGAGAAGCAGCAGCAGCAGGAGGAGCAAAGGAGCAGCAGCCGCACGAGCGGGAGAAGCAGAGGTCTGCAGCCTCGCGGGGTCCTCCCGCTGTGAGAAGGCCCTCGTGCCTGTTGAGGAAGAGAATGTCACATGAGGAGATGCGTGTGGCCAAGCAAACGCTGGAGCCCCCTCCGGGCCAGGGGCAGCCGCCACGGGGGCTGGGGCTGGCACTCTCCCTGTTTCTTAACAGATTTGTGAGGTGAGGAAGGATCCACTCTTTACCCAACGTGGGGAGCATTTCAGAAACCCAAGCCAGTGGTGCCGGCTAGGAACACTCTGTGTACATTGTCCCAACCGACCCATGGGGGCCATGTCACCAGTGAGGCGGCCATGGCTCTGCAGGAAGGGCACTTTCCAGGATTCCTCCTCCCCTCCCCAGGCTAGGGATGGGAAAGCTCAGGGCCCCACCCCAACTCAGGGCCACTGAGCAGACAGGCCGTTAACTGCCTCCAGCAGCCCTCTGGGCTCCTTAAATCAGGCAGCGTCTTCGCGCCAGGGGCCTGCGCTATCCCCTGCTGCTGAGAGGGGGCCCAGGACCACCGTGGCCCAGAGCCGGGAGCTGAGACTTGCCCACAGGGGACCCTGGGAAGCCACGGCTCCTGCTCTGCCCTCCCCCAAGAGAGCACATGCCTGACACATGCAGTTTCTCAGGCCACAGAGGAGCAATGTAAGTCCCCAGCGGTTGGGAAGAAGGGTGCGGCCTGGCTGGCACCCATCACACGCTGTCCCTGTGATGAGCACAGGCCCCTGGGTTATCCCTCTCCCTGAATAAAAGCCCAAGCACACAGCGGACACCTGCTTCCTCTCTAGTGCTGACTGTGACATTAATAAACCTTTCAGGGGGAAGTGAGCTAACGTGAGCTCAGACCTCCCTCTAACCACCAGCTGCTCGGGCCAAGCGTGGATAAGGCTTCACAGAGGACGCACTGACTTTGCTCACGTCCCCGTGAAATATGCATTTTCTCTCTCTTTTGTCTTAGGGAGAGGCAGGGAGGTGAGTAGCTCGCCCAGGGAGGCTCAGGGCTGTCAGAGCCTGACGCGGTCGCCGTGTGCCCAGGGGAACGGGCCCTCGTGGCCCCAAAGTGTGACTTATGTGTGAGTTTCAACATCTTTACCGAATCATAGGTCTGTTTGCTTTTCCTTTGATCCCATCTTCCTTGTCAGGTTTCATAGAGGTGTGCCTACAGCCTGCGGACAAGGCCTCAGGGGCTAAGGGCCATTTGCAAAAGCCCCATGGCACCTCGTTCCCAGGTGGGCGGTGGGCACCTGTGCAGCTCAGGGACACTTTATAAAATGTGGGGGGTCCGCCATGAAGGGCTCAGACGTGAGCGCTGGTGCCTCACACCCAGCAGGGGCCTGTCCTGTAATGTGACGGCACACATTTTTTATTCACAGGACTTCCTACTCTGAGTGCCTAGACGCCTCAGTCATCTGGGACCCAGAGCTTTAATGAGGAGGTCAGGTTGGCGCGCTGGCCGCCCGCAGCTGCCTAAGAGCTGACCCTGAGGACAGATTCCCTCCCAGAGAATCAGGCTTAAGGAAGACAGGAACCGGTTGACTCGGTCTGAGGCCCTGTGTGAGCCTTCTCGGGCTGACTCAGGAGCAAAGAGTGAATCTTGGTGGACGGCAGTGAGGTTTGATGGAAAGGGCATATGAGCCCCTTGGGCTGGTCACCACCAGCGAGACCCTGGGTGCGGAGCAGCGTGCGGCGGGGCCTCGGGCCTCTGGGTCCCCCGCAGGCAGAGGAGCCTCACACCCTCACACCCTCCGCGCCGGCCACGGCGGCCATGCACACAGTGACAAACCACTTTTTACTGAATTCATCAGTGGACTGAAAACGCTAATCACAAGGAGGGCTTTGCTGACTCAGCACCTGGGCTACAACTTCCTGGGAGCCACATACCCTCACGCACCTCGCACGGCAGCACTGCTGGTCCTCAACGGGCCTGTCAGGCGGTTCCTCCCATGTCCCCATCTCTCCGACGGGAGGGCAGGAGCACAAACAGGACGAGCCTGGACACACTGGGTAGAAGCAAGAGTGTTTGGACTCGAGGTAAATGCACCTTGGGGGGCACCTGGGGGCTCAGTCAGTTGACCGCCTGGCTTCATCTCAGGTCATGATCTCACGGTTCGTGGGTTCAAGCCCCGCATCGGGCTCTGTGCTGACAGCTAGCTCAGAGCCTGGAGCCAGCTTCAGATTCTGTGTCTCCCTCTCTCTCTGCCCCTCTGCTGCTCACACTATCTCTCTCTCTCTCTCAAAAACAAATAAAACATTAAAAAAAATTTTTTAAAGCACCTTGAAGACTCACCTGTGTCCCTAGAGAGAAAACGGACACAAACCATCTCAGGCACGGTGCACCGACTTTGCGGTGAGTAATCCAAAAATCCTCCGTGCTCACAAAGTCCCCAGACTTCAAAGCTGATGTGTGCTATGTGATTTTCTCAGTTAATCACACACCTTAAAATAGCGCAGTGGGAGAGTGCAGCACGTCCAATACTTCCAGCGGCTCCGGGAGCAGCATCACCCGCCATGTGGGAGCGAGCCGCTGGTCACCGGGAGGGGGTATGCTCCTTCCCCTCACGGGGCCAAGACTCGAGGGTCATGAGCGCCCCCCAGGGCGTCGCTGTCCCCCCCGGGGCAGGGCTCCGGCCTTCACCCAGATCAGCCGCGGCCTCGCAGCTGGCCCTCCCCGGGGCCCTGCTTTCCTCACCGACGAACATTGAAGAGGAAAGCGAGTTTGCGTGGGCGTTTCCAGAGCCCAAATCACAGGCTGCCATGTTAGCCGGTGCTGGGGACAAAGAGGCTATTCTGGGGACGGCAGCACTGCGGCCCCCCTTCTGCTTCCAAAGACTCGCGCACCACGCAGCGCCCCTTGGAGGGGGGGCGGAGACCGGCGGAAGCTCGGGCCCCTCCTGGCTCCCACAGCCCGGGTCTGTGCCCCGCGTGGCCCGCACCCCAAGCCTGCCAGCCGGTCTCGCCCCTCACCCGCCCACTGCCTCCGGCCGGGCCTCCCTCACTCCTCAGACTCCACGCCTCCGTGATCTGCTCCCACCATTTTTCCGCAGTTCCCGCTTAACACAATATTTATTGTCTTTGTTCTGTCTCTGCTCTGTCTCCCAACCACAGCGTGATCTTCTCGAGGGCCAGGGTCCTCTTTCGCGCACATGTGCCTGGCACAGCATGGACACCAATAAATATGCAATGAACAAAAGGCCCGTGATGACTCAAGAGCCTTGTCTTTTTTGAAACCACGTCTTTATCCAAGAATAAAAGCCATTTGGAGTAAAATGCTTCTTGAATTTTTCCATGCCTGGGCCTCGCAAGATCATTGTGCTACATTTTGGATGACCCACTTTTGCTTCCCAGGCCTAAGACACCAAGAGCCTATTGTAGAGACAGGGCCGTGAATTAATCTTTGCATTTGCTGAAAATAGAATACAACTTAAGTGAAATGTCTGAGAAGTCACTGGTGACCAGGACAATGTCATTAATCTCATTTGCATTTTCAGTGAAGTGTTTCCAACTGTCTTTATACTAATTACTTATATTTACAGCAGATCATAGAGGGTACGTTTCACATAGAAAACCACATGGAATACAGTGTCTGCCCAGCCCAGGGACGGCGGCGGGGGTGACTTGTTCTCGTGGGAAGCAAGAGACCAGCCGACCAGAAGGAGCTGGGCCGTGGGGCCAGATGGCGGCGGGCGCACAGTTGCCGACTGCTGGGGTTCAAGGGGCTCGCACCTCCTCTCCACTGCGTGGCCGGACCTTCGCTTTGGCGCACAGGGCCTTCTCGGTCCCCTCTGTCACCCACTGCGCTGAGGCAGCCGCATGGGGCACCTGTCAGGACTAGAGCTCTGCCAGGAGCCGCTAGAAAGACCAGAGGCCCAGCGCACATTTCCTTTCCCTCAGGAAGCTTACTGTCTGGGCGGAAGACACGCGCACTAGGCCCGGGGGAAGGCGGAGGTCCAGCCGCACGGGGCCCGGGGGAAGGTGAAGCTCCCACGGCACCCGGTGAGCCTGAGCTGGGTGGGCAGGAGTCGGCACAGCCACGTGAGGCCTGACAGAGCAAGCTGCACCCACGGCTGCAGGGGCGAGGCGAGGGGGCTCACGGCACCGCCACAAAGGCAAGGGCGTGAGGCTGTGGAGAAGCAGAGGAGTACTAAGGAGGATGTGGTGGCCACGCCGGACGGCTCAGGCACGGAGGCTGCGCTAGGCCAGGAGGTGTGGGGCCCCAGGCCTTGGCCGGGCTTGGACGCGGGGCACTGAGAGCGGCAGGCCAGTGTCGCTGCAAGGGCACCCCAGGAGCTCAGCCAGCAGACACTCCTGGAAGTGTGGGTGGCGGGATCACGGCTGGTGGAGCTGTGGGGAAGGTGACCCGGACCAGGAGTCTGGCCCCAGCGCCACGTCCCCCACACCCTGAGGCCGGACAGCGGCCTATCAGGGAGGCCACGTCAACACTGCCCGGGCCCCAGGAACCCTGTGGGGTGTACCCGCTTCTCCCGCAGCCTGGCTGAGCCCAGCCTCCCCCTGCAGGCCCTGCACTGCCCTCTGTGGCCCCGCACAGGCTCACCGGCTGCAGGCCGTTTCTCTCTCCCTGGCATGAGGCCCACACGCAGCCATGCAGTGGCCGGTCCCCAGCTCCGGGGTCCTGGCAGCCACAGCTGCGGGCAGTGTGACCGTCCCTGCGGGCTGCTGCCTCGGGCCTTTCCTGGTGTCCTCTTGTTGTTGTTTTGAAACCTGCTGGTGGCCTACTGTCCCACCCTCCCCGGTCCTGAGGGCTGGCGTCCACAGCAGCCACGCGTCCACGAAGCAGACACAGTAGCGCCGCACCTAGGCCAGTGCCCGCTCTCAGTGCCTGTTTCCATCCCCTACATTTTTATTAAAAAAGAGTATTTCAGAACTTTGATTTGAAAACCACCAGCTATAATCAGGGACAGGAGGGCGGAGCCAGAGCTGTAGGGCCGGGCTGCCACACCGCCGTCCGTGGTCCCCTCCAGGGCCGGTAAGATGCTCAGCGGTCATCCGGGGCGCCCCGGATGACCCACGCCTCATCTGGCCTGAGTGGACTC
The DNA here is from genome assembly GCF_006229205.1 of Suricata suricatta. Classification (NCBI taxonomy): domain Eukaryota; kingdom Metazoa; phylum Chordata; class Mammalia; order Carnivora; family Herpestidae; genus Suricata; species Suricata suricatta. The sequence continues at coordinate 145,017,011 of NC_043706.1, forward strand.
TGTCGCTGCCAGTGGCCTGTGCCCACAAGGCCCTGGGGACGCTGGCACCGAGCGCTTTCTCCGTCACACGTGTTGCCTTCCCAGGAGCATGTGGGTGGTCTCTACTGATGAACTCGTGGAAGCTCAGCGTGTGCTGCAGGCCAGCCCCCACGCCCCGTGGAGCACGACCCAGGAAGGCGGCTGGTTGGCAGACTGGACCGGTGTGTGCGGCCGCCCCCAGGCCTCTGGGACCCCGGCCTCGGAGACACAGGGTCTCTGCCCTCACAGCCAAAACTCCTAATATCACTTCAGGTGCTTAAAGCAACACTGGGAATTTCCGTCAGTTCTTCACCCAGTCAATACAAGAAAACTTTTGCTGAGAAGCCTAGATGAGAACATGGATTATATATAATTTTTAAATGTTAAAAACACCATTTTAATGTATATTAAATGTATACTATGTATTTTTACAAGCTTGGAACTATATATTCATGATGTACTCAAACATTTGGGTGTATTTATTCTTTCTGATTAATTTTGGAGTCGGTTCAGAGGCCCTGGAAGCCCACAGACAGACGCATACTGTCACCCGAGTGCCGTGCCCCGCACACACCGAGCTCGGAGCAGGGCTGGCCCCGGGGGGAGTTTCTCCCCTGCACGGGGGCACCTGTCCAGGGTCCTGCGGGGCCCACGGTGAGAAGGGGCAGAGGAGCCACAGAACGTGTGCGATTCAAATTCAGTCAGGGCTGCGAAACGAATGCCTGTTCCATGCGACGTGCCATCTTCTGAGGATTTGCGAGAAGTGGCTCCCCTTGTGGCTAGTCTGAGACTGCAGCTGGGCCCCAGAGGCAACCTGGGTTCTCCACAGCAGTCTCCCGGTCTCCCGGGGGATGCAGCTATTTGCAAACAGTTAGGAGTCATTTGCATCTCTGCTTTATAAATCGTTGGAATTTATTGGTCGTTTCCTGTTGGTCACACGCATTTTCCTCCTACGGTGTGGGAAGCACCTTTCTCCTGCTGTTAGCAGAGGTGCGTCCACTCGGTCCACACTGGCTTCGTTCCGTGGCTGCTCCTCTCGTTCACCTGCGTGTCCTCTCTGCTACCTGGCTTCCCTGTGCCACCCGGGAAGGCCTCCCTCCCCCAAGATTATGAAAATATTCTCCTGCTTTTGAACTCTGGTTTTCTCTGCTATGGTCTTTACCCGTGGAACTTAATTTTGCAGATGGTACATACAGTCAGGGACTTGGAGCCTGTGAAACCTCCGTGCCGTCTGACAAAGTCCGCTGGAGTGGCCCTGTGGAGGCCTGCACACCCCTTCAGCAAGCTCGTCACAGAATGTCCCCGTGCCACCAGCCTCCTGCCATCACATCCCCCCACCTGGATGGCCCACAGGTTCCCACGCCGAGCGCCACGCTCCAGCCGTCACCTTTCCGCAGAGCCACGAGCTCTCCTTCCCCTGACCCAGGCCTGGTCCTGCATCTCCCCAGCCTGCTGGTCACGGCCCCACACACACCACACACCCGGAAGCTGCTGGCCCTTCCCAGGGCGGGGACATCCGGGGCGAAGGAGACCGCTGGGGGCCCAGCATCCCCTGCGACGAGAGCAGCCTGTGTGACCCAAGGAAGAGGCCACCAGAGGGGCAGGGCAGAGGGCTGCCTGAGGGGCTCCACACCCTGCAGGAGAGCCAAGGTGGGGGGGGGGTGAGGAGGAGGCAGAGGAGGAGACCACAGGGAAGCCTCAGTGGCCTGCGGGGGCCCCACCCAGATCCCCTCCTCGTCAGCAAGTCTGCTCGCCTGCACACACTCTGCGTGGTGAGGGGGCAGACAAGAGACAGACCAACAGACATGCCGACCACCGGAGGGGAGGCGTGCCCCTCGATGGGAGGCAGCAGGCACACATCTCCAATCCCGTGCCCAGGAAGGTTTCATGTGCACTCAGGGCAGAGTGCCTGCTGCCCTCCTGCTGAGCGGTCTCCAGTCCTGCACACTGGCGTGAACGCAGACATGTGCGGCGGAGGCCACACCACCCCGTCGGGCAGCGGGCAGTGTGGGGCGGGGGTCCCAGGCCCAGGACACTCACCCTACAGGGGGTGACATGCCCCCTACACACAGTCAACCCGCGCTGGCTGTGCTCTGTCCCTGCGGCCCTTAGCCCTGCCGGGCCATGTCTGTGGTCCTGGGGTGGGGAGGGGGCACCGCGCTACCAGGGCCCACGGCAGATGCACCCCCACGTCTGTGTGTTTTCTGGTTGCATTTCATTTTAGCCAACCACCATGTTAACTAGGAATGAGTTTTGAAGACGTCACTGGCTTCTTTGTGACAATGGACAGTGACTTCCTTCCCCTTCCTGGGACAGGGATGCACAATAGTGGGCCCTTCGGACCAGTCCCCAGACCTCCGTGCCGAGGTGACCCAGCACGATCCCCAGGCCCTGTGCAAGTGACCCGGTGTGGTCCCCTGGTCCTGTTCAAGGGGGGCAGCATGGTCCCCAGGCCCCATGCCAGGGTGACCACCACATGACAGCCCAGCCAGGGAGACCCTGGCTCATGTCCTTTGGCCAGTGATTTCCTCCCACCCAGACCCACCTTGGGCCAACCTCCTTCATGGCTGCGGCCAGACTGGCCCAAGCTTCTCCACTGCCCGCGTGTCTCCTGCTGCCCCCCCCCCCCACGAACGGCCTGGCTCACAGAAGCCACCACGAAACCACGCCCTCACCCTGGATCCCCTTCCCACTCATACTTCAAGGTCATCTTCCCAATTACCCACGGTGCCAAGTGCTGTCAGGCCGTGTCCCATGTTGTGGCCCACAGGAAGGCGGGGTGACGGGGCGCGCGCTCACCCACCAGCTGCCCGCCAAGGCAGAGACCCCGAGTGCTTGCTCTGCGCCTGGAGCTTAGCAGTGTGGCCGCAGGCTGGGGCAGGCCACCCGTTCTGACTCCCGCCAGGACAGTGGAGCCACAGAGCGTCCGCCCCAGGCAGGAGGCAATGCGCCTGGAGTGTTCTCCGCACTCGCAGGGCTCTTGGTTTTCGCCACATTTATGCAGTGGGTGCACTTCCCAGTCGACCTTTCTCTGGGCGATTCTGGGACTGCTGTCGGCCCGGCCAGATGTTTCCGGGCGGCACCCAGAGTGCCGGCCGTCTGGCGAGGAGGGCAGCTCCCCACGTGTCCGTGGCTCCGCTCTGTGTTCTCTGTCCTTCCCGACTCCCCTTGGGAAGGTCAGACCTACCTTAAAAAACAGAAAGTGCTCACATGGGTTATAATTTGCCTCAGGCCCTAGTCCCTGGAAAAGTTGAATAGGATATTGGGGTTGGCAATGCGGTTTGGGGACACTGTTAATGTCGCTCAAAGGAGTAGCCAAAAGCGAAAGAGCATTCCGGTGGGCCAGCTACCCGGGAGCCGGGTGACGTCACGGAGGCCGGAGGGAGGCCAGTGGAGCGCCGGTCCTCACACTGCACACCAGCCGCACCCCTCCCCTGCCGACCCAGCCCGGGAGGCCAGAGCTACATCGTGTCCGCCTCCGTCCTGGATCAAAGCCGGCCCCTGATCACAGCCCACCGGGGGCGAGAGTTTGCTGCGCTGAAGAAAATGGACCTGGTTCACTCTTCACACTGTGGACCGGTCCCCCCCCCCCCGTTACTCAGAACCAACAGCGGTGTGAGCCGTGAGGGGAGAGGCCTACACGTCCACGGTGAGATGAGGCCGCGGCGGGGAAGGCCTGGGGGAGGGTGCTGACGGAGGCCGGTGACCAAGGCAAGAACTTCCGCTCCGAAAAGAGAAGGGCTCCGTGTGGGCCCGTTGGGCTTGGGGCTGGGCAGCTGGGCAGAAGTTAGCTGGAACGGAGTCTAAAAACCTCATACCTGGGACCATGGTCAAGTCGAGGTCGGTCTCGGAGCACCTGGCCCGAGGCGTTCTGCAAACGCTCACGCCTGCTCGCTGTGTGTTAGAGACACTTGTGTGAGTCTGGGAACGACCGAGGAAGGGCAGGCTCTTAAGGAAAGCCGGGTCCTGGGCGGCGGGGCGTGTCCCGCACGGAGATTTACGCAGTGGGGCCCGGTGTGCCGGCCTTAGTTTTCTGCCGCTGTAACAAAGCGCTACCCAGGCAGCGGCTTAACCAAGCCGTGTTGGGACTCAAGTTCCGGGGGTCGGGAGTCTGGGCGGGGCTCACAAGGCTGCGGTCACAGCTTCGGGGGCAGGGCTCCCGGACCGAGGCTTGAGTGCAGAAGGACCCCTCCACGTCCGTCGTTTCCCTGCAGCTGCAGGGCTGAGGGGCCCGGCCCCTTGCTGGCGGGGGCTGGAGGCCGCCCACACCTCCCTGCCACCCTGGCTTCCCCATCGGTGTCAGGGACAGTGGTGGGCTCCAAGCCGTGTGTCGGCACCTACGGGTGGGCAGCACGCCCTGGGCCAGGCCCACACTGAGCGGGGCCTCGGTGGGAAATGTAGTCTGGAGCGGACAGGGCAGAGAAGCCTGAGGCCCTGGGTCTGGGGCGTCCCTGGACGTGTCTGCTGTCCCCCCGCAGCCCTGCCGTCCACGTGATCCCAGACAGAAGGTCCACGGCCACCCCGCAGGCAGCGAGCTGGCTTCAAATCCCTCACTCTCCGCTCCGAGCAGCATCGCAGTGGAAGTGAAGACCCCATAGTCGTCCAGGGCTTCTGCACCCCAGCCCCTGACCTTCCTTCTGCGCCTGCCTCCCCTTGTCTGGGTCCACCCTCGCACTGGCACCCCTGCCTCGCCTGCACTCAGAAGCTTCTCCCGGGCCTGTCCCCGCGCTCTCCTGCCACCGCCCTGCCCCACACGCTTCCTGGCCCGCTCCCCTTCCTGGTACTTCCCGCCCCTCACCGGTCCTCCGTGCACGTCCTTCGGGCGGGCGTGACGCCTGCCCCCGCCGCCTGGTGCTCTTATCACAGCGGTCCTGCTTCTCGACTCTGTTTTCTCGTGCGCTGCCGCCGAGGCTGATTGTCCTGAACAGGAAATAGACTTTCTTTCTCTCCCATTATCGGCTCCGCCATCATGCTGCTCTTTTTCCTGTTCTGAGCAAAATTTACGGCATCTCCCCCATGCCTCTTCCCCAACGTCCCTGCCTTCCCAAACTCGATTGCAACCTTTAACATCAAACAGTCTGAAAAAACACACATTCTTCGTTTTACATCCCACCGCACTCATCAGTAACAACATTCCACGATTAGCTCCCTCCAGCTCTTTCCTGGCGCTCGTGAGCTGGGGAGTGCCGGTTCTCGCTTCTGGGGGTGGGGGGCCCAAGCAGAGCCTCCCCTGGCTCGCCCCGCCTCAGCCGCCAGCCATCTCCGCAGCTCTCAGGACAGCGCCTTCCGGAAGCGCCCGCCACCACGAAAAGCCCTCTGCCCTGAGCTGGGCGGTGACTATGCACAATGGCGGCACTGCAGCCCAGGCATCGGTGGGCAGGAAAACAGAAGTGGGGGGGCCCGGGTTGGGGCCACCGGAGCCTACTGCCCACCAGGCGGGACTGAGGCTGTCCCCCCAGCCCGGCAGGAGCTCCCCAGGGGCTGTGTCGGTGCACACCCCACCAGGACGCATGGCCCCAAGGCTGAGGTCCCAAGGGTCCAGCCGTAGGCCTCAGCTAAGCACCGAGGGAGGGGGACAGCCTGACACAGACTTCTGGGAGCCCCTTTCCCCACCATGGGGATCGTGAGGGGACATGCAAGGAGCTGACAGGCAAGCTGCTGCCATGAGGGTGTGGCAGGCCAAGAACCTCCCAGAACCTGACGGGCTCAGTGTGGCTCCGAGGCCCAGGCACGTTCTGTAAGCACCTGCTCTCAGCCTCCGTCTCCAGAGGACAGGTCTGTGAGCCTGTCCTGGATGTCCACACAGACTTGGCAGAGGCCCCATAAACACACCGCTGCCCACATCCTGCAGTCTCCAGTGCTTCTAGAAAGCAGGCCATTAACAAACTAGAACAACCTCATTTTCTACAGGAGTCACGAGAAAGTGCAACAGCCTGGAGAGAGGGTCCTGGCCAAGCCCACACTGGGAGCAGCTGGCCCCCGGCTCCTCCAGGGTGGCATCGCAGGCAGGACACGCCGTCCCTCTGCCGTATCCCCTGGGGACCGCTCCTGGAGTGAGCCAGCTTTCCAGGGACGTGGAGAACTGGCCTCGGGAGGTGGCACAGCTTCCGGCTCCTCCCCAGCTCCCCAGGTAGGTGCTGTGTTTCCCCCCCCCCCACCCGTTTGCCTTTGAGTCAGAAACAGGTGCCCCTCCTCCTGCTGTCCCGCCCACACCTGAGCCCCAAGCTCTCCCAGTCCCAGGCTGATGAGTGACAAATGCAGCTTGCCTGAGGCCCCCCACTGTCCTCCATGGACACAAATGCACCCCACTTAATCTCCTGCACCCCCCCAACTGCCCACCCCTTTCCTAACCACCTGCACCCCCCCTGCACCCCACATATAACCCCCTGCACCCCACATGACCACATGACAGAAAAGTCTGCCAGTGCTTCCCAAAGACCTGGTCCCTAACACAACCCTCTCTCTTCTGTGCTTTTGTAATTCTGTTTCAGAGGGAGAGGCCTCCGTTCAGGGCTGACTTTGTTTTGGCCGGCGGGGTCAGTCGGCGCGGGTTCCCCGAGGGAGGGAGGGCGGGCGGGCGGGCAGGGAGCACAGAGAGTGAAGGCCAGGCAGCGTTTCGGATCAAGCCACTCTCCTTATTGAGAGACCACGCATGTCTTATATAGGGTAGAAGGCGGGCAGTTGACGTGAGTTAGTTGCTAGGAAACAAGGGTGGGGCCTGCAGAGTCAGCATGCCGCCCGAGAGGCTAACAAGGCGGGCTTGGGAGGTAAACAAGGCCTCAGCTGACGGTGATAACGCAGCTCAGCTGTGCGGGCGGCTGATCTTGCAGGTCAAGGCACGTGTCTTTTCTTCTGGCAGCTCCCGACAGGTCCCCCTTTTTTACTTTTTAAAAAAAAGGGCTACTTCCAGAATATGATGGTATAGGCAAGGAAAGGACTGTGCCTGTCTTAGGTTGGGGACCTGCCAATCCTTCTTACCCCTCATAGGCATACCCAGAAGCCTGTGTCTGAGCAGCCTTAGGTTGATAGGATGGTAAGGCCCCTCTTGCCCGTCATTGGCTAGCCAGCCCCGTGCCTCTTGCCAGAATATAGCTCTTCCATCGGCCTCCTGATCGGCCATCTCGAGCTTCTTAGGATAACGGACCTGGGTAGGCTGCGCCTATTTGCTGCCTTAGGAGAGCCATGACCTTATTGAATAGAACAGGGCCCAAGGGCACCAAGATCAATAAAACCGCAATAGGTATTAAACAGGAAGAGATAGGGTAGAAGTCCATAAAATCCACGAAGAAAGGGCTATCAATGTGTTCCTTCCTCCTCTTCTCCAGGTTCTTTTTGAAGCTTCTTTTCCCAGCATGGTCCTAAAGGAAAAGACAAAGATTTCTCTCAAGGAGATTTTTTTCTCCCTGGAGGACTGAGTATTTTGATCGATTTGTTTTATTAATCTCTCCTCTGGCTGCATCTGTTTTTTGTGAATAAATGCAAACTGATCCTCGTCCCCAGATTAAGACTGGTTCCAGACCATGCCATTTGTTATCCAAAGGGTCCTTCCAAAGCACGGTAGCAAAAGTTTTTTGCGTCTCATTTTGCCAGAGACGCTCAGCAGCTGAGTGTCCTTCTTTATCCAAAGTTATAAAATTTAAAATAAACAGTGCATGGTGCAAAAGATTTCTGGGAGATCCCTTGAGGGGGTGCCATTCCCCCTTCTTTATTTTTTCAAGGGTATTTTTTAAGGATAGAGGAGTTTATGAATAATCACAGAAGCCATGCCATTAGAGGACCCATCAGTAAATGCTAAAAGGGCATCTTCTAAAGACCTAGTTTTAGGTTTTGTGGAGAAAATAAGATAACTTTACAATTTGGCAAATTAAATTATTAAAGACCAAGGCTTATTGTAATTAATCCTTGTAAGCCCCTTGTAAAGCCCCATTAACTTTAGGTAAGGATTCCAGGGCCAAAGGAGTTAACTCTCGTTTTGCAATTTGGATGGAAGTCTTTATGCAGGATCTCTAGCAGACAGTTTTAAAAGAGGCCGAATCCAATTAATATCTCCTAATAGTTTTTGAAAATCATTTAAAGTACATAAATGCTGTCTTTAATTGTAAAGGCTGTTAAGCTCCAGTTTAAATTTAGTGACACTTCTATTTTGATTATTAAAGGTGTTAATGATTAAGACTTTAAGAATTACAAATATATTTGAGCAGTTGCACCATTTACCCATGCAATGTAACCTAAGGTTTACCATTGTATAACAGTGCCTTTTTTAAAGTAACTTGGCATCCTCAATGAAAGGGCCTAATTGGTTAAAAGACTTTTCTATCATTTGAGTACTTTATTAAAACCTTAGGAAATTACAAGGCATATCCTAAATAGAATTACAAATTGTTACTAATCTGAAAACTTATTTAACCAAAGTGACAATAAAAGATCTTATTTGCCTTTGGGATCCTTCAGCAAGACCTAACTCCTTTTTAACCTAAGAGATGTTTTAACTAAGCAATCAAAGACCTGATAAAGACCTAAAGCTTTTGTCTTAACAGAAGAGAAACCCTTCATTTGCATAATCTTATCACGATCAGACCAAAGGTCCGGAAAACCTTGTCTTTTGAAAAGAGAAAAGCAGAATTTAACCTTATACCAATATACCTTTAAATTCCCATTCATCTCCACCTCACACATAGAACTTTTTAATGATTTCCTTTCCCTTAAGCTTTATCCCAAAGCCATTTCTTTCCAAACAATGTCATTTAGGACAAAATTACTTTTACCCTTATGGTTTTTTTCCTTCAGTCTGGAGTACACTTAGAATTTTAACTCTTCTCCTATTGAGGACTTAATAACTGTAAGATGTTTATACCCGAACTTTTCTTAGATGGAAATTTTATGAACCAATTAAGTACAAAGCAGCTTTTTAACAGTTTTAAATATCCCCAGTTGTTTTGCCACAAATTAATAGCCCAAGCATCCACAGACCTCATCCTGTACTAATATGTCAGTCACTAGTTGTGGCTTTTGCTTTAGTTTTAACTTGTTAGACAGCCAATGAATTCAATCTCAATTTATTATCAAGTAAAACCTTAACGTTTTAAGTTACTAAGAATCTTTAAAACTATTTTAGCAATCACTCATCTTTTGTTTCTTATCACCTAAGGTAGAGGGAGAAGCTGTGGCCACCTGCAACTCATGCAGATGGGTCTCTCCCCACCCAGAGATAGGCTACCTAATGACCTCTGGTTGCCCTGGGCAATGGGGCGGTTTTAAACTTTTAGCTGTTAACCTGGGAAATGAACAGTTCTTTCTTTAGACTCTTTATGGCCCAAAGCTTCAAGATCTGACCTATCACTCCAACTCTGCCTATCTCTACAGGGGGGGGGGGTTTGCAGCAACCCGAAAAGATTCTAGGAGATCCCTTGATGGGGTGCCATTCCCTTTTTATTTTTTCAAAGGTGTTTAAGGATAGATGTGCCCGTTCTACTCTACCTTGCCCTTATGGGTTGTAAGGGATTCCGGTGATGTGTTTAACGTGTAGCTGTAAATGAGTACCTAATGGAGTCTCGCTGCTGCCACCAGTGAAACCCCTGCAGGCGAACGGGCTCT
>NC_043706.1:145026722-145037631 GCF_006229205.1 Suricata suricatta
TCACTCACCTAAGCATTGGACCATGCTACGAATTCCTGTGGCCGTCTAGACTATTTATTTAATTCCTGCCCTAAAATCACCGATCACTACACCCAAGTCGCAGGCCATGCAGCAAACTTCTGCGCAGTCGACCCTTTTTTAATTTCTTACCTTTTTTCTCTTCTTTCTTCTCTTTCTGCCTCGATCGGTGCTCTTCACCAGGTCCCTCGCACTCAGGTCGAACACGTTGGGCACCACTTGTTTCATCCAGCTGGTCAGTCGGCGCGGGTTCCCGAGGGAGGGAGTGAGAGTAAGGTAGGGCAGCGTTCCCGATCAAGCCACTCTCCTTATTGAGAGACCATGCATGTCTTATATAGGGTAGAAGGCGGGCAGGTGACATGAGTTAGTTGCTAGGAAACAAGGGCGGGGACTGCAGAGTCAGCACGCCACCCAAGAGGCTAACAACGCAGGCTTGGGAGGTAAACAAGAAGGCCTCAGCTGAAGGTGATAATGCAGCTCTTGCTGTGCTGGGAGTGATAACGCAGCTCAGCTGTGCGGGTGGCTGATCTTGCAGGTCAAGGCACATGTCTTTTCTTCTGGCAGCTCTTCTGGCAGCTCCTGACAACTTTCTAGCACTTTCTAGCATCCTCAAGGCCCCATGGTGGGCCGGGGAAAGGGCCTGTCCTGAGAGGTGTCAGTCTGTGGTGCATCTTATCTAATACAGACAGTGGGCAAGGATACTTGAACTGGAACCAGGGGTGGACAAGACTGGTATTTTCAACCAACACCTGATTGTCTAATCTTCGTGAAAAATCAGATACATTCAGATTAGATAATATTTCCTGAGTGCCTCTAGCATGTCATCCATGTACTTTAATATATCAACTTCCCTTGGGGTACATTTTTATGAACTAGGAGAAAGGGCTCAGACAGAATCACACAATGGCAGGTGACCCGTGCCAGGCTTGCCCTTGACCCTGTCCTTCCCAGCTCCCGGCTGGGACGCACCGTCCACTCCTGGAGCAGACTGGGACCAGAGAACCCCAACCCCCTCTGACCCAGGGCCCAGCCTCCCACCGCCTAGAAGCGGGTTTAACCCCGGAAACCTCAGAGACAGCAGCTCTGAGGGCCTTCCTGCAGCTCCTGAGCAGGTGAACAGAGGTCGCTGAAGAGACGCAGTCCTGGGGACACTTTGGGCTAAGCCAGCAGAGAACTGTGCCGGTCTGGGGACCCTGGTGCTCCCCGGGACGCCAGCACTGAGGGGGAGGAGGTGCTGGCTGCCTCACACACCGCCATTCGGTCCCCAAGCAGCACAGGTCAGGGGGCTTCACAAGTGCCGTGTTAGTGGCCTCCCTTGGGATGTGGTCACGGGGCTCGAGGACGCTCCTCAGGGTCACGCAGCTGCCGGGGACAGAGTGGACTAACCTCGTGCCCGTCCCTCTTCCCCTCCGTGTGGCAGGAGCGCCTATTCTGATCTAGCGGAGTCTTGTCCTCATGGAAACCAGACGCCAGCTGCTCTGACACAGCCCGGATGAGGGGCTCTCCCCCGGGCTGGACCATCTTACGTGCCCCGCCCCGAAATCAAGCCAGCCCCGGAAGACCCTGGGATGGGGAGTGGGGCCAGCCCCGTCTGTGACCAGCTCCAGCAGACCCCTCGGGAGCCTGGAGACCCTGGAGGCTCCCAGGCCACGGTGGGGACATGGGCGTCAAGAGGCCTGGATGGGCACAGAAGGGGCCGAGGGGCTGCAGGAGATGGGATGAGCGTGGCAGGAGGAACCCCCAACTTTAAAGGCCTGCCGGCCCCCAGGGGCCAGAGGGGGCAGTGTGCCATCGGAGGAAGCGTGCGGGAGCTTGGGGTGAGGAGTGGAGACATCAGCCACGTCAGCACGCGGACGCGTGTGCCCGGGCGAGCCGGCCGGCGGGTCAGCTGCTTCTCCCGCAGCCCCGCTGCAGATGTGAGCGCCCGGAGTCAGGCCTCAGAACCGCCGAGCCGAGGGCACTCGGGATGCAGGTGGTGCCTGGAGGCCCCCGGCTGGCGGGCCAGGCTTGGTCCGACTCTTCCCAGACGATCACGACCGAGGCCGCTGAGCGCCCTTCGAACGGGCTTCCTCCCTGGTGACTGGACAGGAACTTGTTTGCTGCGGTCTCTCGGAGAGATGAGGGGAGCCTGTCCTAAGTGCCGGGCCCGGCCCTCTGCTTCCTGGGACTCTCGTGCCCTCTGCTCCCCTGGAAAAGCCGCTCAGGGAGACGCCCCCAGCCTCCCACCCGACCACTCCGCCTGCCCACCGTTCCCTTCTCAGCAGGCCCTTCCTTCCTCAAGCAGAAGCTCAGTCCTGAGAAAGGGGATGCAGAGACAGGGTGCACGGGAGCCAGAGGGAGCAGCAGCGTGGCCCAGAGGCCCCTGTGGGGTCCCACCCACTTGCTTCCCACAGCGGGGTCTGCATGGCTGGGAATGGCAGCCTTGTCCCCAGGCTGGACGCTCGGCCCTTCCCCCAGAGCACCTCGGGATGGCTTCAGCCTGTTCTCGTCGCTGACCCGCGCCTGTCCTCCCTGAGCCGCCCAGAGTCTCCCCCACCGGCGGCCGGTGGTGCTCCCGTAACCCAGCCACAGCCGCACTCCCAGTCTCTCTCCTTCTGCGCCTCCATCCCTGCTGGCCAGCGTCCCTCGGGGGTCACAAGGGAGATCAGGAGGAAGCCTGACCTCGCGCTCTGCCGTCTGCGGACAGGATGTGCGGTGGCATCACTGGCGCACTTTGTGAGAGCAGTGGCCAGCACCGCCATGGAGCAGGAGTCGTCCGGAGCCCCGAGAGCCGGCAGCGAGGCTGCCCCTCGTGTAGACGGGTGATCGAGTCTGACCAGCGTGCTGAGGGTTGGTGGTGTTCAATTCGACCTTTGCCCTCACACGTACCGGACTGTGGACAGTGAGGCTGTCTGTGCCTCTGCTCTTCCTTCCCAGGGACGGCTGGCGCCGGGGGGCGGGGTTGGGACACGGAGCGTGTGGCTGTGCGGGGGGCACCGCAGTCCTGGGGGAGCCCCTGGGAGAAGGGCACCCTCCAGCCCCCGCGGCAGGAACCCCAGAGGAAACGACTTGCAGGAGTTCTGGAAGGGCAGCGGCAGGCCTGGGTCGCCAGAAGAGGCAGAACTGTTAGTACCGCCAGCCCTGCAGCCCGACAGGACGCGAGTGTCTGCCGCGCCCTTTTGGAAACAGAAACTCCCTGGTGGAAACTGCAGAAGCCCCGGCCGACGGGGCAGGCAGCGGAGAGGAGCACGGCGGGGCTGGAGCACGTCTGCACCCCAAGCGAGGGCGAAGCCGAGGCCCCTGCCCCAGCTGGCCGTGAGGCGAGTTAGTGGCTCACAGAGCAATCCAGCTGGATTGTAAAACAATCTCATAGGAAACAAGGGTCACTGTCACTGAGCAAGACGCAGTGGCTCCCAAGCTGCTGTGGGACCATGCGGGGGGGGCACGGGGGGCAGCAGGGACCCCAGGAGCGCCCTCCCTGCCAGGAACTCAGCTTAGCTGTGGCCTCACAGGCGTGGAGGAGGGGTCTCTGGGGTCCTGAGCAGAGGCCCCACTGCGTGGGGAGCCCTCGGACCCTGGGCTGTGTTGCCCTGTCCGCAGGTGTTTCACCTGCCCGCACCCCTGCCTCCCCTCACTGTGGGGCCTCCTCCACTGGGGAAGCTGCTCCTTCCAGAATGAAGTCCTCAGAGAGCTGAGCTGGCCTCACACTCAGGCATGCACAGATCTGTCCCCCGCTGTCCTCAGTGCCCCAGGTCGCCAGAGGGCGGGGAGGGGTCACAACTGAAGGCCAAGTACCACTTGTGCCCAAAGTCAGTTCTCAAAAAGCCCAGCCAGGCCCCAGAGCCTAGCAGCCCCCTGCCTGCTCTGGGGCGGGCCTGTCCCGGGGCCAGGCCCCCACGAGGGCACGAGGCCCAGCTTCCTGCACATCCACTCTTCCTTCAGGTCCGTCCCCAGCACTAGCTCTTCTGTTGAGCCAGTAATGGCCAGCGCTGACTGCCACAGGCCTGACCTGGTAATGCCCACCTCTTACGGCAGAAATGACGGAACTGGTATAAACCTCCCACGAGTCATTGGGGCCGTTCGCACAGCATCTACAACACTCCTGCTTGCTCACGGTGAGAAGACACTCACGCTCGCAGGACCCGTTTGGGCAGCAGGTGAGAGCAAGCTGAAGTCCACCCAGGATGGCACAGGCGGGGCGGAGAGGCCAAGGTGAGTCACAGCCCCGCTGGACCCCGTGCACTGCCTTCCCCCCTGCAGGCACCCGGTGCTCAGGACTCTGCCGCTCAGAGCGAACAGGGCTTCCCTTCCCTCCCGCTCGCCGAGGCCCTGCTCCTGACCCGCCACTCTTGAGGGCAGATGCTCTTCAGGGCCTTGGCTTCGAGTTATGGACAGTCCCCGCGGCCCCCCACGCACACAGCCCTTAACGGTCGACTCAGCACACAGTGCCGGCTAGGGGCAGTGGCGAGCCCACACGGGGGGTGGGGGGCGGGGGGTCCTGGGACAGGCTTCCTGAGAGAACCACCACGTGCTGAGGTAGGGACAGACGCAGCCAGCACCTGCGGGGCCATCAGGGCTGGGGGGCCGAGGGGCAGGGTGCCTGCCGCCCCCTCTCACGCAGCACCCAGTGACTGTGGCCCTCCTCCTGGCCCTCCGAAACGAGCCCGGGGTGGAGCCGGAGCGCAGGCCTTGTCTGCTGTGCATTCATAAGGAGATGAACAATTACTGCACTTGAAGGAACCCTATCATCAACAAGAGGAAAAGACTATTTTTCTGTAGCATGTGAATTCAGCTTTTATGACTAAATCACTACTTGAATCTTAAAGCCCTAATCATTACCATTTGCTTCCTAAAAATAACTGTCTCCTTGTCCATATTTAGAACAGAAAACACTGAGCTTGGAAGCTGCTGCTGGCCCAGAGGAAGGCGCCTCCTCCCAGGGCCCGCCCGGCCCCCACTCACCGAACCCCCCTGGCCAGCGGGGCCTCTCTGCCCCCCGCAGCCGTCATCACCACCGCACCGAGGGCCAGCGCACTTGAGGGGACCCGCAAGTCACCAGACCCTCTGGGCCTCGGTTTCCCACAAGCAAAATGAGGTTCTGGGAAATTCCACCCCATGTGAGTCCTGCCCCAGTGGAGAGGGAGCCCCCTGAGGGCAGGCCCGAGTCTCGGTGGCCCTGAAGTGTGGCACCACGGGACCCCGAACAGAGGAGTCACACGGTGAGGCGGCGGGAGGCGTGGGCCTGGGTGTGGACATGGTGGGGGGGGGCGTGGGCCTGGGTGTGAGGCTCTCCCCCCAGGTTCCTGAAGGACAGACTCACGTACTCCGCCCACAGGTGAGTTTCCTGCTTTGTCCCCATGGTGCTGGCGGGACCATGTCCCCCCACGAAGCAGCGACCCACCGCTGTCCAGCAGAGGCCTGTGCCTTCCTGGCAGCAGGGGGGGCCGGCCTGACCAGCATGCTCAGCAGAGCCACCAGGGTAAGGGAGGGGCCCCCAGGAAAGGACCAGGACCCAG
Source organism: Suricata suricatta (assembly GCF_006229205.1). NCBI lineage: Eukaryota > Metazoa > Chordata > Mammalia > Carnivora > Herpestidae > Suricata > Suricata suricatta. The sequence goes on from NC_043706.1 coordinate 145,032,236, forward strand.
AGAGGGGTGGCCAGTGAGGAAAGGGCACAGCAGGGGGCAGGCTGGAAGCAGACGAGTTTTGGGCAGCACCTGACGCCAGGGCGGTGACGGGGTGTGGCCAGTCTCCACGGGGCACCCGAGAGACACATCGTAGGCCACAGGGGGTTAGGCGGGCCGTCCTGCCCAAGAGGAGGGCGCTCCGGGAGGTCTTCACAGGTGCCGTAGGTCATACGCAGTCCGCCCTGGGGGGCGGCCGTGCTCTTGCTTTCCATCCGCCCTACACCCTCGACGGCCTCCACACCAAGGACGGTGGGAAGTCAGATCTCACCCTACCTGCAAGCGGGCACAGGTGCTGCCGTGGGCCGGGGAAGGTGGCGGAAGGAGGAGACTGAGGGCTCACACACGAGCTAGAGGACCTCTCGAGGGCACCCCCAGTCACACTGCTCCCCAAGCCCTTTCCCGCAGGGGACGTGGAGGGCCAGGCTGCACCTGCATGGCCGCTTACAACACCCATTACAGGCCACGACCGGGCGCTCTGTCCTCCAGGGAGACACAGCCTCTCACCACCAGACCTCCCTGGGGGCAGAGCCGTCAGTGCGGGGACACAGGGGCCTACAAGAGTTAGGAAAATAGCCCGAAGGCACAGCCACGAGGAGCTGGTTAAGTAAATTAAATCATGCCCGTGCAATGGATTATTGTTCAAACGTGGCCATTAAAAAATAGGTTGTGGAAGTACATTTAATAGCCCAGAAATGCCATCGAAAGGAACTTTGAAGCAAGAAACTAGGTTACGAGTTTCTACAGAGGACGCCCACATCGGAAGGGGAAAGCTGTACCTACAAGCATAGGAAACAAAACGGTAACAATAATGAACGGGGTGGGGGCGGGGGGGCGGCTGTCTGAGCGCCTCTATCATTGGCCTTTTGCTTATCTATACATTACATGCTATTAAAATCTAATGAAATGCATTACTTTGGAAAAACTAGGTGAACAAGTAAATGTCTTTAAAGACAGAAGCTGGGTTTCTCGTCCAGACGGAGCCCCTGAGCCCCCAGGACATGGGTTGGCCACCCCCCTGCCCGCACCCCCCCCCATGTCTGCCCCTTCATAGCTGCACGTCCTGGACGGAGACTGGACAGAGGAGGTGACGACGGGGTCAGTCCTGCCGTGACCTTTCGGAAAGCCCAGTGCTGCCCTGGCTGCCACGGGGTCTGGGGAACCAGGGCACAGCGGTGCTCTCCTCGGAATCACAGGCCCCACGGGCCCAGGGCCCCCGAGGAAAGGACGCCTCTCCCTGCTGTGGCACAGCCCACCCCCCACATTCTGGGAGAATGGGCACAGAAATCCATCTTCCTTCCACTCCCAACAGCCCCTCATCCAACCGGCACCAATGGCTTCAGCCAACTGCAGACCCACAGGCCCAGAATTTAGAAGAAAATGTCTGAGGACAGGAGGGGTCTCACGAGAACTTTTCTGGGGAACCCCAGGATATTCCCAGGAGGTGGAGACACCACCGAGAACTTGACTTAGAGCTGCCACGTCACTTCTGTGAGATGCTGGGCGTAAGGGGGGGGCGCTGCGGACGCCCCGTCCCGGCCCCACTCCTGCCCTGTCGGGCCGTCTCGTCCCTTCCTGCTCTCCTGGATTCAGACCACCAGCAGCTCCAGGAGACGCCGGGCCCGGCCTGCCGCCCCCCCGACGCTGGCGCTCCTTCAGCCCAGCCCTGTCCTGCAGGTCCCGGCCAGACTAATCCGAAACGGGACGTCTTGCTGTCATGTTGTTTATCTCCTCAAGCCTCCAGAAGGTCCCTACTTCGTGCCGTGACCAACGCTTCCTTTCTGCAGGCCGGGTAGGAAGAGCGCGAAGTGAGGCCCTGGTTCCTGAGGAGAGGACCGCGTGCTTGCCCCACAGCTGCAGAAAGAAGCAACCGTTTAAGTCAGGTACACATTCTGTTCACACTCGCTGAGAGAAAGCACGACGTGGTGGGCGAGGATGTCCTGAACCAGACAAGGTGGCTTGCGGCAGGAGTTTGGGGACGGGTGTGCCAGCCCTGGAGGGGAGGGGCGGGGAGGAGGGGCCCAGGACTGCTTTGATCCCAGTGCGCCTTCCTGCCCTGCGCCTTTGTTTCCAGGTCAACAAACAAGACTGGGAACTACACAAGCCCGGTCTTCTGGGCCCTTCTCTTCCTGGGAGGGGAGCGGAAAGGGAGCAAACGCGGAGCCGCCTCCCTGCTGGCCTGGGGGTGGCGGCCTCGGGACACCTGCCAAGGGGGGTATGCAGGCCAGCGCAGGGCTCCGCAGAGAGGAGGCGGCACCAGCTCCGGAAGCCGCTCACCCAGCGCCCGCCCCGTGCAGGAGGGCGTCCCGCGCCAGGCCGGCTTCTGCCTCTGCCGTGCTTCGTGACGGCCCATGCAGGACTCAGGGTGAGACGGCCCCGCAGGGTGCAAGCCCCCTCCCGGGACGAGGACCCAGCCAGAGGGCTGCGGACCCGAGAGCAGGGGCCCCGGGCCCCCAGGGCACGGCCCAAGGTGAGGTGACAGGGCCTCCCCCATGCGCCTTTAAGAGGAATGAATAGATTAAGTGGCTTCTTAGATGTCCAACATGTGGCAGAATTTTAACAGTAAAAGAGGTCTCTGTGTACAAGTTAAGTTCTTGAAAATCCCTCGTGTGTTTTATGTCATCCTCAAACTTGCAGAATCCTCGAGTCCAGTGTAGCTCAAGTCCAACGCCCCAGTGCAAGGCCCTCAGGGTGCCCGGGCTTGCCCCAGGTCAAACAGAGGCCTCCTGGTAGTGAGGCTCCAAGACACAGGCTCCCGGTGCCACGTCACACCCAGTCTGGGCCCTCCGTCCTGCAGTGGGCAGGCCTGGATCGAGGGCCGTAGACCCTGGGCAGGTGCACCCCCAGAGTGTGTGGGAAGCCGTCTGCCATCATCCTGAGGCGCTGACCCAGCAGCAGCACCAGCGCCCCCAGGTGCTGGGCCCGGCACTGAACTTAGGACATCTTCCACTCACTGAACCCCCACCTCGTCCACGTGCGTCAGGCGTTGGTGTCAATACCCTCACCTAATGTCTTAGGGACGGTAGAGACCCCTCTGGGAGGGGAGGATTCAGGATCTAGTCAGGTGGGTGACCTCAACGCCCATGCTTTCACCCGCATCCGAATCTTTCTTAACATGAAATCGGCTGGTTTTGTCCTAGAGGGTCTGACTTCAGACGGCCGTGCTGGCATTTTCCTCTCTTCCTCTCCATCTGCATTAAAGGTCTGCCCCCTCCAAGGCCTCACACTCCTCAGCCTCCCACCAGTGACCATGGCGGGCAGGGAGGGGGGGCAAGGGACTGGACTTCTCAGTGGCTCTGGAGGTGGGCCTGGTGTGAGACAGGTGTGAGACTTATCAGTTAATGTATGGTTTGTATATTTTCTCACTAGTTTTTGTGTTTATTTGTTTTGAGAGTAAGGGAGAGAGCACAAGTGGTGGAGGGGCAGAGAGAGCGCCAAAGACAGAGAATCCCAAGCAGACTCTATGCTCAGTGCAGAGCCTGACACGGGGTTCAATCCCACGAACCATGGGTCATGAATTGAGCTGAAATCAAGAGTCGGAGGCTTAATGGATGGAGCCACGCAGGCTCCCCAAGTTTGTATATTATTTTTAAAAGGTAAATGTAAATAATTCCAAATATTGGCAAGGATGTTGGGCAACTAAAACTCCACATGTCTTTCATAGAACCATAAATGATAGCTTGTTTTTAAAAAGCTTAGCAGTTTCTTATAAAAATAAATACACACCTATCCTATGAACCAACAATCCCAATCCAAGATGTTATCCAAGAGCAATAAAGAGATGTGTCCACAAAAATACTTGTAGGAAAACGTTCCTACTAGCTTTACTCAGAATAGCCCCAAACTGGAAACAGCCCACGCGGTCACCGCTAGGACAGGGCGGTTCGGGGCACACGCCTCCAACAGGCACTGCTCTGCCGGGGACAAGCGCGAGGCTACTGGGGAACAATGTGGACAAGTCACAGAAACGTGAGTCTCTTACCTTTAAGACCATACGCTCTAAATGTACACAGGAGTGCAAGCTGAAAGAGGCCCATGCCAGCAAAGGAATCAAGGAGAGTCAGACAGACCTGGACTGGCAGGGGACATGGGGGGACTTCCGGCCTGATGTCACTGCTGCCCCTCAGTTTTCTCCACCTACGCTGTGGCCAGCCATGGAGCTCAGTGGCCGGAGAGAGCTCTGTGAAGACAGCAGCATGTGCATTCCTACCAGCAGTGCAAGCGGGCCCCCCTTCCTCTGCATTCTTGCCAACTCCTGTGGTTTCCGTGTTGTTAATGTCAGCCATTCTGACAGGTGCAAAGTGGTGTCTCGTTGTGGCTTTGATCTGTATTTCCCTGATGATGAGTGATGTTGAGCATTTTTTCATGTGTCCATTGACCATCTGGATGTCTTCTTTGGAAAAATGTCTATTCATGTCTTAACTGGGCTATTTGTTTTTTGGGTTTTGAGTTTGATAAGTTCTTTGTAGATTTTTGATACTAACCCTTTATCAGATATGTTATTTGCAATATCTTCTCCCATTCCATAGGCTGCCTTTTAGTTTTATTCATTGTTTCTTTCACTGTGCAGAATGAGGGGGTACATGCACCCCAATGTTTATAGCAACATTATCAACAATAGCTAAACTATGGAGAGAGCCCAAATATCCATTGACTGATGAATGGATAAAGAAGATATGGTAGGGGTGCCTGCGTGGCTCAGTCAGTTTAGTTTCAGACTCTTGGTTTGGGTTCAGGTCATAATCTCATGGTTCATGAGTTTGGGCCTCGAGTCAGGCTCTCGCTGTCCATGCAGAGCCTGTTTGGGATTCTCTCTCTCTCCCCCTCCCCTGCAATCTCTCTCTCTTTCAAAATAAATAAGTAAACACTTAAAAAATTGTGGCATATGTATACAATGGAATATTATTCAGCCATCAAAAGAATGAAATCTTGCCATTTGCAACAATGAAGATGGAACTAGCGTATGTTATGCTAAGTGAAATAAGTCAGAGAAAGACAACTCCCTTATGATTTCACTCACATTTGGAATTTAAGAAACAAAACATGAACACATGGGAAGTGGGGGGAAGAGGAGAGAGGGAGACAAACCACAAGAGATTATCACCAATAGAAAACAAACTGAGCGTTGATGGAGGGAGGGGTGGGGGATGGGCCGGACGGGGGATGGTACTAAGGAGAGCACTCGTGAGGAGCACTGGGTGCGGCGCGGGAGCGTCACATCACTGGATTCTATTTCTGAAATCGGTATTGCACTGCGTGTTAACTCAGATTTAAACTAAGAAGGAAGGAAGGGAGGAAGGAAGGGAGGGAGGAAGGGAGGAAGGGAGGAAGGAAGGGAGGAAGGGAGGGAGGGAGGGAGG
>NC_043706.1:145037731-145055939 GCF_006229205.1 Suricata suricatta
TGTTGATGGACAGCAGCGCTCAACGTTGTCAAGACGTCTGCTTTTCTCAGCCTGACCTCTCGATTCAGCGCAATCCCAGTCAAAACCCTAGCAAGGTATTTTGCGGATATTGGCGGTCCTATTCTAAAGTTTATGCAGAGAAGATCCAGAATAGCCAGCAGTTCAAAATTAAAGGAGGCAAGGCTGGAGGACTGACTGCCTGACTCTAGGACTCACGATGAAGCTACGGAAACCAAGACATTGTGGTGTCCGCAGAACAAACAGACCGAACGGAATAGAAGCTGGAAATGACCCACATAGAGTCAACTGGCCCTTGAGCCAAATTCCCAGCACAGACACCTGAGCAGGGAAGATACACGGATGACTAGGGAACAAACCCCATGCCATCAGCCCTCGAGGACACACAAGTGTGCGCAGTGGCAGGGACCCTGCCCACTGCTGGGGTGAGTGCAGGGAGCGCAGCCCCTGCCCAGGGCAGGAGGCGCCTTCTTAGAAAACTCACCTTCTCTTACCGACACCCCAGCAGTTGGCCCCTCCGTCTCTCCCCGAAGGAACTGAAAGCACAAACACTGGGTCCGATAGAACTGTGAGTACGAGTCACCCATTTACGCAGCAAGGGCGAGCCCGGAGGTCGACTGCGAGTTCTGGGTGACGGTGGTCAGTTTTCGCAAACGCAGCCTCCGCTGAGAGATGTGGGTCACGAGGGGCGCTGTGCACACGTGGCGGCAGGGAATCCCTCAACTCTGTCGTTGCCCTAAAACTTCTCTACGACAAATGATCTTGGGGGGAAACCCTCAGGTAGCGATCCACAGTTAGAAGGCGTCTACTTGGGTGGGTAACACAAAAATGTCTCACCATTTCCCTCCCCCCTCCCCCCTCCCTCCCCCCTCCCCCTTTCCCTCCCTCTCCACTCCCGGTCTTTCTGCCCCTCAGATCCCTGTGGTTTCTCTGTGGTTAACTCAGGAGACAGGGGCCCACAGTCGCCAGGGGCCATCCCCATCTACAAAAACACCACAATCCCGTGCAATGTTCTGAGAAGCCGACACAAATTAAGAATGACTTTGAAAAGAAAAAAAAAACACAAGATTCTCATCTCCTACCTCACAATTTCTCCAGGACGTTCTGTCAGTTTCTCCGTCCGCTCAGTCTAACCTGACTGCTCCCCTGCTCCCATCGCTAACCCACGTACTGGAACTGACCTAAAGACGCAGGAGTAACTCCCCTGGATGTGCTCAGAAAACAGGTTTGCCTCTAGTGACTCTGCAGGAACAGCGCTAACAGGCCCTGCCCAGGAAGCTCCCACAGCCTTTAGCATCAGCAAAAAGTCTTTCTGAACTTAACGTCTTAACGTGAAGCGTGCACGTTAGACTAAGTGAGCGCTTCCTAAACTTGTGTGTGGGTCAGCTGGGGTCTCGTTAAATGCTGATTCTGATTCAGGAAATCTGGAGTGAACCTGAGACTCTGCATTTCTAACGAGCACCCAAGTAACACCAGGATGGCGGGCCCAGGGGCCATACTTCTAGAACTTTCCACTGCTAGCATTCCACAACAGGCAACATAAAGTTGTGGCCCAAGTGCCAGTGGAGGCCTTGACCTCTGGGCCTGGGTGATCTCGGGCAAGCCATGTAACACCCTTGACCCTGAGGCTCTTACTGGAAACAGGGTCTAAACCCTCGCCTTGTTCTCACGGCTCTGCAACAGTTCCTTGGGATGACTCTCATGAAGGCTGGCCTCGCGCCTGGCTGAGAAAGGCGTCCGCAGGCCAGCTCTTATCTTGATTTTGGGAAATCCCTGCCCTGGAAGCCTCCGTGGGGCCCGGGGGCCGGTGCAGGGGCCGCACTCTCTGCCCTGGAGCGGGTCTCAGGGCTGCCGCCAGCCCGTTTCCCTCCCGGGCCCCCTTGGGACCAGCGGGTGACGGGACGCGGGTCCTTCCCAGCGGCAACACCGGTGTCCTGGGCAGGAGGGAGGTGCCAAGGACAGGAAGTGCAGGAGAAAATCTGTCGTGTGATCACTGCACTGGGCTTTAAGAAGGACGAGCCCAAACCCGAGACCCGGTCCCTTGTTGAACGCCTTGTAAGCACACAGGTATCCCAAGCCAAGGGTCCCTGCAGAGACCGTGTCCCACACCACCTCTACCCACCCCAGGAGAGTGAAGACGGCATTCCTGCACGATGAAATTCAGACTACAGCAAAATGTTCACACAATCTTACCTGAATGCCTCTCCAGGGTGCCTTTTCTGGGAGCAACAATGAGCAGTTATTAAGCACCAAGATGTCTTCTGGAGGCTTGGGGCCAGGGACCCATCGGAGCACCGGCCTCACTGAGACAGGAGTCTTGGATCCAACAGGTACTTGATCCGCAAGAGAACGGGTGCTCCAGCGAGCACCTGTAGCGCCGTCCGCCCCGTGAAGTCCACGCTGCCGGGGACTCTGCTCCCGGGGCGTGGTGGGAAGGAGGGCGCTCTCCCCGCTGGTGAAGTGAGAAGCTGGCAGCTTTCGGCCCCTTTCCCATCCCCCAGGGAAGTGACCATGCCCTGCGCTGGGGCAGAGCCCAGGCACCGGGGAAGAAGGGGTCTGCGGGTTTCCAGGGGCCCCTCATGTGCCACAGAACGTGTGAATGACGTGGGTCGTTCAGGGGAAAGGGCAGTGCGCCAAAGAGACGGCGTGCTTTCCGAGGGCCGCGCCAGAGGCAAGACCTGGGGTCAGTGGCAGACGCCACTGTCCTTGGCTGAAGGGGCCTGTTTCCCGCTGACTAAGTTTTCCAAGCATTTCTGTCAAATGGACCCAATATTTCCTCCACTTAACCATCCAGAGCGAGATGCCCTTGCCCCTCCGAGCGCCCATCCCCCAGCCGCACACTCGGGGCTTTCCAGGGCCCAGACCGAGTGTCAGGCCATAGCCTGCCTCCCACAAGATGCTCAGCGCCCGCTCCGGGTCAGCGAGAGTGAGGGCAGGGTGAGCCGCGTCCATGGTGCCACACCTGACGTGCCCCTGAGCCCGCACCCTCCTGGGCAGAGCCGAGGCCCAGCCCTGCCCTCCACCAGGCCCCTGCCACCCTCACCTTCCCGGGCACCTCGGGGTGCTCCCCTCCGGGGCCCAGGTTTGCTGCTGTTCTTGCACCAGCCTGACCTTTCGATGGCTCTCTGCTCAGGACTGCAGCACAGCACAGATCTGAGTGAGATCCGCCTCGCCCAGCACCCAGCACCCAGTGCACGGCCCCTGCATTTACACCCCTCCTCCCTACCCCTGACCTTCTCTCTAGTTTGACTTCTGTCTGTTTTGTCACAAACGGAATACTTGGCATCTCCCCTTTGAGTCTGGATTCTTTCATTCAGCAAAGGCCTTGCACTCCATGCGTGTGACCCCTGACCGCCTGGCAGTGCCCCATGGTTTGGACCGTGGTTGGTTGTCCATTCCCCCTCTGAAGAGCATCTGGGTTGTTAAGTTTTCACCCCTCCACAGGGCGTACCAAGTGAGGGCAGCGGCACCCTGTCGGTGGGCGTGTCTGACTCTGTAAGACCAGGCCAGTCTGCACCCACCAGAGGCTCGTGAGCCGGGGCTCCGCACCCTCGCTGCACTCGGTGATGCCAGTGGTTCTTACTGTAGCCACTCCGGTGCCTCGCGCGCCTCCCTCGGAGCTGATGGCGTTAAACGCCCTTCCAGGCGCTCGCTTCCATCCTCAGTCTCTTAAACACTCCAGTGTTCTGCTCCTTTCAGTCGGGCTGTTTGTTGCCTCAAGGCTGGGTTTTGAGTCTCCTTCCTCCATTGGGCACAGACCTTCTTCTCCGGCTCCCGTCCCCTCAACGGCGACGCTCACAAAGCGGAAAGTGTTCATTGTAATGCAGCAGTTTCGTTTTTTATGGAGTGTCCTGATGGTGACACGCCAGGTTAAGACTCCTTTGTCCGCTGAATCATCTTTGAGCCTCTGCTGCAGTCACGCGGCCAGCCCCGGGTGGGTCTGCCCCGTGGCCACGTGTCTGTCTCTGCCAACACCGTGCTGTCTTAGCTACCACACCTTTTAATACCGAGTAGTGCGTCTCCTTCAACCTTGTTCCTCTTTTTCAGAATTGTTTTGGCATTCTGGTTTTTGCTGTTCCATATACATTTTAAAACCAGCTTCTCTTGGGGCGCCTTGGTGGCTCAGTTGGTTGAGCGGCCAACTTCAGCTCAGGTCATGATCTCACGGTCTGTGGGTTCGAGCCCCGTGTCAGGCTCTGTGCTGACAGCTCAGAGCCTGGAGCCGCTTCGGATTCTGTGTGTGTCTCTCTCTCTGACCTTCCCCTGCTCACACTGTCTCTCAAAAATAAATAAAAGATTTAAAAAATTAAAGAAAATATCAGCTTCTCTCTATATACAAGCAAAATCTGTCTAGAATTTTTATTAAAATGCATTAAATATGTAGATTAATTTGAGGATAATTGACATGGTTACTAACCGATTCTGAATGAGTTTCCTGATTGACAAATACAGTGCCTCTTTATTTATTTAAGTCTTCAATCACTTCTATTAGCATATAAACCCCATACCTGTGTTATTAGATTTACAACCAAATATTTCATGTTTTGGTGCTCTTATAAATGGTATTCTTATTTTATTTTCAGTTTCCATTGATGATTGCATTATAGCTTAGGACTGATTCTTATCTATTGACCTTGTATTTTATAAATTTGCTAAACTCACATATTAGTTCTAGAACATTATTTAAGGTCGATTTCTTAGGGGTTTATTTGCACACAATCATGCTGTCTATGGATGGTCTAGTTCTTCTTTGCTGCGAGTGCCCCCAGCCCCAGGCCAACCCGGAGAAAGGAGAGAGAATCCCGATCCTGGCTGGACACGCCGGCCCTTCACCAGGAAGCACGAAGTTAGCGGGAGGCTTCTCCGAAGCGGCCCGTTAGGAAGGGAGGAAGTCCCCAGCCGGCCCCGGCTTCCTGGGAGCTTTATCATGAAAGCTTTGACCGATTTTCTTCAGACTGTCAGCCTCCGGGTTATGCGGGTCGATCTTTACCTGTGGGGCCGCCGCTGCCCCCCACAGCGAGCTCTCCCTGGCCGCGCACACGCGCTGAGGGCCCGTTCATCACGCCGGTCCCGTGGTCGGGCGACACGGATCTGCGGTTTCTTCCCAACCCGGTGACGATGGCTTTACAACAGGAGGGGAGCGAGTTTCCTGCCTCCTCTGCTTCCGGGAGGGTATTTTGTAGGATCAGTGTCTTCGCGTCTGTAAATTTTTGGTAGAGTTTTTGCCAGTGAGATCCTCTGGGTCTGGAGTTCACGGAGTTCTCTCCCCCACCCTCTGTGTCCTCGGGTGTGAGCTCCCGAGAGTGGGTGCGTCTCGGTCTCTCTGTCTCTGCCCTCTTCCTCGGTCAGCAGTGCAAGAGCTCTGATCCACTGACCATTTCAAAGGGCCGGCCGGAGGGGTGCTGGGTTTTTCTAAAATGTTTTTCGGTTCTCAATCTCATTTCTGCTACTATGTTAATTCTTGACGGTTATTTTAGGGTTATTTTGCTCCTCTTGTTTCTGATTTGTTAGATTTAAAGCTTTTCTAATACTATCTAATTTCTAAATATTAGTATTTTCTGATTTCTCTTGAGACTTCCTGCTTGACCCAAGGATTGTTTAGACGTGTTTTGTTTGATTCCGAACTATTTGGAGATTTTCATGTTCTCTCCTTGTTTATTACCCTTGAGGTCAGAGAACACATACGCTCTCAACTCTGGGCGATGTCTTCTGGTTTGTTCCACCCAGGATGTGGCCTCTCTTGGCCGACGTTCTCTCGGCACTCGGACGTAAGGCATATTCGGCGCTCGGTGCGGCCCTCGGTAAGTGCCAGCTGGACCCGGTCGGCTGCTCTGATCCGCAGACCTTCTGTGCACCACCCACCTTGAGTCACGAGCGGGGTCTCTGACTGGAACTGTGCATCTGTGGGCATCTCTTCAGTTCCGTCGGTTTTTGCTTCACGTATTTCAATCTGCAGTTGGGTGCACACTCTTGGCGACTTGGGTTTTCGCTCCTATGTGATGCTCCTCTGTCTCTGGAGACTGTCTGTGCTCCGAGGCCTGGCCGGCTTTCTTTAAGCCCGCCCACCTCGTCCTCCCCGAAGGAGCCTCTTGCACACAACAGCACGTCGGGCCTTGCTTTGGACTCTAACGGTTTGTCTTGTAATTGATGTATTTAGATGACTAACATTTAATGTGATTATTGATACGTTCAGATTCAGATCTACGGGTCCATCACTGTTCTGTGTGTTGTCTCTGTTTCTCCTCCTCTGCCAGTGCTTTTCTGCCCTCGTATGGGTTAGGTGACCTGTTGCAAACTCCAGCAAACCTAGCTGTTGTGTTTTCGCTCCATCTTTGTGGTCGTGCCGTTGGGTTTGCACCAGGAATTACAATGTACATGCTTGGCATGTCACCATCTACTCAGAACGCACACCTCACCGTTCCCAGCCGGGTGTGCAAATCTCACCGCTGCCAGCCCCTGCACGGGCCCTTCACGCCGCGGCATACCTCCACACCCCCCCTCTTCCCCGAGGATGGTGCTTTGATGGCTGCGTCCTCCAGAGGAGGACAGGGATCTGGTGCTGGCTGAGAGCTCCCCACTTGCTCGGTCCCTGGGGCTCCAACTTCCTTGAGGAGTGCCTCCCGCCTCCCGTCTGCCACCCCCACCCCCACCCCAACGATGCTTCGTGGCAAAGGCTGGGTTTCCCTTTGGTGTGCTGCCTTCACTCCACCTTCCTTCCTGAAGGATCCAAGCTCTGTGCTGGTGGTTCTTTCCCTCCGGTGCTTGAAAAACGTTCCTCCGTTCGTCCTCGGGGTTCCCGGGGAGAGACTGCGGGGGCCAGCGCTTCTCCAGGCTGCCTTTCTCCGGCTGCCTTTGAGAGCTTTCCTTTGTCTCTAGTTTTCACAAGTTTGATTATGATGTTTCTTGGCATGGATTTCTTTGAGCTCATCTTGTATGGAGTCCACTCACCCTCTTGAATGTGCAGATTTGTATTTCTTGCCAGATTTGTGGCGGTTTTGGTCTGTGTGTGTGCAGATTGCAGAATTCTAGTCCCGCACCCTGATCCCCACCCAGTTCCCACAGCTCAGTCAGACATGAATCTGGGTGCAGCTGGGATGCGATTCTGCGATGGAATGAAGGTCCACGCCAATTGACTTTAAGGAAGGCAGATTGTCCTTGATGAGGCTGACCCGGTCAAGGGCGCCCTGGCAGAGGAAGCGAGCTCTCCCTGGAGGCAGGAGGGCTCTGACGGGCGGCAGCTGCCGGTGGCTGGCCGGGAGCGGGCGGGCGCAGGGCCGCAGGCCCCTCCCGGACTGACCGCAGACCCGGCAGGCGGCCCCTGGGGAAGGGGACCCAAGGCTGCCGCCCGGTGCCACACAAGGACCCGAGCCCCGCTGTCACCTCCCACTCCGTGGAGAGCTCGGTCTTGTTCTGTTCCAGCTGATTTGGTGTTCATTCTCGCTCAAGTGTCCACAGGGTTCCACTGTCTTTGCTGAGACTCACCACCTTCCCTTCTTACACGCCCCTCTCTGCTTGCTGGAGAATCTCCCTAACCACTTGGGGTCTTTCTAAGAGAACCCAGCGTCTCTGTTAGAGCTTCAGGGCCATTGTCGGTCCTTCCTTCGTAAGTCGTGATTCTCCTGTTCATGTGCCTGCCCAGCACTTCCTGAATGTTCCGTCACGAGGCGCAAGCTCCTCTTTCTGTCTTCTCCATCTGTCGGGCTGGATTCCAGCAGCGAGTCCCAGCCTGACTTCCATGGGCCGTGGCTCCAGCACCAGCTCGGTGCTGCCCGGACCTGCCCCACGTGCTCCCCACACGCGCCAGGCGGGTTCAGTGCCCTCCACCTCAGCCCTGCAGTCAGAGAGGAAAGTCCCATCCTGAGGCGCAGGGCCTGTGGGCTCCGCCTCCTGCCCCTGCAGCAGCCACATGGGGCAGCTTGGGACCAAAGCCGAAGCCGACATCACAGGAAAACAAGGAAAGAAGAAAAACAGGTTCCCCCTTTCTGCGGGGCTCTAGGGGCCCCTCTCCCACTCCAGGAGCTGGGCCCAGAGCCCCTCCTATGTTTTCTCCATCTGTTCATACCCACTCTTGGCCTTGAGGCAATGTTCAGTGATGCCAGGAGCGCTGGATGGGAAGAAGGCATCACCACCCGCCAGGTGACACTTGGGGTTCTTCCCTCCTCCAGGCTGTCTGCCAGGGCTTACTTTCCAGAGTGCCTGGGGCCGCTCCATGCCGCTGTCAGGGTGGGTAGTGCAGCCAGCGGGACAGCCAGGGTGCAATCACTACCCTCCTCAGAGCCAGACCCACGCAGGCAGGTTTGAAAACTGGATTTTGGTGGAATCACGTTATTTCCTCATTGACTGCCTTTATTTTCAGTTCTGGTTGGCTTGCAAGTGGAGAGACTCCAAAGGTTCCGGAGTGGTCTCTCCGTGTCTTGGATAGAAAACAGACATTGACATGTGCTGCAGAACAAGTCCATCTTTAACAAAACCCTGAAAAATCCTTTTGTGCAGCAAAAATCCATTTAATGCGAATAATCACCGCGTACTCCACTCTGCACATTTAGATGTCTAAGTAGAAGAAGACAGACCGTGAGCTTCCTCAGCAGTAAAGTAAGTCATTCCAGCAGACAAAATCAGTTTCATGCACATTTTTTAGTCTGGGCGTGGACATCCTATTGGACCAGGGCTGTTCCAACAGCCGATAGCAGAGGTCAGAAAACGATATTATCGGAACGAACTGGCCAACAGCCTGCTTTTGTCACTAAAACCCTATCAGGACACACGTTATTGGTGACGGCCACTTTCAGCTAACACAGCAAAGTTGAGGAGTTATGACCGAGCTGGATAGTTTGCAAAACCCAAAATATTTCCTCTCTGACCCGTCACAGATAAAAATTTGCCAACTCCTGGCTCTACAATGTAAAAAAAGGTAAACAGAATTCTCCTCCCCAGGATGTAAGGACCTGGTGAGCACAGCACCTGCTTCTGACCCCCACGCCCATGGGGGTCCTGATCAAGCTCTGCTCACTTTCCCGGGGAGCCATATCTTCCCTCCCAATCCTTCTTAATTCAGCACTCCAAGTAGCTCTTGTACGTGATTTAAAATTAACACATGAGATGAAAACCCTTTGCCATGTCTATTTGATAAATAGATATAGCAAAAAAAAATTTTTGGAAAAAATATCTAGGCAACTTAAAAAAATCTACGATACCCTCACCTAAGGCAGGAGCGAATAGGTGCTAATTTTGTAGCACATGAAACTTATATAACTTGGGAGGCCCCCCCTTTTAAGAACATTCAAGATTATGAATATAAACTTACCAAAGGGACTGTGCAATAAGGACCAGGAAGTGAAAATGTCACCATCTTGGGGCTTCCGGGGCTCAGTTGTTGAGGGTCTAACTCCTGACTTCAGCTCAGGTCATGATCTCCCGGCTCATGGGTTCGAGCCCCATGTTGGGCTCTGCACGGACAACATGGAGCCTGCTCTGGACGCCCTCTCTCTCGGCCGCTCCCCTGCTCTCACACGAACATTACAATCTCACTTTCTCTCAAAATTAAATAAACTTTAAAAAAAGTGAAAAGAACACTTCTTCGACTTGTGTAAATCTGCTGTGTGATGCCTTGCAAATTCAAGTGCCGGCCCTACCCCAAAACATGTACATAAACCCAGCACAGATACGGGGCGGGGGGAGGGGGGTACTGCTCACAATTGTGAAAAAATGAAACTGACGTCAACGACCATCTATAAAATGAAACGCAATGCAGCCTTAGAAGTATGCAAACCATATGCTATATTAAAAGGTTAAATAATCTTTCCCTAGTGTGGGATTTTGGAGGATTTGAGTTCTTTGCAATGGTCATGTTACTTAATGAGATATTTAAAACAACTAATGCCCAGCTAATTACATATTAGAGGCTTAAATTCAATGGCAAATTTTCTCATTGTTAATCTTCTACTCAAACAGGCAGAAAACCTAAGTTGTAAAGTATGCATTTTTCCATGAGCTTAAGAGACATATTTGCATTTTGAATAAACGTAAAAAGTGACTGAGGCTCATTCCCACCTGGAACGGTCACTTATGAGGCTAGCGCTTGCCCTGCTGGGCTGATGGGCCCTGGGTGCCGTCTGATGCGGCCTGCCTCCTCTGCTCAGGGCGCCCAGGTGGCACATGGACAGTCCCCCAGGGTTCCGCAGGGTGACTCCCTCCCTCAGGAGCACCTTCCCTGCAGCGGGCGGGCGGAACGCAGGCAGCAGGCCCCCGCCACGCCCTGGCCCAGGACCCACCGAACGGGCCGCACCTGGGGCTGGGACCCTGAACATCCAGGGAGGCGGTGTGTCCCCGTGAGCCAGGCCGGCACCTCTCAGAGGGATGGACTCTGGGGGCCCAAGGCCGAGCGGTTCGGCGGGTACCCAGCCCAGTTTCTCTTTGCTCTCGCTTTTCCTTGGGACCCGAGGGACTTTGGCCAGCCTGCCCCGGCAGGTGAGAAGCGTCCTCTCCCAGGTGGCCAGCCCACAGAGCTGTGGCCAGGGGGTGCCCCCTCCGCACACAGACATGGCACCCACGGCCCGCTCCGCTTCCCGGATCCCCTTTCATCTCCAGAATTTTCTGTTCTCATGTTTGGGGCTCACGTTACATTTGGGGCCAATGAGTCACACGCCCGTGTTGTTCTCGAGATTGTTCCGGGACAGAGCCAGGACGGGGGGCCAGGGCCAGCCGCAGCCCTGGGCGAGGGGTCCCCTGCCCTCTCTCCACCGCTGAGCCCCTGGGCATCCACTCACCTTGGCCCTCCCTGTCCCTCCTGGGAACAGAACGCCGCTCACCCTCCAGGGGCCATGCTGAAAACTCCTGGGACCTGGAGTCAGGAGCCTGGTGAGTCCAGACGACCCTGAAGCACTGAGACCTTGGCTTTCTCGTCCCTCTCCCCCACCCCTCCACAGGTACTGGCCCAGAGCATGGGGCCGTGCAGGGACCCTTCTCCACAAGGCCCCCGCCTGCGGTCCCTGCACGCGCTCTCCATTTGCGGGGCCAGCGAGCGGCGGCCAGTGGGGCGGTGAGTGCGCTCCAAGCCACACACATTCTGCTGGCACCCACACGACACCAGCCGGGCTGGCAGCGGGCCAGCCTGCCCTGGCGCGACGTGCTGGCCGCCTCCCAGGAGAGCAGGGCAGCTGAGAGCAGCTCCCGTTGACTGGGACCATTCTCAGCTACAAACCCCTCCCCTGCCCCGGCCCCCACCCTGCTCTGTGCCATTACCTAGAAAAGCTGCTTGGGAGTTGGTTTTAACACGCTCCCGGGCCAGGCTAGGAGGCCGCATGCTCTCCAGGCCCTCTGACATTCGGGCTCAGGGACTAGCTGGGCGGTGACCCCTGTGCCTGGGGACAGCGAGGCTCTCCGGGAGGCCCCAGGACCTGCATTCGCTGTTCAAGTATCTAATACCTGAACCAAGCCTGGTGTGCTGACCACGCGGCGGGCTCTCTGAGTGCCTGCCAGAACCTGCCGGAACCTTGTGAACACGTTCTCAGGAAAGCTCCTGTGCACGAGGCCTGTGCTGTGTGCGGCTCCAGCACCTGCGCCTGGTGGGCAGGACCTGACGGGGGGCCACCACCTGCGGTGCCACCAAGCTCGGGAGACCCGGGTCGGCTCAAGTGGGCATCGACCCCGCAGAAGAGAACCCAGATTCTGCTGAAAACTGCCAGATCGTGATGGGACGGCACAGTGCCGGAGCTGGTGCCCGAGCCAAGGGGCCCGAACAAATCGAGGGAAGGGCCCAGCCTCCCCGGGAGGGGCGGGACTCCCCCACAGGGCGCGAGGCCCACGAGGAATCGTCGGAGGGGCGCACAGTGACCGGGAGCCCGGAGTGCAGCCCGGCTGCTTCGGCCACAGACCGGGTGAGTCCGGCATGGGGCGCATGGGGGACTTTGTACGGCTGTGAGGAGGGGGCTGGTCATGACTGAGTTGGCGGTATGTACCAGGCGTTACCTAGGACCAGCCTGGGCCCCAGCTGGACAGCTCCTCCGTCCGGCCCCCAGGACACTGTGCCCTCGGGCATCCGTGGTCCCTGGAGGTTGCATAGGACAGGTTCAGCCCCTGTGCTCCTGGCTGTCCCGCCTGTGAGCCAAGGCCAGAACCTTCCGGGGAAGGAAAGAGGCTCTGCATTGTGAGGGGGGCTCCCAGAGCTGCCGGGACCCGCTCTGGCTGTGCGGCCGCGGCCCTTCTTGGAGGAATTCCCTCCCTGTTCCCGAAAGGCCTCCCTTGAGAAACTACAGGTCCCGGGCAGCGTTTCCCCAGCAGCACCAGGCAAGGGGCCCCATGAGAAACCCCCGCCCAAGGCAGTGCCAGATGCGCACTCAAGCACCGCCCCCTTGGACATACCTACACCTGCTCGTGGGGACCTCCTCCTCCCAAACCCAGGCGATCTGCCCTTGACCACGCACAGGCCCTCCTGCCCGCACAGATGTGGGAATGCCCCAGAACACAGCCCTGCCGCACCCCCGGCCGCCCCTGGGCCACGGGGGACACTGTCCACGCCTAGGGCCGGGGAGGGCCGGCGTCCCGTGGCCTCCAGGTCTCTCTGGGGCTTCACTCCACCCCGCCGGCGCCCGGGCGCCAGGTGGTCGGAGAGTAGAAGCAGACACGCCAACAGCCAGCAGCTCTCCTCGGTGCCATCAACACACGCGCCCACGTGCAAACCGAGTACTGCCGGCAATAAAGTCCCCTTTGTTTTCCTGTCTTTCTAGATCAGGGGTCTGCAGACTCTGAAAATCTGGACCGTGAATGTCCCAGGCCGTGCGGCCTCTGTCACGGCCACTCAGGGCCACCAGTGCTGCACAGAAATTCCTCAAACAAATGAGTGTGGCAGTGTCCCGATAAGACTTAACATCAGTGAAGCCAGGCCCAAGGCTGTAGGGTGCCGAGCCCCAAAGTCCAGGAGGCTCTGTTCCTCCAAACTCAGGCCACACTCCCCTCCTGGGACGACGCTGGCCAGACCAGGTGGTGTCCACAGCCTCCTGACACTCGCGGACAGAAGGGCGCCTGCCTGCGGGCCCCTTCCTGCCACGCCCGGACCAGACCCCGGGCCCTGAGCTCACAGTGACACTGAGGACAGAGTCAGCAAGGGCATCTGAGGGACGCAGACCCGCGAGGACCACGTCTTCAGCCCCAAGCGAGCCCTGCTCCTCCCTGGGCATCTTCGTGTCAGGCCCCTGCCTCCCCTGGCCAGCGTGTGGGCTTTGACAGTCCGGGCAGGACGCTTCGGCCCCCATCCACCTGCTCACTCCCGAGGCAGGGACCTGTCATCATTCATAATTCCATCTCCAATCCAGGCACGGCCCCTCCAACCCAGACACAAAGGCGGCACCCTGGACATTCAGGGTGTTGGCTGATCATCTGTCATCTGGTTTCCCCCGATCGGACGTCCACATGGAAGGAATGTTGTCTCATAGCCTGAGCTTTGTTTGTCCCTGGCTGCCCCTCGGGTGCTCCGCCGCCTGGCTCCCCGAAGTGCGGGCTCTGGACTGGTCACACGGGCCACATGGGAGCCGGTCAGAACCACAGAGCCACGGGGTCCTGCCCGACCTGCCGAGTCACACTCTGATTCTAACAAGACCCCCAGGTAACAAGACCCCTGGGTGATCCGAGCGCTCCCTACAGTCTGAGAAACGCCGTCTGCAGGGGGCTGCTGATTTACCCTCCCTACGGGCAGCAGCACTGGGCACAGTGAGGTGAACAGTGAGTGTCCTGCGTGGAGGCAGTGACTCTTTGTGAACCACCAGAGAGCTGTGCTCTGCATTCGACCATCAGTAGCTCCCGGTGCATGATCAGGTCCAGGAGCCACTGGGCCCCCAGCAGGAAAGACCGCGGCATTGCTGACGCTGGACTTCCACGTCCCTTAAACCCTGAGAAAGTGCACAGCCCCTCCTGAGGTCAGGGTGTCTGACCTGCAGCCTCTACGCCCCTCGTGCTCGGGGTTGGTACATCCGGGTGGGAAGGCCTGGCATCCTTGGCCACCGCTCTTTGGAGCCTCCTGCCCAGTGGTCATTTTGTACCCAAAATTCCTCCCAGATCTCCTGACCCGATGATGTTGGCCCTCAGCCAACAGACACTGAACTGTATCTCACTTGCATCTTATTTTGGAACAAACTCCTTTTAAAAAATCCTCCTGAAATTAATTGGACTGTTTTCTGGTTTTGCTGAATGACATTGTTAACCAAGATGTAGTTGAGAAGTCATACGGTGAAACCAGTAATGAATCTTCAAGCGAGGGCACCTCGGAAGACACGCCGCGTCGGGCGCCCTCAGCCCTGGGACATTTTGTTCTAGGTGAGTGTTCTCCCTCCTCCCCGACCTGACTTAGGACTCGCCGTTGGAAACCAGCGGCCATAACAGATGCACACCTGCAGCCTTGAGCCCCTTCTGGACCCTAAACAAGCAGCTGCTGGCGGAATGGGACATTCCGGAATGGGCCCGCAGACCGCTTCCTCCGGATGAGAGGTCCCCAGTGCGCCACTGACAGGGTCTCAGGCCCTTTCTTTGCTCAGCCTGGAAGTCAAGGCCTGCAGCGACCCTGGCTGACCCTGAGGGGACACAAGGCCCGGCACAGAGCCCCCGGGGAGAGCAGGGACTGGAGGCGGGCGGGGAGGGGGGGGGACTTGGTGTTTCTGGTTTTCATGGTTTATTTCGTTTTTAAATTCAGGCTGACTCAGAAAAAGCGAGGATGCCGAATGTGTGGGGCTGAAGAGCGGGACCCTGGCAGGGCCAGTCTGCACAGCCTGCAAGCCCCTTCCTCAGGCCCCTCTCCCCCAGGAACAAAGACCTTGTTCTCAGGGCCTCGTTCCGGCTTTTCTAACCCAGAAAGGCCGCCCACTACGACCCGGGGGCGGGGCACCCAAGCAAGTCCGCCTCAGACGTGTCCCCACGAGAGGTCCCCTGAGGGCTGAGGCCAGGCACCCTCTGGCCCTGTCTTCCTAGGTTTCCACCCGACATGGCCCCCAAGCCAAAGGTCACGCCTGCTTCTTTTCACAGATAAATCCGTCTTCTGACAACATTCCAGCGCCTCCGGGAAACGGCGTGCCTCTGCTGGCCTCCGAGGGAGAGGGGACGGCCCTCCCCCGGCCTCGGGCCCGGCTCGAGCCGCCACAGGCCCGCACACAACCACCCATGCGTTCCGCCACCCCGTGGTCCCGCTACGAAGCTGGCTCGCTGCCCACCTCCCTGTCCTGCCCTCAGAAGTAGCAAAGTGGTGACCTTGTCCCCACGTTCCCTGTGCCCACAGAGAGCACCTGCTGACCCCGGGCCGCCAGCCGGCGGGGGGACCTGCCCACCCTTTCTGCAGCCTCTGCACCCTCGCCCACCCCTGGCTCTCCTCGGCCCCCCGTCCGCTGCCAGCCCTGCCCAGATCTCTCTCCAGCCCCAGATCCGGGTTCACAAAGTCACTGTCCCGCACTGGGTGCCGGGGACCAGCTTCCACTCAGGTGCCCAGGAGAAAGGCTCTGTACATAGGTGTTCATTGTAGCACAATCATAATGATTTTTAAGAGAAAAAAATCTGTGTGTGTGTGTGTGTGTGTATTGTAATCTCTTCGTGTAAAATTTAGCTCGATTTTATTTTACTTTAAGATTTTTTTAATTTATTTTTGAAAGACTGGATAGTACTTGCCCATTTAATTTACTTTTTAAAAAAATGTTTTAAATATTTATTTATTTTTGAGAGCGACAACAGAGCACAAACAGGGCGGGGGCAGAGAGAGAGGGAGACACAGAATCCAAAGCAGGCTCCAGGCTCTGCGCTGTCAGCTCAGAGCCTGCCATGGGACTTGAACTTATGAACCGTGAGATCATGACCTGAACCGAAGTGGACGTTCAACCGACTGAGCCCCCCACGCACCCCCGTACTTGCCCGTTTAGAAAGGGGCAGGGGGGAGGGGACAGAGGATCTGAAGCAGGCTCTGGGCTGACAACAGTGAGCCCTTGTGGAATTCGAACCCACAAACCACGAGCCCATGACCAGGGCTGAAGGTGGACTTCAAATACCTGGGCCAGCCAGGTGCCCCTAAAAGAAAAAAAAATCTTAAACGTTACACAGGAGTTTGGCAACGCCAGTTATCATTGTAAATGTTCGGAGTACTAGGAATTAAAATTAAATTTCCCAGAGAGGATAAAAAGTGGCTAAGTCCCATCTGAAACGCAGATGGCACTGGCCTTGAGGACTGAGGCCAGGTGACCGGGGCAGCCTGGCCACAGAACTCGTGTTCCTGGGATATGGTCTTCCCTTCACCTCTCGACCCCAGTCCAGCTGCAAGAAAAACATCAAAGACAAATTTAGGAACATTCTACGAAACCCCTGACCAGCACTCCTCAAAACCGTCAAGGTCAGAAAAACCAAACCAAGGAGAGACACACATTGCCGCAGAGAGGAGCCTGGGAGCACCGGAGAGCAGCGCCCCGCAGTGGGTCCCCGGGCGGGATCCGGGCGCAGAGCAGGGACGTGCGGGAAACAAGAGGGACCCAGAGTCGGAGGCGTGATTGGCGGTGACATGCGGGTGCACTGAGGACGTGTGGGAACGTCAAAGGCAGGGGAAGCTGGCTGAGGTGTAGGGAACTGGCCATCTTTGCAACATTTCTGTAAACCTAAACTATTTCAAAGTAAAATTTCCGTTTTTAAAAACGGCATTGGCCTTATCAATAGCAATGCTAGACATACAAAACAACACCTAAAAGTTATGTAAAAAATTGCTTTCACCAAGAATTTTATATCAAGCAATGACGTCTGACCAGCGATGTGGGAGTCTGAAATGAAGACACTTTTCACATGCAAGGGTTCAAAACACTGTTCCTTGTGTGCAGGTGGAGGGGAGAGCTGTGGAGGGGCCGGTCCAGAAGGGGAGGGGCCCGGCCCGGGAAAGGCGGGGCTCGCTCAGGCTCTGACTCAGCGGATGTGTTTGCTCTGTGCAAGGGTTACCGCCAGGCCGCCGACAGATTTGCAGGATTACGTGCTCAGTGCAGAGAAATCCAAGGAAATAAGATGGTGCCTTAGTCCTTGGTCCCAGGAAAACTGAAACCCTGAAGCATCACAAGAAACATGGATACGAATACACTCTTGGCTCAGCGGCGAGAAGAAAAATCACTTCAGCTGGTTGCACGTTAAGACTCGTAACGTAGCTGTAGTGAGGCTCGAGTTAGTGTGCCAGGGTTAGGTCTCCCCCACACTAACTGGAGAGACGCGTTTGCCGTATAAACTTACACACAGCATATTAGTCTTAAGTGGTCGCTTCTGGGAGGAGCAGCGATGCGGGAGGGAAGGCACACGGCTCCTGGGTTTTTACAGAAACGGTTCGATATTTGTGCAAGAAATCATATGGATCTATTACTTTAACACATTGAACTTTCAAAAGGAAGATGTTTGAGATCGAGTACTCCCAAAAAAAGAAAAGCAAAAATAAATCACATACGCAGATTATCAGAATTAGATGGGGCTGGGGTTGGGTTCGAACAGCTGACGACAGCAGCCAGCTCATGCTGATTTCTAGCCCCTGATTATGACGGCTAATTCCCGATTCTGATTATTTCCCTATTCTGGTTGGCACCTCATCTGGCAGTTGGTGCCTATTCCCATGGGTTTTTTTTTTAATCTTTTCAACAGACAATAGCAGTGGAAAAACTTCCACTTTTTTATTTAATTCTGATTATAAAATATTTGAGGAAAATGACTTTCTTTTACATGTGCAGGAATACAATGATGAGAAATGCTTTCATGTAAAAAACTATGATATGTTTTACACTATTTTTAGTGTCAATGTGTGTATTACCAAAAAGAATGGACTCAAAAACAATGGGATCTAAAGTAGGTACCATTGTTTCACTTTATTAGAATACATTTTACATGAGGGGAGAAAATTGCCTAACTCCCTAACTGCAAATGCAACCGCTTAAATTCCCCACATCCGTCTGCTGCCTTCTCTTCTGTGCCTGCTTACCCCAGTGCCTGCGTCACCTTCAGTACCCTAACTGTTCCTGTCTCTTCACGGCCTTGTCCTGCTGTCCCCCACCTGCCCCTCCCCTCCCCTCCCCATCTGCCCCTCCCTCCCCACCTTCCCTCCCCTCCACCTGCCCCTCCCCTCCCCATCTGCCCTTCCCTCCCCTCCACCTGCCCCTCCCCTCCCCACCTGCCCCTCCCTCCCCACCTTCCCTCCCCTCCACCTGCCCCT
>NC_043706.1:145056039-145059032 GCF_006229205.1 Suricata suricatta
CCTTCCCTCCCCTCCACCTGCCCCTCCCCTCCCCATCTGCCCCTCCCCACCCACCTTCCCCTCCTCCCAGCCTCCCCTTCAACTGATGGCAGTTCCAGCAGGCAGTTCCACAGCCTGAGGAATAATGCTGCCATAGAGCTTTCCACTAGTGTCCAGACAGTTCTTACTGGAGGGAGGGGCAGGGAGGGGAGGGTGGGAGGGGGAGGGAGGTTAGAATTCCCTTTTTGCCCTGCCCTCCTTTAACCTCTTTTGTGGGGAAAGGAAGAGGTCCGCCAGCACCCCTACTATTGTTCCATGGGTCCTTTCTGTTGTTGTGACTCATTTAGTTTTCTGAGCGCCCGTTTCTCCTGCGTCCCTGACGCAGGGGCTTGCAGTCCATTTTGCATCCACATGTCTGCAGTTACCCGCATGACACGGATGAACGCCCACGTGTCCCCTGAGGAAAGGACGGGGTGCTGTCACTTCTCTGCTATGAACCCCGTCTTTCCTCCCTTTGTCTCTCGGTGTTTCGGTCCGCCTGCCAGTCGGTGGGACAGGGCGGCCCGCCTTCTGTTCCGTTTAGAGACCGAGGTCCCCGCAGGCCCAGCCTGGGCCCTGGGCGCCTCCTGCCACCAGGGAGGCGTCTGCTTCCTGCCTCAATTCCCACGCGGGGGCGGCGCGCGGACCAGTGGTGCTCTCCAGAAGGTCAAGTGCGTGCCCCAGCCCCGTGGACTGAGGGTGTGGGGTCGGCAAGCTCTTCTTTAAAAATGCAACAACAGCAAAGAGTCAGCGCTTGTCAGCGGTTCCCAGAAAACAGATGCTCCACTTAGGAAGCAATGAAAAGAAGGACACTCCACAGAAGTGCCAGTTAGAGGACCCGGGCCTCCCTGAGGGACAGGGTGGATTTGGGCCGTCACTGCCCACCTCACTGAGGTCACCTCTGCCCGCCCTGGCTGTGAGGGTCCATGCCCATCCTCTTTACAGAGAGGTCCCAAGAAGGTGAGCCGCCACTGGGCTGTGAATCCTGGCCCCACCAGCATAGGAGGCCTTACTATTGTGTGGTTCCTGCCAGCCGGCAGTGTAGACGAGAGAAAAGGGTACTGGGATGTCCATGGCCCATGGGCGATACCGACGTCAATGCCAGGCCCCCTCCTTGCCTCTGGATTCCAGCCCCCGATGTGGCCCCAGCGGAAGGTCTGGTCCAGGGGACCAGGGTTCTGGCCTCCAGGTACCCCTCAGGCATTGTCGGAGGCACGCTCCTGAGCGTCCACACCCCGTGGGGTCCTGTCCCTGCAGCTTGGGAACCCGCATCTGCCCTCCAGTGCTCCCCTGACTGCAGGCGCGCCTTCACCCCCACAGCTGCTCTGGGCACGTCTGTCCACGCGGCCCAGGAAAGCATCCTCCGGACTCTCCTTGTCTCCTGGCCCTGCCCCTCGCGTGGGGCCTCTCTCCCCTCTGCGAACCGGTCTCCTTCCTGACCACCCACCTGCCTCCAGATGCCTTCGCCTCACATTCTTCAGCTCCTCACACCCTCCTCCTTCACCATCTCCTGGCCCGGCCTCCTTCCCAGGCCCTGGACGCCCCTGTCCGCTTGGTGCACCCCTGCGCCTGTGCACAGCCCCGCGGGCCTTTCCTGCAATCAGAGGCCTCAGTTAGCGAACGTAGATGACCCTAAGCCCCGAGCAGGCGGGAGTCTCTTCTGTAAATTCATAACCAATTTAGGGGCCAAGATGTTTTGAAATTTCCTGCGCAGATATTCCCAAGTATCCAAATCTAAGAACTCCTGCAGCAAAATACCCAGTGGTTTTTTTTTAAAGTTAACATCTTCTCAGTATCAGGATGCAGCCAAGACGCAGCAGGCGGGTGCCGACCCTCGTGGAGGCAGGAAGCCATCGCTGGGCTTGCACGGAGACCAGCTTGCCCAACTGTCCCATGAGACGGGATGCTCCCACAGGCCCCCCAACAGCTGCTCCCCTCAGGGACATGGTCAGTCCACTGTCCCTAAAGATCTGTGGGGAAAACGAAATGAGCTCACTTGTCCCTGCCCGAAGACCCCATGTGGCCCACACACTGGCAGCAGGGGGGGTGAAGGGCAGGAGAGCTCCAGTGAGTGCTCTCCAGGGGAGGGTGAAGGGCCAGCCTTCCTGCTAACACAGGAGCGACCCCAAATCGAGTGCCGGCGACCATGGCCCGCGCTTCAAAACTTGTCTTTCACTTACAATCAAGCAAAGCGGCCAATGACACACTGTGAAGAAGGGGGCCTGGCTGGGCTGTCGCAGTGATGGCGTTCTCCTCCCAGGAGCCTGAGGTGCCCCGGGCCACCCTCCCAGCTCCAGGGCCTGCAGAATCATGCCCACCCGGAGCCAGCAGCTTCCAGCTCCGAGGGCTCCTTGTCGCTCGTGGTCATCGGAGCTGAAGCAAGGAGGGGGGGGGGCAGTACACAGCTGTGGCACGAGGAGGAAAGTGCAATACACCACAGCACTCCAGAATGTTCCGTGACCTCACCCACATGATCCCCCCACCCCTTGCAGCAAGGCCAGCCCATGCCTCGGCCATGATGGGCCCTCTGGGTGGTGCAGGGACAAACTGCTGTCCCCCGCTGGGAGGAGAGGCTCCCTGACTCAGCCCCCTCTTCCAGGAGCCCCTCCACAGGGAGACACGGTGACAGGATGTCAGGACATCACAGCAGGTGCCCTGCATGTGTGCCACGGCCCCTGGGTGCTATGGCCACTTCTTGGAGACTGAGGGGCAAACACAGACACTGCTCGGACACGGTATGGGAGGATCACACGCAGACGGGACACCATGTGGGGGGAGCACGGGCAGACAGGACACCGTGTGGGGGAGCACGCACAGACAGGATGAGGTGTGAGGGAGCACGCACAGACGGGACACGGTTTGGGAGAGCACGTACAGACGGGATGAGGTATGGGGGAGCACGTGCAGATGGGACACCGTGTGGGGGAGCACACACAGACGGGACGAGGTGTGGAGGAGCACGCACAGAGGGGACA
>NC_043706.1:145059132-145060500 GCF_006229205.1 Suricata suricatta
GAAGGAGGACTGTGTCTCAGGAAGGAGGACTAATCCCCAGGATGGAGGACTGTGTCCCAGAAAGGAGGACTGTGTCTCCAGAAGGAGGACTAATCCCCAGGATGGAGGACTGTGTCCTGGGATGGAGGACTGTGTCCTGGGAAGGAGGACTGTGTCCCAGGAAGGAGGATCATATCTCAGGATGGAGGACTGTGTCTCAGGAAGGAGGACTGTGTCCTGGGAAGGAGGACTGTGTCCCGGGAAGGAGGACTATGTGTCAGGAAGGAGGACTAAGTCCTGGGGAGGAGGACTATGTCCTCTAAAGGAGTACTATCTCTGGCCTGCCCATGGGGCCAGGGCCACCAGCTGGAAGAGCTGTCACATCTGTTTGGGTGCCTGGTGCCCGCATGGGCTCCTCCGATCTCCAGACAGTGGTGTGGCCTTGGAGGGGAAAGCTATTTGGTAAGGAGGACGGGGTTGAAATGCTGACGGCATTCTGGCCTGATGACTTCTGGGGAGGAAGGGGCTTGCTCTGCTTCACCATGTGATAGGTGTCCTGGCACAGTGGCAGCACCCTGGGCGACGGCGTGACTGTCCCGGTTATGGTGGCCCCTCCCCCACACTATGTTGCTTCTCCAAGTTCACTTGCCAGGTTGCATGAGGTTTGGCCCCAACAAGGTCCAGAGACAGAACTTGAGACCATCTCAGCAAACAGATGACAAGCAGGGAGTGGACACTGTGGGTCCACAAAACCTGCTGACGACAACCATTTAATCCTTATCAAGCACTTTCTAAAGGAAGTCTTATTCCCAAGCTCCTCCCAGGCTTTTCCTACCTCTCCAGTCCTCTTGCCTTGGGTGACCTAAGTCTTCATATCCCTTTGTGCTTGGCACAGTTCACTGTATGCAAATTATCTTGTTAGAAAAGTAAAACTAAAAACATGTTCAAGGCCCAGGAGAGGTGACAGCTGGCCCCTAACGACCCACCCGTCAGTGTGGAGCTGGCCGGGGACTCTCAGTGCACAAGCAGGTGGACACACGTGACTGGAGGTTGAGATGCTGGGCAAGGCTGCCCTGTCGGGAGTCCGGTGGGGGTCATTGTCCCTGCGGGGGCTGCAGATGCACACTGACCGAAAAGTCCACGCTCCACACCCTGCAGGCAAACAGGTCAGGAGGGTGTGGACAGAGGGAGGCCCACCGTGAGGGGGAGGGAGGCTGGGGGCTGAGGCTGGCTCCTTAGCGTGGGGTGTGGCAGAAGTGGCCTTAGGGAGGGGCATGGTCAGCACTCCTGAGCCAGGCTGCACGTGGGGACACAGGGCCACCGCTGTCCGACAGCCATGCAGGTGTCCCGCTGTGAATGTGCGCTGGCTGCCAGGGTCCCGACATGACC
>NC_043706.1:145060600-145065313 GCF_006229205.1 Suricata suricatta
TTCCCGGGACACAGTCCTCCTTCCTGGGACACAGTCCTCCTTACCGGGACACAATCCTCCTTTCTGAGACACAGTCCTCCTTCCCAGGACACAATCCTCCTTTTTGAGACACAGTCCTCCTTTCTGAGACACAGTCCTCCTTCCTCGGACACAGTTCTCCTCCCTGGGACATAGTCCTCCTTCCTCGGACACAGTCCTCCTCCCTGGGACATAGTCCTCCTTCCTGGGACACAGTCCTCCTTCCCAAGACACAGTCCTCCTTTCTGGGACTCAGTCCTCCTTCCCGGGACACAGTCCTCCTTCCTGGGACATAGTTCTCCTTCCTGAGACATAGTCCTCCTTCCTGAGACATAGTCCTCCTTCCTGGGACACAGTCCTCTTTCCCGGGACACAGTCCTCCTTCCTGGGACTCAGTCCTCCTTCCTGAGATACAGTCTTCCTTCTTGGGACACAGTCCTCCTTCCCGAGACACAGTCCTCCTTCCTGAGACACAGTCCTCCTTCCTGAGACACAGTCCTCCATCCTAGGACACAGTCCTCCTTCCTGAGACACAGTCCTCCTTCCTGAGACACAGTCCTCCATCCCAGGACACAGTCCTCCTTCCCAGGGCACGGTCCTCTTTCCTTGGACACAGTCCTCCATCCTGGGACATAGTCCTCCTTCCTGAGACACCGTCCTCCTTCCTGAGACACAGTCCTCCTTCCTGGGACACAGTCCTCCTCTTCAGGGCACAGTCCTCCTCCTTGGGACACAGTCTCCTTCCTGAGTCAATGCCCAATGCCATCCCCCCTGTCCCTCCCGAAGGCAGTCAGCCCACCTGATGGCGCACAGAGAACCTCGGCTGACAGGTGTTCACAAGCCCCTGGTTTAAGGGACCAGAAGTTGGGGGTGAGGCTGGCATGGGTGCCAGGACTTTCACTGCTGTCACGCAGCAGCTAAAACAGCTTACGAGCCTGGCCAGGTGTGCAGGCAAAGCCACACCAAAAGAGAATCACTTATGCAGGATCAAACTTGATGCTGTTTAGCCTCCAAACTGTCCCCTGGCCGCCCCTGCTATGCCTGGGTGTGGGGAGTGAGCCCCTCTCTGTCCCTCCCAGCTCTACCCGGGCTCCCTCCTGCTTCAGAGGACTGGGCCCCACTCGCCTGGCAGGAGCCGGGCACTGTGACTTGATCCTGTTGTGTGTTCTTAACGGCTTCACCATTAAGAGAGTCGGGGGCCGCCGTCCAGTGGCACGGATCCCTGACACACTCCATGTCCCAATTACCCAGGATGAGTCAGCAGCTCTGCTCTGCGGGCTCCTGGGGCCTGGCGCCAGCCCACAGCCACGGAACTTCAGAAGGAGAGACCTCTGTACCTGGGGAGCCCCATGGGACCTTGTCCCAAAGAAGCCCCTCTGTCCTCCTTATTTGTACCCTTGGGGGCTGCAGGTGTGAGAGAAGCCAGCCATGAGATTTTCATTTGAGTCTCAGGTTCTGGAAAGAAATACCATTCCCAGAAAATCTGGTCTCTGAGCCTATTTTCACTCGACAGTGAATCACCCAGGACAGCCTGCCTACAGGAGCATTATGCAAAGATCATTCTGGGCTATCTCTGCAGAAAATGGCCCTGGGCGACCCCCAGGAACACCCCTGTCTTCCCTTTCCCAGCCAGTGTCCTCAGCCGACTCGTCAACCAAGAGAGGAGGGGGTTGGCGGCACTGTGCAGGTGTGAGGCGGGAATGCCAGCCACGCCGCTTGGGGCCACAGCCTCCTCGCCCTCGCCAGAGGTGCCCGTGCGCGGGCTCAGCACTGTGCTGGAGCCCGAGGGCTGGCACACGCCTGCAGGGGCACCAGGTGTCCCTGCCGTGCGCCCTGCCGCACCTCCTCCTGCGTCCCGCCTCCCGTGTCAGAGGGGATCCCGGTGACAGGCTCCCACCCCACTCACTTGGAACCCCGCTGATTTTCCTTTTTTATTCCACAGCCCTCTGTCCCTGTGGGGGTGCTGGCTGAGAGGGACACACCATGGCCAGTGTGGACTTTGTCCAGTCCGTTTGTGCTCTGAGGGCCCTGCTGAGCCACCGCTCTTCATGACCCTGTCCCCACTCTGCCCTCCCCCTTCCTATGTCCTCACAGCCCCTGGCCCGCGCTCCAGTCTGTGTACAGTAGAAATCACACACCCATGTCTGCCCCCCTCTGGGTCTGAGGCACCCACACTTCCTGGGCAGGGCCTTGCTTGTCAGCCAGGCCGCTAAGGAGGGTGGTGGTCTTCTCCAGACTTCTCCAGGGCTGGTGCCTGACCCGGTGTGGCGGGTAGAACGCTCACACACTCCAGGCTCGCAGACTGGTCCTGGACGCGGTCTGCTCCTGCGAGGCTCCCCTCCTTCCTCTGCCTCCTGCTTGCAGGTCCTTCTGGGGACATGTCGGGTTCCATGTCGAGCTAAGGCCTCACAAAGGGAAGCGAGACCTTCTTAGCCCCCATTGTCCTGAGAAAGGGGGAAAACAGACTGTTCTGACAACTTCTGGGCCTTCCTGGAAGCTTCTGTCTCAGCTCCGGGCTGAGCCCTGGGCCCCTGGGCAGGAGCCTTCAACTTTCCCTACTTGGCACTGAGCAGGGGGCCCAACGCACCAGGAGCTCAAGCCCCTGCACGTGGTAACAGCAGAGGTCCTGGTCCCACCAGCTGGGCGTGTCAAGCCTCTTTGGGTCAATGTCCTCTCTTGCAAATTAAAGACAGACAAATCAGTCATTTTCCTAAGCTGTTTTGGTCATAGAGATCTTTATCATTCCAAATCATACTCTGGAACCCAGTACATCAAACCACAAAAGTGAGTTAACTCTCTCCTAAGAGGGACTGAGCATGTTTTGGAAGACTTCCCAGGGAGAGACACTGCGGCGGAACCCTGGCCCCACAGAACCTCGCAGGAGGATCAGGGCCGGGGTTCTCTCCGAGACCCCAAACTCCATGTGTCCCTGTGGTTCCTTCCAGGCCATTGCAAAGTGTCGTCTTTCTACTTCCCCTTCAGGAAGGACCCTTGCCTGTCTCACGGGCAGCGAAGCTTCTTCTAAAGCGAAGCACAGGCCTCGCTGGCCCTGGAAGAGGCTCTGATCACTGCTGGGTGCAGCGGGAGCGTCCCTCCCCCACCCCCGTCTGGCCGAGTCCGGACGCTTCTGAGGCGCTTGGCCACTTCTGTTTGGCCTCCTCCTGTTGGCCAGCATGCTTCATTCTTTTGGATTTCCCAAGTGAGTGGTCCGGAGATATCATGGCGCCCGGGGCCATGCTTCTGAGTCTGCCGAGGAAGCTGTTGGATCAGCAGGAAAGAGGGCACAAGGCTAGCGCTGCAGCCCGTGTGGATTCTGGTAGGACAGAAGCCACAGGGCAGAGGTGGCAGCTCCTCAGGGACCGGAAGGCCTTCTGACCATGACTGCTGGAGTCAGAGGGCTACTTCAGAAAGCGAGGGGCTGGCTCACAGAATCACTGAAGTACAGGATCAAGTCCTGGTCAAGATACAGGATCAGAGACTAGTCTGGCGTCTGGCCTTTATGGTATTGAAATAAAAGCATATTTCAGAGAGGTAATTATGTGCTTTGGAAGGAATCAGAAACCAAAAGAATGAGAAACTAATTTGAAGCCACGATAAAGCAAGGGCTAATCTGCCTCTAACTTCTAAGAACTTGGGTCTGAACTTCAGAAGAAGAATCTCCCAACAGTGTTCCTACAGGAGGTCCAGGCATCCACGTGGATGACAGGCTGTGGTTCTGAACGGGGTGAGACATGGTGACAGAAGAAATGTTCTGAAAGTCCACCGAGGGACCCCCTCACGCCCATCCCCCCCCATGCTGACCTCCACCAGGAGAGGCAGGTCCAGTAAGGGGTTTGGTCAGATGAATGCCAGACACCCACCTTTGGGTTAAATGTAGGGACAGTGTCTACATCTCCTATTCCCCTCCCCTTAGCTATACTTTGGAATAAGCAATGGCATAAGAAAGAATTTATCAAGGGACTTCTCTGCCCCATGACCAACCGGTCCCACTGTTCTCCCTCTCAGAACCAAGCCCTGATGACTCTACAGCATGTGTTTTCAGGACAAGGAAAGAGATCCCACCCCCACTGTCCCCCAGGAGAAGGAAGGACGTCCCCCCTCACTGTCCCCCAGGAGAAGGAGGAAGTTTCCACATTCTAAGATCCTGTCCAGAGCCCATCAGTGGGGGACTCCACAAAAGGCTGCGTGGCACACAGTAGGACCTAACATGGAGTGTGATGGGTAAATGGGCACTCTGAGCTATGCGTTCCCAGCACAAGGACTTCACACTCGGGACCAAGAAGGGACGGAATTATTCTGTAATAAGGGAGGCAGGATTTAGGACGTGGAAGTGAAGATGGAGCTGGGAGAAGCTGACTCCGCAGGAGGAAAAGGAGGCACTGCCCAGTTCTGCCTGGCAGCCTCCTTCATGCCACCTGCACCCTTCAGAGACAGGGTTTAGTCGTTTTTGTCTGAATCAGGTGGTCATTTCTGATTAAAATCAAATTCTCTTCATGCAGTCCGTCAGTTCATACGTAGAAAGGATCAAGGAGGTCAGTAATTTGACTTAATTTTTCAAATTAAAAATGAGTTAGGGCCTTTATAATCTCTCTTCTAAGCCATTTCAAACATCCTAATTGTCCCCCTGCGCCCCTCCAGTGCCCACCCTTGCCAGCATGGGGTCCCTGCCCGCTGGTCCTCACAGCCCCCCCCCCC
>NC_043706.1:145065413-145077288 GCF_006229205.1 Suricata suricatta
CTCCTTTC
Source organism: Suricata suricatta (assembly GCF_006229205.1). NCBI lineage: Eukaryota > Metazoa > Chordata > Mammalia > Carnivora > Herpestidae > Suricata > Suricata suricatta. Next base: position 145,065,422 of record NC_043706.1, read on the forward strand.
ATCCTCAAAGAGCATCACTCTGATGGTCACTTTCACTGTCACTTCTGCTCCTTTTTCTCAGACTGCGCCTCCTGCTTTCACTTGGGAAGGCCCTCGAGACTGCATTCAGGGCCACCTGGAAGATTCGGGAAAGCTCCTGCTTCGGGGTCCTCAATTTAGTCACACCCGGAAAGCCAGGTGCACAGGACTGGTGTGCAGGATCTGCGGAGGCCTCATCTGTTGACCACAGTAAGCGTGGCACTTGGACACATGTCTTCAACAAGCCCCAGAAGCTGAGTGTGCGGTTGGTGCAGACTGAGCCCAGGTGGGGAGACACCCCTGTCCCACCCTGTCCCCCGGCCCCATGACACTCACGCCTGTGCACAGCCGTGCCCTTCCCTTCGTGGGGCGCCATCTCCACCAGGGAGGCCCCGCTCTAAGTGGCCTCTTCGTACCGACATCTTCCAGTTCTCACTGGCATTGCTGCCATGTTGTTGAAAAATGAGATACTTTGATACCAATGTTTAACTGCCCCTTCCCTGGGCCCTCATGGATGCCCGCTCTGTTCTCTCCCTTTGCATGCCCCAAGGATCCAAAACCACAGAATTAACCTCTGCACCAGGGCCCACCCCAGGGTCACATGCGGGGTCTGTTCTGGTGGGAGGCTGTCAAACACGCTCACGCCCAGCTTCTGCCCCCAGCGCCCGCCCTGCTGCACCGGCCCCTCTCCTGGATTCCTGCAAGCACCTGTCCCTGAACTGAGTCACCTGCCACTTTGACACACGCCCCCCCACCCCCACCCCACGAGATGATCTCCTTGGAGGGTAACTGGTCTGCGCGTTCCACAGGCTTCCCTGCAGTCAGTGGTTTGGAAACCACAGAAGCAGGGCCCAAACCCCTGTGCCAGGCGGCAGAACTGGTAACTGTGACCCCGGGTGCCCCGTGCATGCTCATCGGCTGACCCCCAGCAGGCTCCCTGACCTTCCATGTCCTGGCACACAGAGTCTGTACTTGTCCAGTCCCCCAGGTGAGTGCACAATGCTCATTACATTCAAAGTGCAGACGTTCCGGGAACCCAGGCCCCACACAGCCTGCGGAGACCACAAGGGGCAACTCCAGCCAGCCTTCAGGCTGGGCACCCACGTCTCGGTCCCTGGCTCCTGGCAAGGGGAATCCAGGCTGGGAGTCAGCGGCCTCGGAGGCGGATCGCACAGGAAGGCCCAGTGGGATAAGGTCCTCAAAGGCAGCAGGAGAGGAGGTCAGAGAAGCGTGTGTGAGGACTCACTCCGCCGTCGCCAGTTGTGGGGACCAAGGGCAGCACCACGGGCCACGGGTTATGGTGCCCCTGCAAATGGGAAAAGGCACGAAGTGGATATGAGTCCTCCTCTGGGGCCTCCCACCCCACCAGGCAGCAGCGTAGGCCCCCCCAGAGCAAGGAGGTACATTAGAAAAAAATTAGAGACATTTACGAGAGAAAAAGCTCAGAGTCCAAAATCTAAAACATACATCTGTCTTAGAAGTTAAAAGTGTATTTATTTACATTGTATCAAATGTAAAAAAGACTAATGATCAATAATAAGAAGAATCCACATTTGCATCCAGATTCAGCGTTCACAAAGCACACTAACATGTGCTACGCCACAGGGGCCTCCAAACGACCCTCTAAGGACGCGGGCGCTGCCAGGCTGCTACTGGACGCCCTGGCGGTCGCCCGGTGACTAGTGCCACTGAGAGACAGCGCCGTCTCCGGCTTCACGCCATGACTCACCTCAGATGTTAGAAGAATCATCTTTGGTTTTGAAAGAAAAGATTGTTTTCAAAATTAAGCTCAGTTCATTCTCCAAGCGTCAGAAACAAACGCAGTAAGAATGTGATTCCCCAAAACTCTCTCATGTTGCTTCACCTTAGTGGACCCCCAGAAAAGCCTGAAAACAGAATAACTGGGAAAAACCACACAGGAATGGGCTTCAGAAATCTTCCAGGGGATGGGTGTTACCAGAACATCACCTTACAGCAGCCCCCTCCAACCCTGCCCCGACCACGTTCATTACATCAGCAGAGCCGAGGTCTGGACACCCTCCCCCTCAAGCAGACCCCGCGGCCCGGGGCCATGTGCCTGGTGCACCTGCCCTGCTCCCTCACTGCTCTTCAATTGGGACGCCAGCGTCCGAGGCTTGTGGAATTGCCCCCACCGCCTGGCCCCCTTCATTAGTGTGCACTCTTAATTGATTAAATGGATGATTGATTATCAGGCTTGAGCCATTTGTTTCCAGACCCTCGTCTGCTTGGAACGGAAGGGGCAGTGACGGATGCCCGGCACAGACATGCAACGAGGGTGCCGCAGGCACCAGCGCCGTGGCTGTCACCAGCCTCCCCCCAGCAGGTGTGCGGACCCCATTTGTCTTGCTGTTTCGATGCGGGCGCCCGCAGCAGGCTGCCGCCAGGGCCGCCTCCACGGGACCCACCGCTTCCAACATCCACCCGAAAGCCGCTCCATCCCCATCTCCTGGCACCTCACTGTGTTCCCCTCCCAAAGCCAATCAGGGCCCAGGGCCATGGCCTAGGCTGAGCTACAACGGTCTCACAGAAGAGGCAGAAGAGGCTGCCGTGCTGGGATGAGGGGACACGACCCACAAGGCAAAGGCAAGAGAGTCCGTCTTCCCCCTCTTTCCCGACTTCACCTTTCCCTAAAGAGATAAAACTGAGTAAGCCCACGCTGGAGCCAGCCCTTATTCAAGGGGGTCGGGGTGCAGGGCGAGGACCCAGCAGGCCCTCATGATGGGGGCTGTCACACATGCAGCTCACCCAGCCTTACGGTCCCCACTGACCTGGCATTCCCGCATCGCCTACACACTCTCTGCACCGACTTGAGTCTCAGAGACCATGTCTTTGGACTCTGTGCACATCTTCAGTGGATGAGAAAGTCTCGATTTCGGTGATCATCTACAGAAGATGGTCAGTGGGGACACCTGCAGGCTCAGTCAGCTGATCCAGGGGTCGTGGGATCAAGCCCCAGGTCAGGCTCTGTGCTGGACACGGAGTCTGCTTGAGATTCTCTCTCTCTGCCCCTCTCCCCCACTCACATGCTCACACTCTCTCTCTCCCTCTCCCTCTCTCTCAAAATAAATAAATAAACATTTAAAAAAAGAAGAGGAAAATTGATCAGGGACCACACTGTCCCAAGACGGGACTCTGTAGCGTGACGCAGCGCGTGTCCTGATGGGAAATGCACCAGGACAGAAACACCAGATCCTGTGACCGCATCCTGGCCACACTGTAATACGACGGTAACATTGTATGGTGACGGGGACACTGTCACGTGATGGGTACACGCCATCGTGATGCCTGGTAACAGCTGCACCAAAGAGCAAGAAAGTAAGGGACACAGGTGACATGCAACCCGGCTGGGTGTGAGGAAGTACACGGGAAGGAGCATGAGCTTGGCCGGTCCAGCTCCACGGAGACCTTCATGCCGTACGGGGGGTCCCGTGAGTTGGGCATAAACTCGGCGAAGCAGGGAGTCCCGCGGACCGTCACACGCACGCCTTAGCCACAGAGCCAAACCTCACTCCCTCATCCCTGAAGCCGATGGGGCTTCGCCCAGGGTGCAGGCCCGCAGGGGTGTTCCTGGCATCTTTCTTGCCTCACCCACAAATCCCCAGTTTATCCTTTAGAAATAAGCAAGGGTTGGAAGTCAAAGATGAAACATCTGTATTTTTACCCGCAATCTTCTAACAGTTGTCTTACCCACGGCAAATGTAAAGGCAATGTTTTTAGCCACTTGGCTTTATCAAATCTTTCCAAAACATTCAACTCAATCTTCATAAAGATTGGTTCTTTCCTTTTTTCAGACTTCACTGATCTGCATGCCACTTAAATAAACTACACAGTTACAATAACAATGTCATAAACAGACTTAGGACCGAGCACACTAACTCTGGCAGCCGTAAGTGGGGCGAGTGGGGGGAAAGGAGCCCCAGCCACTAGGCTTGCGGAAGGGGTGCAGCCCCCTGGCCACACCGGACTGCCCGGCACGGGAGCTGACAGTCGGACGTCGACGGCACCGAGATGGTCAGGGTCATATGAGCATCTCAGCACCCGGCTAGAGGGAGGGCTGCTGTGTGAAGGCCAACGTCAGGGGTCACTGGGGCCCCTGAGTCGGGAGCCAGGAAATAGCTCAGGTCCAACGAACTGAATCACAAATTCAGGCTGAGGTGTGTGTTTACATTTGCCAGATGATGATTCAGGATCAAATTGGAGTTTGGAGACTTTAGGATTTCCAGAACCCTGAGCTTTCTAAAATCTTTCAAGAGAATTCACATGTTTGACATTCACTTTATTTGGGGAGATGATTTTTCACTGAAAGCCTTTTTCAATTTCTATGCCTGTGTGTACGTGTAATGTACAAGTGACATGTCCTCGTGTGTGACTGGGATGTGGCGTGGGAGCCCACCCACGGGGGACGCTCTCACTGGACACAGCTCCTGGTCAGCAGCGCTGGCGCCCGCAGCTCCTCCACCCTGCACGCCGCCCGTGAGCATTGTCACAGGAGCAGGAGCCGGATGGCCACCCCCCTCCCGCCCCCACCAGGCAATGCACAGAGAATCAGCATCTAACGGAGCGAAGGTGGCTCCAGGCTCAGCACCCAGGACGCCTGCTCGTCCCCCCACACGGTGCAGCTGGGCCTCCCCGGAAGAGCACGGTTTCCCAAATCCCCGCCAGGGCCTGGCCCGGGCCCTGTGCCAGCGTCCTGATTGGAAGCCACACCACGGGAAGAGGTGCTGGGTTCATTCGGCACCAGCCCCGCAACTAGGGCCTCAGGCGCGTCCTCCCGAGGGCCTGCCTCCCGCCACGCCCACCCCACCTTCCTGGGGCCTTGATGACAAGAGTCCAGCTTGCCTGTCTCCCATCCAGGCACGATTTTTCTATCTGGATTTCTGTGCTGTCAGAACGTCCCAGGAACAAAACTGACCCCGGGGCCTGCTCCCAGAGGTGGGCACATAGATGCTGCCAGACCCCCTCGCCCCGAGGGGGCAGACGGGCTGGAGAGCAGGCAGCCGTCAGGAAGGGGCAGGGAGTCTGCCCGGCGTGGGGGCCTCATTAGCCCCCCGTGGAGAGCTGAGGGAGCAGCGGGTCAGCCTCCTACTGCCTGACCCTGCCTCCGCTCATTCTTCCACAGATTAATTCCCCAAGCTGACAAATTACAGTGCCCGGCGTGCCCAGGGCCACTCAGTCACACTGGGTTCTGGTCAGTGTCAACCACAGCTTTGCCCGAGAGGTGGGGGGATGTGATGGAGGAAAGGGCGTCCAAACACACACATGAGAGCTCGACTGGAGAGGCTGCTGTGTGCGGAGGGTATTCTCAAAACCTTGCCCACAGCGGAACTCGGCCAGGCAGCCCTGGGGTGACCCCAAAGCGCCTTTGCACCAGACTCCTGAGGGAGTTCGAACACGGAGGTCTTTCACGGAGAGACCCAGGGCCGTGGGTGCTCTCTGCCCTAGGGCGGGGGCGCTGTCACCCAGAATAACATCTTGCATTTGTGGAATGCTCTGCAAAAATATCCTTTACGTACAACTGTCATTTATCGTCTCAAAGGTCAGGGGAGTAGGAGACCAGAAACACTACCCCCTGTTCCTCGGACAGAAAACCCGAGCCAGGCCATTCAGAGTCCCCACCAGCTCCGGGCTGAGGGGCAGCCCAGCACATAGCAGATGCTTCCGGTCCTAAGACTCGCTGTGTGCCAGGGTATCTGGGACTAAAAGAAGGGTGTACCAATTTGGCAAGAATAGCAAATCTGAAGTCTTTTTTATGAAGTTTCTATGCACGGAGAATGGTCTAACTAGTACTGAGTGACAGGTTGAGACTAGGAGATGGGCCACCTCCCAGGGCTGTCTCTTGCTGGGATTTAAGACAAGGCCCTGATAAAGTACGCAAAGCCCCAGTGGGCGGGGAGGGGGGGGGCAGGGAGCCGGCAGACACCTGCTCCAGGGAGGGCTCCGGAGCAAGGCGAGCGCCATCCAGGGCTGGGGCCACCACGTCGGCCCTCAGCCGGCCTCACCCCTGCACGGCATCTCCGCCTGCAGCCTCGGCTGCTGCCAGAGGGACAGAACCATGGAAAGTCGGGGACAGACTCGTCTGTGTGCAGGCAGGCCCTCACGAGAGGAAGGTGCACCGTGCCCAGCCATTCAGCTATCGGATGGGGCAGCCACACGTCCCGGCCTCGGAGCACAGGGTCCGTGGCCATCGGGGCGTGGCCTGGGCGTCGTGTCCCAGGAACATCGACGCACCTGACGGTGCCGTCCCCCCTTCCTGGTCATGGTTTGGACATGAACTACGTGCCCACCAGCATGCTGCGTACTTGAACTGCGTTCAACGGTTTCATATGACCCTCACGACCACCATGAAGGCTCTATTACTTCCCCCAGTCACAGATAAAACCAGGAGTTGAGGGGCTTGCCTGAGTCCAGACGGTCTGCACCCAGGCTCTCCTTCGCCTGAGCCACGCCCCTCCCTTCGGGCTACAAGGAAGTCGGCCGACCGGCCTTCCAGCACAGACCCTCTCTGGTCGCTTCGTCCTGTACTAATTCTGGCCCAACAAGGAAGCTCTATTTTTGCAAATCCTGACCTCATTGCCTATTTTTTATGATCCTAACAATGACAACTATATCCTATGAGCATATGTGCATGTATTTGTGTATACACATATGTATATGCACATACATACACTTACTGTATACCTACATATGCTTCCGGTATGATAAATCATAAAATGTGCCTCTCCGGCCAACGAAAAGATCAGGTCAGCACAAAAATGTCTTAGTGTTGCTTTTACGACAACTAATTGATTCTGCTGCCTGGATACCCACTTCAGGCCTTCCCAAGCCTCGGAGTGTGCCGGCACCAGCGGTCTGGCACCAGCTGCCTGAAGCCTAAACCTGCTCTCCCCCAATAGGACGGCGTTAGCTGGCTTCTCGTGTTACATACTTTCATTTTTATAACAGCATCCCTCCTGCCTAAGCTGCCGCAGGCGGGTGCAGAGACGAGCCCCGGGCACTGACCTGGCGAAGGATGAGGGCACACGGCACGCAGAGTCCTGATGCCTGGGGGGCTCAGACCCCTGCCTCCAGCCATGAGGGCACCATTCCTTAGGCAGTGAGCCCACCCACAGCTGGCCCCTCTATCCATTCTGGGTGAGCACATGCACGTGCACACTCAGCCTTGCTCACACGTGCACACACACACTTCAAGATCAGCCCAGTGTCCGCAGGCAGTGGGAGTCGCCTGCTGCGTGCTCTCCCCTCCTCGAGTGACCCAGCCCAGCCCACTTGTGCGGGCGACAGGGTACCCACACTTACTCATGCGGGTGCGCTTGGATTTCACGACTGAATGTGTTAAGTCCATGTTTGTCTATTCGATCCTTCCTATTACAAGATATCAGAGGCGTCACTCCACACTGAGCAGACTCGCAGAAGAATGACCTCCCCGAAGACGGTCACATCCCAGCTGTGGCATCTGTGACTGTGTCGGGATAGGTTGCAGATAGAGCTAAGGCTGCTAATTGGCTGACCTGCGTTGGAGAGAACCAGACGGCGGGCAGAGGACTCGGCCCAACATCACTGGCTCTGAAGACTGAGGATGGGAGGCCAGGGGATGCAGGGACCTCTGGACAGTGGAGAAGGCACAGGAACAAAGATGAGTTCTCCGGAGAGGACCAGCCTCGGACAGCTGGATTTAACCCAGTGGGACCCACATTATATTTCTGTCCTAGAGAACTGTGGAATATATGTGTGTTGCTCTTGAGACATTAAATTTGTGATAATTTGTTACAGCGACAATAGTTAACTAATTCAGTCCTCATTCCAAGGAGAAGTTCAGAATCTGCCAGATGAACTGTAAACGAGAAGCAGAGATTAATGGGTTCTCAGGAGTTGACTCCAGCTCCCGTTCCTGGCGCCAAAGCTACAGAGGATTGGGCTCGGGGCCCAGTCCTCGGGGACAGCATCGGGCTCACCCCACGATGTCTGAGTCAACAGCAGAAACCCTGCAACTCGAGTTCGAACAGACGGCCCTGCCAGCATCAGGAACCAAGTGAGGGTCACAATAGTGGCGTTCATAACCCGCCCTGACTCGCCCAACCCTCCGCCTGGCCCTCAGGCCCCGTTCCCTGGACCCCGAGAGAAGCCCTGAGGACACGTCACACACCCTAGATTCCCCGACTGCTCTGCGACAAGGACTCATCCACTTGCCCTTCCCAGGCAGAAAGTTACAACCACCTTCCCACTCTGGCTCCGAGCCCCTCCTCCATCAGGCAGCCCTCAAAGGATCCTAAGGAGTTCTAGAAATGTGAGTGTGAGGGAGAAAAAGGGGACACATTAGGCTCAAGTTCACTGTCTTCCTTCTTCCCACACGCCCGTACTCAGAGCCCCAGGCCCAGGAACCTCGTAGTAACTGCACCCCAGACCCATGGCCTAAGCAGCCACACTGACGCTTGGCCAGGACTTTGCAAATGCGCACATGCACACACAGACGCTCACGCCCTCGTGAGCACACGCGCACACCCACATCGTATGCACACTCGTACCCGTGTGCCCACGCGTCCTTTGGGCTCGCTGGCGGGGCTCTGGCAGGGCGGCCTGGCCACACGAAGATGCACTGAGGAGGGCGCTGGGCTCCAAAGTGGCAAGAAAATCCTCTGCCCCCTGTGGCTGAGCCACCATCCGTTCATGAAGCCCATTCGCTGGAGCTCCAGGGCTGCCCTGCCTCAACACGTCACCCAGAACCAATGAGTCTCTCGAGCTTATGGCCAGCTGCCGGGAAGTGGTGACTTCACCGAACCGAGGGCCGTGGATGAGGGCCCTCTGGACCACCCCCCCTGCAGCGCTCCAAGCGCAGTGGCTCAGAGTAGGCATCCTACGAGCGGCTGACGGAGGGTGGGTCAGGGGCAGCGGGCAGCCGCACACCATCCCCTCACGTCCCCACAGGCCATGGTCACGCAGGTGCCCCACTGCCCTCTGTGGCACCCACACTTGCTCTCTGGTCCTGGGGCCGGTTTGGGGCCCCACACCTTCATTCCCCGAGAACTTGGCTTTGTTACTACAAGCAGGCCAGCAAGCCACCCCAAAATGAAAGGTAAACTTGTTCAGTATTTCAATTTTGGTCTTAAAAATAAAATAAATAAACTAGATGAGATAAGAATATAGAAAAAGTGATTTTTATAAAACTGAACACCAGTTCAAGGGGCAGGTGCCATCCAAGCTGGGTGGGTGGCGGAGCGTGCAGGGTCACACGGGGGCCCGTGGTAGTTACGTGCGTTGGCGCAGGCAGCCCCCCAAAGCACCCCTCTCTTAGGTTGCTTGCCTCTGGGGCCTCTGCCTCCACCGATGTCCACACTGATGGCCACCGGCCCACCTGGTGCCCATCAGCCTGAGAACTCAACTCAGCCTTGGAGGGAGGTGGCCACATAATGACTGTCACCACTGGGACAAGAGCTCAGGGAACAGGTGGCACAAGCCGCTGCCGTGGCCTCCCCGGGCGCTGGCCCATCCAGTACTCGCTGGACGGAGGCGCAGGAACGCCCACCTCCCCTCGGGTGCCCGAGCGCCAACCACCTGCCCGATGCAGACTGTGCTCTCACTGGGCACGGCCCCGATGTCTGTCCATCCCGCAGGTGAGGAAGACGGGCTTCCAGGCCCGCGAGGCACCTCCCCACACACCACTGCCACATCCCTGGAGCGGCAGACGCGGGAAGGGAAGGCTGGCCTCTGCCCTCCTCCGAGGCTTCTGCCCTTGTCCTGGCCCTTCCAGTGGGAGCCAGTGTCCAGGACAGGCCCAACCTGCCCGGCTCTTGTTTTCCATCCTCTGCAATTTCCAGGGGTGCCCACAGGCCTGCCTCAGCAGGCCCCTCCTCTGTCCCCAGGCCTGCAAATCTGCGAGGGTCCAGGGCTCCTCCTCTCTGTCACTTGCCTCTTGGTGGTTGTTCCTGGAGGAATGGAAGGGGGTGGCCTCAGGCTTGTGTTCCCAGCCTCCTACTCACACTTTGTTTTCCTGGTTGAAGGGAGACTCCTGCCAAGCTGGGAATCCAGGTGTCCTGCCAGAGGGACTTGTCACAGCAAACGTGGTGGCTGCTGTGTCTCCGGGGGGAGTGAAAACGCCGTCTCTTTCCAGCGTTGACGGGTCCTGCATGCTCGGTGCTCTCACCTAGAACCCTCACCTCCAAGCGGCACATATCCCCATGCATCTAGAAACACCCCCATTAGCCAGAAACCTCCCCGCCTCTCCTTGATTTCCAAGCACCGCATTCCTGGGGTTTTAAAAACAGTCTGCTGGGAAGTGGGGGGGGCAGGGGAGACTGGCCCACGGTCGGGGGTGCGCGGCAGAGGCTGGGGACGGCTGCTGCCGTCCTCAGCTCCATGGACTGCGCACACCCGCGGCCACGTCCTCCGCCCCGACTGCGGCTGTGGGTGCTGTGGGCACCGAAGCCGCTGGAGAGCCGGATGTTCATAGTCTACAAACCACTCTTATCAGGCAGGAGGCCGGGAGAAGTATGGTTTCGAAGAGAAGCAACCTCGGGTCAGGGGTCAGACACCACGGTTGCTCAGGGAGCCGCAGACATGCAGCTGGGGGTGGAAGAAGCTTCCAGCACATCATGTAAACAGAGACGTACTGGAGGGGCGGGGCTGGTTAAGCCCAAAGCGGAACAATTTGGTAAAATCTGAGGTCACAGTTAGATACTTTATCTTTACTCTCAAAAGGCATTCAATATTTTATATTTCTTTTGAACCGTTTTGGAAGACAATTTCATGCTGTCTTTTTAGGAGAAAGAGAAACTGGTAATAAATAGGAATCAGTTTCTGGCCATGACAATGCTGGGCTATTTGACTCTACAGAAGACATTTAAACCACAGACTCTTATTACTGGGTGGGTCCCCATGGCCCGTCTACCCTCCTCCCCCGCCCCGGCTGTGATGGTCCCCGTGGCCCATCTCCTCCCCCAACTGTGATGGTCCCTGTGGCCCGTCTCCCCCCTCCCCAGCTGTGCTGGTCCCCATGGCCAGTCTCCCCCCCCAGCTATGATGGTCCCCATGGCCAGTCTCCCCCCCGGCTGTGATGGTCCCTATAACCCGTCTCCTCCCCAGCCATGATGGTCCCCATGACCCATCTCCCACCCCCCCCCGCCCCCAGCCATGATGGTCCCCTTGGCCTGTCTCCACCAGTTTGGTGGCTCAGATAAACCTGACTGACTGTGCGTCTGGGACAGAAAGCTGCCTTGGCACAGGAGAAATGCTAAGTCACAGTAACAAAGCTGCCACCTGTCTGGAAAGCTCATGTACTGGTCACAGGCAGGGACCCTCCTTCCTTCATCTGGGTGCCTCATGATGTAGACGTCCCTCCTGGAGCAGGCCCTTGTCAGGCTCCAGTCTGGAGGACGGGGCACAGCACAGGAACAGGAGAGGCCTGTCCTGGCTTGGAGTGTGGCTGACAGCCTGGTGTGGATCTACCCACATGGCCAATTATAATCTTCAGTAAATATCTGCTAACAGTTTTCTCCATACACCCCTGACCTGAGGACACTTTAGGGAGGAGCTCTCACTGGGGACACATGTAAGAACCGCCCTGGCTTCCCCTTGAGCAGGAGGGCCAGGTGGCAGAATTCTTCCTGGAACCAGGAACACTTCCCAAAGAGAGTTTTGTGGAACCCCAGTTCTGGCAAGGCTGCCCCGAGGGGGATGTCCCTCGCCCCACCCTCAGGTGACCCATGTTGAGGAGACCCAGACGGAGAGGGGCCTCTGACCCCAGACACGCACCTTCCTTATTCTTTTTTGAGAAATAAGTAGAACGTATGGAACACAATTGTTCTGAGTCCTCAGGTGCCTCTGCCTGGGGCGTG
>NC_043706.1:145077388-145098681 GCF_006229205.1 Suricata suricatta
CCCCCCCCCCGGGAGGCAGAGCTGCGCGAGGGGCGCCTGGAGAGCCGGACCGGCCCCTCAAGAGGATTTCCCGAATGCCTTCGTTCGCTCCCTTCACTTCTCAGCAGCCGAGCTCCCCGTGAAAAGTGGGAGGCAGCCAGGGCTTCAGGACAGAGGGCGCGGGCTGGCAACAGGTGGATGGCTCTCCCCTGGCCCAGCTGGGATTCTGGGTGCTCACCCTGTGGACCCCTACGGGGACAAGCCTGAGGCTGACGCCTCCCTTGGTGGGCTGCCAACCTGCCCCCACTCAGAGCAGCATCCATTGGAGCCCCAGAAAAGTTCCATGTCTGCCAGGGGAGCTCACAGGCATGGGGACCATCATGGCTGGGGGAGGGGACAGGCCATGGGGACCATCACAGCTGGGGGAGGAGACGGGCCATGGGTACCATCACAGCTGGGGGAGGAGACAGGCCATGGGTACCATCACAGCTGGGGGAGGGGAGGAGACAGGCCATGGAGACCATCACGGCTGGGGGAGGAGACGGGCCATGAGGACCATCACAGCTGGGGGAGGGGAGGAGATGGGCCACGGGGACCATCAGACCTGGAGGAGAGGAGATGGGCCATGGGGACCATCACAGCTGGGGAGGCGGGAGACGGGTCATGGAGATCATCACAGCTGGAGGAGGAGATGGGCCATGGGGACCATTACAGCCTCTCTGTGCTTTAGTTGCAACACAAATAATGGACAAGTCTTTGTGTCCTTATGTAGCCAAACAAACAAAAATCACAACAATCTTCAGTTCAAAACATTCCTTGCTTATATATTATAAAAATAGTGACGTGATGATTATTTTGACCCATATAGGAATACCACTTAGATAAATAAGAGATTAAGTATAAGTACAAACACCTTATTTTTCCGAACTCTAAGAATTTTTTAGCCCATGAACTACGCTTCCCCACCCTCTTCACTTTCCATAGGAAATGGCTAACTAGCTATGACTTTTAAGGAGTAGATCCAGCCACAGTGTCTCCGGGACCTTACACTAGGGTGTGAATGCAGGTGTAGACAGTACAGCGTCTCTGGGTCCTTACACTCAGGTGTGGAGTGTGGATGCAGGACTAGACACACAGTGTCGCCTCCAGGTCCTCACCCTCTGATGTGAACGCAGGTGTAGACACAGTGTCATCTGCACTCACAGGCATCCCATCGCCTTGTGCGGGACCTCAGTTCGCAGCAGGACTCACAGCCTAGGGTCTCTGTGTCCTTTCGAGTGGCCCTTGTTAGGGCCACAGTTCACGTTCAGTTGACAGCAGTGACTGCTGACAGCCCAGGGATCTCATTTCTCGTCCACAGAAGAACAGCCCATGAGCCCTGTAGGTGCCTGCAGTAATGCCCAGCCTTTGGGACGGGGAGGGGCAGAGGGCTGTGCCGGCTCCCGCCTCCTCTGAGGCCAGGCAGGTTGTCTGTCCATCCATCCCCTCTCCCTTCAGCGACCATGCGCGTTGTCAACGTGAATTTAGCGGGCTGGCAATAGTAGCTAAGCCCAGCCTACGTGACCGTGAGTCGGAGACAGGCTAGACACACACCTGGGCCTGCCGTGTTCGGAGCCCTGGAAAAGAGGAGGCAGGCCGTGGGTGGCCCTGGCCCGGCCACGCGTCCCTGCCTCAGGAGCCCGATGCCTGACTCCATTCCGGGCCGGCTTTGTCCGAAGAATTCACTGTAAGACTTCCTAATTTTTCACCAAAAGGGAAAAATCTAAGTACTTATTTATCATTTTCTTTTTTCCTCCAAGGGCATAAAGTCTGAAGGTAGTAAAAGGAACGTAAGTGAACAGCAATTGTGCACCAGGCGGGGAAGACCACCTCCTGGAACTTTCAGGGGCCTGGCCCCATCGGGCAGCGGGAGATCCCGGACTCACCTCACAGGTCTCTTCCCTGGTGTTCGTGACAACCCCCTGTGAGAGCTGCACAGGTGCACGGACACAGGTGTCCTCTCCGCGGGAGCTCTGGGCCCCTTCCTGACCTGCAGTCCCCTGGGGACAGGGCCATTCGCCACACCACCCGTCGGTCTGCCTCAGCCCAAAGGACAGCAGTAGACCCCCTAAAATAAAACCGTCACCATGATGGCTCCTTGGGACCAGGGATGGATGGCCCCTGCGGTGCCCGGGCCAAAGCGGGGAAGAGAAGGCCAGGCCTCGGGCACAGCTCGAAGGCGGGTCCAGACGCAGGCCCCGGAACAGAAACCGGGGGTGGGGCCGCCATCCTGGTGGGACAGGCAACCAGCCAGGCCTCTCATTCTGCCCTGCTGGTCTCTCCCGGCCAGCCCTGGGAAGCTGACTCGTAAATGCTTTAGAAACCAACGTTTACAGCAGAGAGGGCGTCGGGAGGACCATCATTAAGGCCGGTTTCTTCTGAAGCTCTGAAGCCGCGGTGGGAGAGGCTGCCATCCCGCCCACCAGGCCTCCCACCTCGCTCATTCAGGCTCTCCTCATTTTCCATCTCAGCCGAGAGAAGACACCGCGTCCCCACAACCGTGGGAAGGCGGGCTCTTCTCTTGCCACCTGATGTGCAGGCCAGATGGGCTCAGACAAGGGCAGAGGGCTCAGCCACTGGCCCTGTGGTGGCCCCTCCTGATCCCAGAGCTGTCCTGGGCCAGGGTCCTCCCCCCACCCTTCTCCCCAAGTTCAATGCAAACTCCGGGAGGGGCAAAAATGTGAGCCAAGTAAAAACCCAGAGGGATTTGTGCTGCAGGCAAGTTCTAGCTGGCCACCGGTAAGGGGACGGCGCGCCCCGGTTCTGTGCTGTAGGGCACAGCACACAGTGACATGTGGTTGACGTGGTACTCATCCCGGGGAACTGATGAACCTTTGAAGCACGGGAATTAAATCATAGGGGACCTCATACGGACACACATTTCTCGGGATTTGGCCCACCATGTGTTCATGTCCACACACCCAGCACCCACACTGACCGGGTGCCTGGCCTGCAAGGCGGCCATGGAGGCCACGGCAAACACCATGGATGAGCCTGGCACCGTGCAGCACCGCATCACAGCTGTGGAGACCGAGCCGGGGCCACGGGGTCCAGTCAGGACCCATCCGGGCTTTCCCCCCCTCTTCACATCGTTCTCCTCTGAGCCCTTCCCCAAAGGACACCAATGGCTGAGTTAGAGCCCACCCTGCTCCCGTCTTCACTACCTACATCTGCAGGGACCCTATTTCAAATAAGGTCACGTTCCAGAGTGCCAGGGGTTAGGACCTCAACGTAAGAATCTGAGGGAGACACATCTCCCCGTAACAGACCCCTTGTTCATTCACCAGCCGCTGGACGACATGCTTCTGTCAGGGGGACCGACGCTGGGGTCATTTCCACACACTGGCGACCCAGCACCTCAGCCCCAGGAGGCACCGTGCTTTCTCGACAAAGCACCGAACAAGTGGCCCCCCAGGTTTCTCCCGTGTCAGGACTGTGGGACTCGGCTCTTCCTCTGGCTTCAGACCGCTCGAGCGCCAGGCTTCTGTCCGCCCCAGGCTGCATGGCCAGGCAGCTGGGGAAACACGTCCATGTGCCTCCCCTGGGCCACGCCACGCCACGAAGAGAACACACAGGCAGCACTCAACCTCTGCCCTCGGCCACCCCCGCCCCCCGGTTCCGTCACAAGCAGCTTCCCGCTGCCCCAGCCTCGTGCAGGCCACCATTACCGTCCAGCCCCAGCGGAGACATCTCCCCTCCGTCTGACTCCTGTGTTCACTTCTCTGTTTGTAATTCTTCAGGGCTCAGTGTGGTTTCCTCAACGGAGCACAGGACAGGGACCGGGAGACGCTCCGGGGAAGGCAGCCTGGGATGCAGGCAGCGGTCCTGCACCTGCTCATTCTGGGAGCACCTCCACCAGGTGCCGGCCAGGTGCCCGCCAGGTGCTGGGGACCAGCCCTGCCTTTCTGGGCTCACTTTCTTCTGTGGGGAGACGGCCCAATAAACGGACGCACAGCAGGGCAACTGAGGGTCGGCACCAGGGAGAAAACCCAGGCGGGAAAGCCGGTTGGGGTGAGGCTCTTCCATGTCATGTCAGGAGGCCTCTCTGAAAGGTGACAGTGGGGGGTGTGAATGAGGGAGGGCCAGCCGTGAAGTGTCCCGGGAAACAGGCAGAGGAGCAGCAAGTCTGAGGCCCTGCGGGGGCAGCAGACCACGGAGCCCCGGGCCAGGCAGGAGACGAGAGCTCCTGGTGTGACCCTGGGGGCATGGGGAGCCTGATGTGTGACCTGACCCGGATGCAAATGGTGGACATGTGAGCCAACCCCGGGAGGCGTGGAGTCTGGTCCGCTGACCCCCGAGAGGCTGGTGCACTGAGACCGGATGTGGGGACGTGGCCCCGGGGCTCAGTCTGAGCAGCACCCACTGCTGGCTTGAGGAAGATTGTCGGAGAAGCAGCTGGGCTGGGCGAGGGGGGCAGCTCCCCAGACCCCCAAGTTCATGTACGGGGGGCTCAGGACACACTGGAGATGCACGTTTGGTAAGTTTGGCATCATCAAAATAGGCGGGCTCGACGGCTGTGACCTGAACAAGACCCCACAGAGTGAACCCAGGTAAGGAGGCAGAGACTGAGGACCAGCCGGTGGGTGCGCGGGGTCCTCGGGGGCCGGGGAGAGCCAGGGCGGCGGATCACTGATGGGACTGAGGAGGGCGGCGGGCTGGGAGCCCAGGGGACTCCTGTTAGTGGGGAGGGGCCAGCCCTCCGGGAGGGGTTGTGCCCCACGAATGTCCGGAACGTTCTCTCTGTGGAGGCGTCTCCTTCTCCTCTTTGTGCTACACTTTCAAGCAGAAGCGCCTACCACCTCTGTACTTAGAAAACAGCAGTTACTGAGCCAGGCCTGGCCCACGCCCCTTGCTACTAACCCGCCAGCACTGGTGACAGGCCGAGCCCCACAGGCTCCCTCCTTCCTACTCCCCCGCTTCTGATGTCCGGGGTCTCCGCAGCCAGGACCCCGCATGGCGGTTTGGAGGTTTGGGTGGGAAGTTTGATCTGGACAAAGACAGGATCTCTGTCTCCAGGAGGCCTGGTCCCAGAGGGAGCCAAGGCGCACCCCTTGCTCCGAAACAAACCCAGTGAGCGGAGGGCCAGGTGGCTGAGCAGCTCCTCACAAACGCCAGGAAGTCCCGGACCTCTTGGACTTTGAGGTTCCCTGAGTAGAGCAGCAGATGTGTTTGGGACGCCATGCAAGCTCTGTGCCAGACAGGACCAGGGCGAGTCTGCCGGGCCACACAAAGCCCACACTGCCTCAGGGAAGCTGCTGACCATAAACTCAGGAGCAGACAGGCTGCAGGAACTGCCCTCTTGGCTCAGATGCCACCAAGTTCCACGTGAGGGTGTCTGGATGCCGTGGCGACACCGCACAGCCACTCGGCCTGAGAGCAGCGCCACCCGCCCTGTGGCCGCCCGGGCGCCAGCGTGGGGCTCAGGGCTCCGGGTGCGGGGCCCGCACATGCTCGTCCACACAACAAAACTATGCTCAGTAACAATCGTGGAATAAGACTGAAAACAATGGCCAGAAAAGAAACACATAGAGAAAATTTCTATTATTAAGCTTCATACACAGAATCATGCAGCATGGCATGACCAAGAAGGGGAAAGAGCTGTAGGTTAACACGTCTTCATTAAGAGTGTTTCTCTCGACCACGGCGGGGGCTGTTGGCACCCGCGCCGTGCGTGTCTTTCCCCCATGGACACCAGGACCACGCCGCCGTGCCAGGTGCAGAACGAAAGACCAGGTCAGCTGTGGCCTCACAGCATGGTCCTTAGGCTTGAAACTGGTTCTTTTATTTTTTAAATTATTTTTAAATGTTTGTTTATTCTTGAGAGAGAGACAGACAGACAGAGGAGACAGAGCAGGAGCAGGGGAGGAGCAGGGAGAGAGGGAGACACAGAATCTGAAGCAGGCTCCAGGCCCTGAGCTATCAGCACAGAGCCCGACGCGGGGCTCAAACCCACGAACTTCAAGATCATGACCTGAGCCGTAGTCGGACGTTTAACCATCTGAGCCACCCAGGCGCCCCTTGAAACCAGAGCTTTGAATGTGAAATTGCTGGCTGGTGGCAATAATGAGGAGCAAACAGAGTTTCAGCTGGCCTGACTGTTTCAAATACTGTGCAGAAAATGTCCCCCTCCTGTGCCGAGGGGCCCCCGCCTGGCACCACCTCACAGGACTGCCGGGGGCAGCCTCCAGGGTGGGAGGGTCCCGCAAGAACACTGCTTACAAAGCCCAAGCTTCAGACAGGCCATCGGCTCTCACTGTAACACATCACCCTGGGCAGTCTGTTCTCACGGCTGCTGGGCTCCTCCGTCAGGACCAGGGCATGGCCCTTAGCCCAGCCTCCCTCCGGCCAAGTTTTCACCGTCTCTGGGCAGGCCCAGGGGCCCATGGCTGGTCAGCCCAGGGGGTGAGACCCCACTGTGGGTCAGAACATCCTGGAAGGGACCACCAGCTCTGAGTTCCAGGGAGTGATGGCCAAGGTCTCCCTACTATCTGAACCTGACCCAGTGAGCCTCCTGCACAAACCTTCACCTATTTCCCTAGCAGCCCATCCTGGGTCTTGCAAATCTTTCAATTTGCAAAATATCAGGTCAAACCAAAAGTGTTAGAATTTGTCATAAAAATAAAAAATAAACATCCTGATTGGTTGAAACATTCAAAGAGTCCCAAGAACATACCACTGCACAGGCAGGGACATTTAACTACTAATGCAGGCGAGGGGCTTAGACGCACAGCAGGGTCTCGGGGACACAGAGGTGCATGTGGGGCAGCCCGTGGACCCCACGGCTGAGCAGAAGGGCCATCGTCACCTCCTGCTGCCAGACAGCCCTGCTGAGCTCCGGGACACTCCCTTTCGGCCTGGGGGACAGAGAACACGGAAGCCTGAGGCCGGGACCCCCTGCTGGCAGCACGTGCTCACGGGGCAGAGCAGCTGGCAGTCTCGCCTGAATCCTGGTAGAGTAACTGGCAGTGCTGGCATCTGCTGATGCCATGGCACACCAGAGCCCTGCAGGAAGCAGAGGCCGGGAGTCGGGTGCGGCCACCCGGGCTCCGCCGGCAGGAGAGCAGGCAGGGAGGCGATGCTCACCGCTTACGTGCCCGCTGGGCGAGGACGGCTGTCTGGAGCAAGTGTCTGTGGGCAGAGGCAGTTTCCACGGGGCTGGCAGGGGCTGGGCCGACCCCGGAGCTGAGCGGCTCAGGGACACGACACATGGGGCCAGAGGGCTCTGACTCAGCACAGCTGGTGCAGGATGAGCCCGAGGGTTTCCAAGCAAGCGGTCAGACACCCGCGGCCTCAGTGCAGCGCCAGCCCCTGGCCCAGCGGGGCCCAGCCTCCGCTCAAGGGGCATGGGACATGCAACAGCGATTCATGCCACAGGGTGTTTGTGCCGCCTCCTGGGCCGCACGCAGGTGGCCACAGGTGGGGACACCTGGATCACAGGCAGCCGGGGCAGGAGGCATCTGGCCTCCTGCTGTTCGGAATTTACAGGACTCACTTTGAAGTTGTATGCTTGTCAAGAATTTAGTTCTTGGTGACAAAGACTCAGGAGCAGCTGAGCCCTCTCCTCGCCGTAGCTGCCGGGGCCACCGAACCTGACTCACTGAAGCCGATAGATTCAGAAAGGGCAAAGCGCCCAGGCCAGTGGTGGGTGGGGGTGTTTCCAGGAGGGCCCGGGATCCCATCGGGCATGCCCCGAGGAGAACTTCTGTTGAGACTGAAGATTTTTCTTCTTCCCGCCATGCTGCAGGCGCTGCCTGCAGGGCTGGGAGCCGAGGGAGGCCACACGTTGCCGGGTCGTGAACGGCTATCACACCCATGAAAGGAGCTACACAGACATAATTACAGAGCTTGACACCGGGGCAGTGGGTGGGTTTGGCCTATGATAAAGACGGACACGGAGCTAAGATCCCCATCCATCCTGACAATGCAGGGCACTTTCCAGGGTCACCTCCTGGTCCCCTTCCCTTCCCCCCCTCAGCATCGGGCCGGGACCACACAGTGGACAGTGTAAATGCAGACGGCGTAGTGGTCCAGGCAGACAACATCCATTTCACGGGAAAAGGGGGAGATTTTCAGGTTCAAAGAGAGATAATAAGCCCTACACTGGGAACACGGTGGAGAATCTGGGAGCCAGAGGAGGATGGAAAATAGCTAGGCTAGCAGACATCCCTCGCTCTAGTGGCATGGTGACAGGCACAAGTGTCACCCCTGGGACAAAATGGGCAGGGCCTGGGACACCTGCTCCTGAGGCTGAGTGCGTCCTGACGGTTTCTCGTCACCCAGTTGCGTCCACATTGCACAGACCATGCAGGACTGCGCCGGCAGAGTCAGAGCTGGGGCCTGTTTGCTACGAAGGACCTGGCATCAGGCGAGGAAGGTTGCCGTATCCACTGGCCTGGACTGGGATCATTTCAATGGGTGAAGCTCAGCATCCAGCGTTCTCCGGAGAAGCGAAACTAACATGGTATGTGTGTGTACATACAGAGAGCTCTATTTTAAAGAATTGGCTCATGCAGTTGTTGAGGCTGACAAGTCTGAATTATGCAGCGCAAGCCAGCAGCCTGGAGCTCAGGCAGGATTTCTATGTCATAGTGTAGAAGTAGAATTGCTTCTTCCCCAGGAAAACTCTGCCTTTTTCTTTGCAGGTCTTCAACTGCTTGGATGTGGCCCACCCACATTACGCGAGTCATGCACTTCACTGAAAGTGAACTGATTCAAAGTTAATCTCATCCACAGCAGCATCTAGACTAGTGCTCGGGTGAACACCAGACACTCTGGCCCAGCCGGCGGACATGTGAACTGAACATTCTTGGAATCTTACGTCACATAGCCAGGCAGGGCACCTGGATTCCCAGAGGGCGGTCTGGAAGTCTGTTCCTTCCATACGTCCCCCCTGGGAAGCAGAGAAGGCACAGGACTGTGCTCCCACCAAGAGACAGGCTTTGTAGACTCCCTCTCCAGTGACAGGCTCCTGGGTCTCGTCCAGGCTCTCGGCTCAGGCGAGGGTGTTTCCGAGGCCTCAGGCACAATGCCCTTGCAGAATGAGCAGGGTCAGAACTCACATGCAACACAGCACAAAGAACAGTCACAACGTCAGAGCAAGCTGACTCCCATCTTGCTGCCCTCCTGCTGCCGTGTTCTGGGGACCAGGAGGTCTGGCTTTCAGCCCCAAGTCCCCACGGTTCCCTGGGCGTCTGACTGTAGCCGAGCAGAAGTCTTGACCCCAGAAGGGTTGGGACCTCAGTCCCCTGAAGCTCACCAGCTCTGACACCCGGGACCAGTGCAGATGCCAAGTGACACCTCTGGCCTGAAAGGAGACCTTAGGAACCTCGCTCGTGACGAAGCGCTGGCGCATCACGCCACTCCCTGCCAGCCCTCCTCCGGGGCTTAGTGGTAACTGCTCTGGATAAACTCCAGAGCCACAAACATGAGCGAGACGCTGCGGACCCTCCCCCTCCCCCAAGTCCATCTGAGCCCCTGCCCCTGGCTCGCTCTGCTCCAGGCAGCTACACTATCTCTTTGTCCTGCAGACCCCACAGCCTCCCCCATCAGGGCCCCTCCCCTCCCCCAAGCCTGAAGGGCTGGCCCCTCCCTTCCCCCTGCCTCACCACGCAGGCTGCCTCCTAGGGTGTCCCTGACCACTGGCCAGACTGCCCCCCTCGGTTGTTTCTTATCAGAACCTCACCAATGGCATAATTATCCTTCTCCAACGCGGGGCTCTCTGTGCCGTCTGCCAGTTTAGCGCAATGCCCAAGGGACCAGGCTGGAGCTGCAGGTGCTCAGAGAACAGGGAGCACCTGGCTCAAGACTCTTGGGGTGTCCCGGGGACCCGTGCCCCAGTGGCCTCCACGTCACACCTGTCCCTGGCTTCTCTGGTGCTGACCCATGTCTCCTTGGCAGACCTAGGTCTCCCGTCTCCCTTGGCAAGCAGACGTCTGGGGAGCTCACATCCCCGAGGATGCAGCGGGGCGAGTGCCAGCTGGGCATGTGGACTTGAGGGACCCGGGCCCATCCAGGTTCCCAGGACTCCCTGGGCCTGCCATCCTGCCCTGTTTCCTGTCTCCTGGGGGTAGTGAGGCTGCACAGAGGGGTCGACCGTCAAAGCCTTCCCAATTCAGAATCATGCAGTTCTCAGGCTCCATTAACCAGTCTTAGAAGAAACGCAAATGCCTTAGATGACCTTGGACAGCTGAAGTCTGGAAGCGGGCACGTGTGGCGCCCTCCTCTACGACCCGATCCGGCTGCCTCAGGCACAGGATGCCTTCTTAGGAAGTGCCTTTATCCAAGGGTGACTGGTGTGGCTTGAGTGGCCGCTGAGTAGGTGCCATGTCATGTGCTGGTGGGGACGCTGGTGGTGCCGGAGCCCGTGGAGTCGCTGTGGTCAGGGACAATCACAGGGTCAGGGCTGCCTGCGCAGGCGGGAGGCAGGCTGTGGAGGAGCCCACAGCCTGTGTCCAAGGAGGGTTTTTGCAAAGCTACCTTCCCTGTGCAGCAGCCCCCATCCTGCTCTGGAACCTCAGTGGGCGCCCCTGAGAGTGGCCCCCTGGGACCCAGCATGGAGCTCTGGTCCTTGGGGGGGGGGGGGCGGGCAGAGCCTGGCTGGTCTTCACAGAGACCCTGGCCGCCAACACAGCGAGTTGGGAAGGCGTGGGCCGGGCACTCAATAAGCGTTTGTTTAGTGAGTGAATAGAGGCAAACTTTGGCCTCTTAAATACTAATCTTCCAGCTCAGATTTAACAGCTGAGTGAAAGGAGGCACCTGCGCTGACATCTTGTGAGTAAGAGCGAGCCTCTCCCAGGCGTGTCTCACTCATTCGCTAAACAAATATTTGCGCTTGGCAGGTCAGACTGTTGGCCTGGTGTCCAATGAATTGTGCATTATCATGCTATAAACTAATTTTTACCAAGTCTATTAAGCAAACGGAACTGCCAGAATTACTAAGTTAAGAATGTATAATACACAATTAAAGTAAAATATCCAGAAACATAAACCCCGTGCACGACCTTCACCAACTTCCAGCTCTCACCAGTCATTGTTCTGTGGTCTTTATTTTCTTCCAAAGGAAAACCACCATTCAAGAAGAAGAGAATTTTACAGGCAATTTATCTAACATAAATCTATAAATATGCATCCTGAAGACATACATAAATTAGCAAATAGTTAGGCAGGTTATCAATGCTTCTAAGAAACAATTCCTTCAGAACAGACAAAATTAGCCCCATAGTAAAGCCCTTTTGAAAAGAAGACAGGCCCCTACTTATAGACCATAACTTTCTAATTCTATTTCAAAGAATAGAAATGCTTCTCCCCCTTTCAGTTTTAGCTTTGTCAGCCAAACATATGCCAAAGCCTCTCCTCAGTACTCAGACCCAGAAATGGTAGGAAAAGACGTAGCGGATGTGGGAGATGCCTGCCCCCCCCCCCAGACAAGGGGCAGGAGGTGACCCAGGAGCTCAGAGGAAAGACACAGCTGCCACCCTACTGCGGAGAGGGATGCAGGGGGCAGCCACTCAGAGGGGGAGGGACCCCACTGTGGGGAGTGCAGGGGGCAGCCACTCAGAGGGGGAGGGACCCCACTGTGGGGGGTGCAGGGGGCAGCCACTCAGAGGGGGAGGGACCCCACTGTGGGGGGTGCAGAGGCAGCCACTCAGAAGGGGAGGGACCCCACTGTGGGGGGTGCAGGGGGCAGCCACTCAGAAGGGGGAGGGCAAGGCAGAGGCGCCTCAGGGTGTGCCACAGCCTCACCGGGATGCCAGAGGGGGGCCAGGCCCCCAGGCCCCCAGAGCTGCCCTCACCCAGGCAGCAGAGCAGTGACAGGGCCAGAGAAAGTGGGGGCACATGCCCGGAAAGCCAGTGCGGGAGCGCCCATGCGGCCGCCCAGCCCAGCCACCCCGGCAGCCAGGCTCTCCTGCAGGTGGGGTCCTGGAGGAGGCCTTGCCTGGAGTCGGCTGCCAGTGGTGGCTGCTGGGTGCCCACAGCGCCTGCACCCAGCTCGGCGAGCTGCGGGGCGCCGCGCAGGGAGCACGCTGCCCGTGTGGCTCACAAGGGGAAGCAGTGCAAAAGAACCAAATGAAATATTGGAAATTAAGAATATAATTGCTGAGATTTAAAAATTCATTTACATTATGAATTTTAGATTGGACATA
Organism: Suricata suricatta; assembly: GCF_006229205.1. Lineage (NCBI taxonomy): Eukaryota > Metazoa > Chordata > Mammalia > Carnivora > Herpestidae > Suricata > Suricata suricatta. The sequence continues at coordinate 145,089,550 of NC_043706.1, forward strand.
ACAGAAGTGAATAAATGAGCTCCAAAAATAAACTGAGGGACAGTGTAAACATTAAAACACATGAAAGGGAGATGAGACACATATGTTCACTCAGGCTCTTGAAGGAGAGGATGGAGAAACTACAGATAAGTCATCATGTAAAGAAATAATTCCCAAGAATTTCCCAACTGTGAGAAAATGTTAGTCCTCAGTGCCTGTCAAATGCTATGCAGCGAAAATCTGCAGAATGCCCTGCAGACACACCGCAGAGAAATCCAAGAATAGTAATGTAAGAGAGGTCCTCAAGGCTACAGAAAAAATAGTTTCCTAAAAGAAGCAAAAACCGGATTATACCACCAGCCTCCTCAGATGCATGGAGAGAAATGGAGTCATATTTTGAAGGTGCTGAAGGAGGAGAGAATTGTCTCTCCGTCGCTGTATCCAGCCACGCCGCCAGCCAGGGAAGGGTAAGAGAAGGAAACTTCCAGGCAGCCTGGGGGTCCGTGATGCACTGCCCGTGGGCCCTTGCCACCCAGGAAAGGGGAGGCGAGGCCAGTAAGAAGCGGTGAGGTATTAAAGCAGTATTAACAAATTAACCAATAAAAATGTATTATTGCCTAAACATACATTGTCATTAAAGACTTTTGAAGTAAGTTTAAAATGAAATGCTTTTTAAACATTTAAAACAATAATCTGAAACAAGACTCCAGACCGTGAAACAGGAAAGTGCCAGACAGACAGGCATGGAGGGAATTAAGATTACACTAATGTTTTGTTTTCTTTTGGAGGAGAATTGAGATACTATTTTTATACATTTTCAGAAAGAAAAAAGTATACATTTGCTGTAATAATGTGAAGATAAAAACTAAAAAAATAGAAATATACCATGTCACTTTAAAAGCCCATAGGAAAAAAAAATTAAAAAGAAAGGTACACCAATTTACAAAATAAAGGGGGAAGAAAACAATAAATTAAAAAGTGGTGGATAGAAGATATAGAATAAGAGGCAGAATTAAGTGCAAATAGTTCTGAAATCATAATAACTGTAAGCTGGATCAACCAATTAAGAAACATCCCTCATTATAACCAAGAAAATAAACAATGCAGATACAGGGGACCCTTGAATGGCCTGGGGGCCAGGGGGTCCCTGCAGGTAACTACTGACCCCCAGAAATGCATCTGCTCTGAGCCCACTGTTGACTGGAAGTCTCCTCCAAAGCACATACAGGTGATTCAGCCACATTTTGTGTGTTACACGTATCATGACCGTATTCTTACAGTGAAGGGAGCTGGGTAAAAGAAATTGTTATTAAGATCGTAAGGAAAACACATTTCAGCACTGTGCGGTACTGGTTGAAAAAAACCTGTATGGAAATGGCCCGGGGCAGTTCAGACCCATGTTGGTCAAGGATCAGCTGTATGTGCTTTTCATAAGAAATGAAACTCAAACAAAAGAGAAAAATTGAAAATAAAGAACTGGGTAAATAGAAGGCGAATGCTACCAAAATGGAATCGAGACAGCCCTACTAATATCAGGCCAAGTAGAATTTAAGGTGAAAAGCAGTAAAAGATACAAACTAGAAGGAATGTTTCCAAAAGAATGAAGCAAGATAGGCCGAAAAGATCTAGATTATAAGCCGGTTAGAACATAGCATTAAAGTGCAAAAAGCAAAAACTAAATTAGTCACTGGGAGAAGCCCACACATTCTCAGTCCCTGGAAAGGGGGGTCCACAGGTTTCCCTCGGAACTTGGAAGAGCAACCAGAGAGAATATAAGTAAAAATGTGAGAGCTTTGAATAGCTTGATTGACTAGCTAATAAATAATAAGACACAGAGAGAAACTGAATAGGAGGCTCCAGAAAACAAATAAATCCCTCACAAGGACGCATGAAACACTTACAAAATTTAGCACACATGGGCCACGAGGGGGTCCGGGATGGATTTCAAACCATTCCCATCATAAAGGCCACGTTCTCTGGCCTGCACACATCGGTAACAAAACAGACGCCCTTTATCGCCGCTCGTCTGGAGCGCGGCCACGGCCAGGACAGAGTCCACAGCAAACTGCCGATGTCATCAGCGATGCCAGCGGAGCCCCACAGGCCCGTCCTCAGCCCCCGGACACTGGTCCTGAGCCAGGCTCGGGGCACAAGGTGTTTATCTGCCATCACTGCCTGTGCAGCGACGGCGCTGGCGGCCAGGCAGGCCCAGCGGAGCCCAGACGGGCCCGCAGCCACTCAGCAGCCATGCCCGCACAGGGCATCCCTGGGAGGCCCAAGGCCAGCCCCGCCGTGCTGGGCCCCCTGGAAGAGCGCGAGGCAGGTCCCTGGCACTTCCTGAGGGCACTCCACGCCCAGCGGAGCGGGAGGCGGCGTGCGTGGGCCCCTCAACCAGACCCTGGAGGCCCAGGAAGGCGTGGGGCAGGTGGCGCAGGCCCCTCAGCCCTGCAGCCACACTGACTCCTCGCTGGGCCGCACCTGTGACCTCCTGGCGGTGGGGGGGGGGTCTTCATCGTCACAGACAGGAGGACTCGGGCCTGGGGCTCACAGCCCCACACAAGACGCTGATGATCCTGAAGGAAGGCAGCTGTGTGCCCTAGGCGACCCAGAGGGTCCTGAGGAAACCTTCCTGGGGCTGGAGCGCTGGGCCAGCCAGGTCAAGCTGGGGGAGCAAAGAGGAGCGAGCAGGGGTTCTGCAGGCACGGGTGGGGCAGCTGATGTGACCCTGAAGGTCGCTGGGCCGGAGGCAGAGAGGAGCAGGAGAGGGGTGCTTCCTTTCGGGGCGCCTCCTCCTTGCCCCCGCCAAGGGCCCAGTGCCAGACACGCAGCTGCGAACCACTGGGCAGCAGACACACGAACACACACCTCTGCTCCGACCTCCCTGGACACCTTCCCCCGCCCCCGCCACTGGGCACATTTTGCAGGCTGAGGGCAGTGACTCCTGAGCCCCTCTTGCCCTTCTGGACTCCACTCCTCAGCAGCCCCACAGTTCCAGCAAGAGACCTCATCCAACAACACCGATGAGGGGGCTGCCGCTCTCACTGAGCCCGGAGACACCAGCAGGCGTCCTAGGCTCCCTCCACTGGACAGCACTGCCCAGGGGCTAAGGACTCAAACAGAGCCAGGTGATGCGTCTACCTGTGAGGAATTGTCATTTATTATGTTCATGGTCCAGAGAATCTGCCACTATCTTTTTACAAAAAAACTCCTTTTGATACTACAATAATTGTCCACATGTAGTGTTGCCATATCTTTAAAAGTTTCTCAGGTACCAAGCGTTGGTGAGGGTGTCGGGAGACTGGAAGTCCCACTCGCCTTTGTGGGAGTGTAAATCCGTACATTCTGGAACTCCGCGATCGTACCCACGAAAACTGAGCACTCAGCAGGTGCCTCTCCTGTGAGCTAGCAATTCCACCTCAAAGTGTACCTGCTCCGTTTGTTCACCTAACAGCGTGCGCGGGAATGTCCTTAGGAATGCAACTTGAGTACCCGAACCGCAAGCCACACAAATGCTCTTCATCAGGAGAAGGAACCCTTGTGGCATATCTTGAGCAGTAAGAACACACAACATCATGTGCCAACATGCATAAATCTCACAAACGTCATGACAGGAAAAGAAACGAGACGCACAAAATAAATAGTCTGGTTCCAATCATGTAAAGTTCAAAGTCAGAAAAAAAAAAAACTCATCTAAAGGCAAGAGATCAGACTATTCAAGATTGAGGGGAAGGACATAATGAAGAATCACAGAAAGGACAGTCCCCGGAAAACAGGTGCTGGTGGCCCTGTACGCACACGGTTAGAGCTGCATGGAGTCATGCACCTAAGATTAGTGCACTTTGCTCTTCAAAAACAAAAGTTTTGTTTTTCTTAAAGTTACTCCAGTTTCTCTATCCTTATTTCACTTTATTTCTGTATTTCTCTTCATGCCCTAAAAACGTACAGGCTACATGTGCCAGCTTAGCCCTCTGACACAGTCAGTCCCAGCAGGCAAGCGCCTCTGTGCAGTTGGCTTTATATTTTTTAGGCCAGAGGACACTATACTCTTAGGGTCTTCACAGAGATCTTTTGATGATGAAAGTGATGATGGTGATGGTGATGATGATGGAGATGGTGATGGGTGATGGGTATGATGAGGGTGATGGTGGGGACAATGGTGATGATAGTGGAACAATGGTGACGGTGGTGATGGTGATGGTGGTAGTGGTGATGGTGATGGTGATGACGGCGGTGATGATGGTGTGACGGCGATGGTGGTGATAGTGGTGGTGGTGATCGTAGTGGTGTTGGTGGTGAGGGTGTTGGTGGTGGAGTGGTGATGGTGGTGATGGTGATGGCGGTGATGATGGTCCTGATGGTGGTGATAGTGGTGATGATGATGCTGATGGTGATGGTGGTGATGATGGTGGTGATGGTGGTGATAACGGTGATGATGGTGGTGATAACGGTGATGATGGTGGTGATGGTGGTGATAACGGTGATGATGGTGGTGATGTGATAGTAATAACGATATTTATCTCAGAGCATGTAACAAAACAAATGGATGATATTAATGTTTCAATTATTAGATGAAAGATACAATTAAAATCCCAAATGTTGGTATTTTATGTCATGTTTCCAGTCCCAGCTAGATTTCTGAATTCTAGCTCATGTAAGTGACACACAGTGAGCTATGGTGCCCTCTTGGAAGCCACGGCACACCTTTCCTGCGGCCAGCCACTTGTATTTCTGAACAGCTACCAAAGACGGGAAAGGGTTTTAGAGGGTGTAGGACTCTCATTGTCCTCTTCCTATAAGGACACGAAAAGCCTTCCTCAGGGATGCCTCTGTCAAGTACAGACGCACATATACCCATGTCAATAGCCAAGGAGCACCTCCCTCACTTCCATTTCCCACTTGGTTTCCAAAGAACGGGAAAAGAAAGGAGAGGACAAGACCAGAGCCACACTCCGGCCAGCACTTCCTGAGCCAGAGCAATGGCGACTGGGCTCAGGTATGGGGGAAGGGAGGCAGCTTCTGACTGCAGTCAGCACAGAGGAGAATAATCAGAGCCCGACCGCACGGCCACCGCTGCCCAGACCGCCGGCCGCACGGAGGGTCGCTGATTCCAGGATGCGGGATGGATCTGCCATCACCTCCCTGACAAACTGGGGGTTTTGTGGGTCTGGGTGAACTTTTGCATTTAGTGTTTGTTTTGTTTTTTGTTTTTTGTCTTTTTATTTGTCTTCATCTGTGGCAGAGGTGTGACCAAAACCAGAGCATGTGGCAAACAGGAGAGATTTTACTCATTTCCAAAACTTATTGCAGCTGGGACAATAGTCACCTGACTTTTTTAGGTATTTGTCTTCATATATTAATCAATAAAAGTCAAATAATTAATGCCTTTTGGGGCACCCGGATGGCTTAGTCAGTGAAGCACCCAACTCTTGATTTTGGTTCAGGTCATGATCTCACAGTTCGTGAGTTCAAGCCCCACACTGGGCTCTGTGCTGACAGAGTCTCTCTCTCCCTCTCTCTCTGCCCTCTCCTGGCTCACACATACACACTCTCTCTCTCCAAAATAAATAAATAAACTTAAAAAAGAATAATAATAACTTTTCCTCCTATACTCATGGAGTAACTAAAGGATGTTAATGACGTGTCTGGAAATTGTCAGAAGTTTAGGAAACATAATTAAAATTACTCAGCTTGCAGCAAATAAAGGGGAATACGTGTATCACCTTTTTATTATTTACAGTTTATTTTGAGAGAGACTGAGAGTGTGTGTGGGCACGCGCAAGAGGGGGATGGTCAGAAAGAAAGAATCCCAAGCAGGCTCTGCACTGGCAGCACAGAGGGAGACATGGGGCTCAATCCCACAACCCTGGGACCATGACCTGAGCCGAAACCAAAAGGTGCGCGCATACCTGACTGAGCCTGGCAGGCACCTGGCGTGTATCACGCTTTTAAAGGAGATGTCCGTCAGTCAGCTGAGCACCTCTTCCAGGAAGCCTTTGCTGATTCGCATTCCTTCCTTCCTGCAGGCTGAGTTCACACCCCTTTCCCACCCTCAGTAGGACACTACTCAGAAATCACACTTAATTGCACTTCTGTCCATGTGCTCACGGCCCAACATGGCCATCTCCGTGGCTCCAGCAGCTGGCCTTGTGCCACAACACAGCAGGTGCTTAGTAAGTATTGGCAGAATTGAGCATTGTTTTCTAGAAAATGTTGCATTTCTAACACCTCATCTGTGCCTTATTTTGCATAAAACAAATTATACCAATAATTTTCTGTCCTCAGAAATACCAGTCCACCTGTGTAGAATTCAGATAGTTTGATGTCTCAATAAAATGCTAAAGAACCTTGTTATGGGGTATCTCGGTGGCTCAATCAGTTGAGTGCCCGACTCTTGATTTTGGCTCAGGTCATGATCCCAGGGTCATGGGATCCAGCCCTGAGTGAGGAAGATTCTCTCTCCCTCTGCCCCTCCCCCACTCATATTCTCTCTCTCTCTCTCTCTCTCTCTCTCTCTCTCTCTCTCTCTCTCTCTCTCACACACACACACACACACACACACACTCACACACACTCTGTCTCCTATAATAAAGAAATAAAAAAAAATAAAGAACCTCATTTAACATGTCCCTCATTAAACAGGACTCGGCCACCAGGGTCGGTGGGACGGCTGTTCTCCCAAGCAGACATCTTCACTTGCCTTGTAGACACGCCTGCTGCTCTGCTCCTCACACTACCCTGCTAAGGCACCGATTCCAAGAAGCCTGGGACCACTGACTAACCCTCATCCACCCAGACCTCCATGTGCCATTCTGCTTTCTTTGGGGAAATGGCAGCAGCAACCCAAGCTTCTAGAAGAACTTGGGGGAACTTGGGGGAGTACTGAGCCAGGAGTCCAAGAGCCGACTGCCAACTCTCACATTGTTGTCAGACCACTGCATGGTCTTCTCTGCACAGGGGCCTCTCGAGGACTCAGTTAATAGCAGCACTTGCCATGGAGATGGGCCACGCCGTGCACTAAAGATACTGCCGAGGTTGTGCTTACATCTAACAAGAGACAACAGCACGCTGTGACACCTCTGGGCCACGGGAGCGAGCTTTCTGAGGCATTTGGAGCATAAACTGACCTGCTCAGAACTCCGAGGCAAGGGGCTCAAATGACCCCGTCTCAGTTCAGGGCGTAGAAGCAGTGGATGCGTGTGAAGGGTGGAGCATCGTCCTGGGCTCACACCCTGATGGGGAATGACGCTTGACTTTTACCACAAACCATGGCCGTGGCAACGGGGCTATGTCGCTCTAAAATATCTAACAGAGGGTATTCAACCAAAGGGCCCCCGTGTCCTACGGGAGGTGGTCGATACAGGCTTCGTCATGGGGACGGGAGGGGGTAGGGAGTGGGCGTTACTGGACTCCTTCCTTCCAAGTAGACTATTTGGGGACAGCTCCTTGCCATCTGTCTCCAGTCTCCAGGTCTCTACCAGGACCTGCACAGAGAAGCCCGCCCCCCGCCACAAGCACATCCCCAGCAGAGTGAGTGGCTGCTTCTTCTGTGAGCCTTCCCTGATCTTGACAATAAAAAACACACACACACCCCAGCCTCATTCTGTTCTCTGCACCCCTCTCTCCATTCTGTCTTTGCTGTCCGTGTCTTATCTCCTTGGCCATGAGCAACCTTAGCCCACGGATTGGACATGATTTACCTTTACATTCCCTCCACAAAGCCCTTGACCATAGGAGATGTTTAATGAGTAAGTGCAGGGTTGAGTAGATAGATACCTAGTATGTGACCTTTATATTAGGATCAACAAGCAATGACCCTAATTTCAAATCCCTTCACAGTGAAGGTCCTCGTGGGGGCACACCTGCCAGGATTCCTGATGGCATTTCATATCCTCACACAGTAAGTGGCACGTCATGTTGGGTCACATGGATGGTGTCGCCTCTGGCCCCTTCCGTACATCCAGTGCGGTGGGTCTTCCCCGGAGAGGTGCTGAACAGATGCCGGGACTCCCGTCCTCTGGATGTCAGCAGCGACACCTGTCCTTAGAGCGAGCAGTGGAGACGGGAGCACAGGCTGCAGGCTCTGTAGCTCCGCAGCCTTGTCCCTGTGGCCCCACAAGGCATGTGCTGCGCACCCGGGGACCTGTGTCTTACTGCTCCCTACCCGGGCTCTCAGTGGCCTCAGTGCTCTATCGGTCTCCACCGCCTTCCCCACAGGACCAGGCTCTGCCACACGCCCCATCCCCCCCTGCCCCCTCTTCGTAGATCCCCATCCTCTCTCCCGGCCTCCTCTGCCCACATCGTGAGAGCCCCTCCCGCTGCCTAAGCGCATCCTCTTTCAAAGCCCAAAGCAGCTGGGTTTAGCTCGGGATGTGGCATCAGCTGGAGATGTTTGGGGTCTGGTACTGAGTTCTCACGTTGACCCTGCCATGTCCCGGGGCCTGCACCATCCTCCCTGCCTCCGATGCATCACTGACGTGGGAGTGATGGGAGGAGCCGGGAGGGGTCTGGAACATGGTCTCCGAGAACCCCTCTCCCCTACCTTCCAGCGATCTAGGGCCCCAGCTTCCCTCCAAGGTCTTCGGTGGGAGCGTGCGGTGGCTGCCAGGGCACGCAGACCCAGCTCGCGTTAGGAGAGGCCGCTCTGTGTATCTGGGGACACGGGGCCCGTGCATGGGAAGCCCAGCAGCAGTGTGGCACCTGTGCCGCCGGCCTCGCCGGGCCGCCCCTTGGAGGCAGATTGTTGCTGAGCCATTGCTGTGGCCACAGGCAGAGTGGAGCACGGTGTCTGGGCGGAGTCCTCACTCCTGCCCTCCGCGCACAGACACACGTGTGCGTACACACACTGCCCCGCCCTGCAGAGCCAGGAGGACCGGATGTCCTGAGCCCTGGCCAGCTCGGGACGCCCTCGTGCACCGCGGTCACACCACCCCAAGGGGCTGGGAGCACAAGCGGCGGGCTCCGCAGGTTCGGGCCCGGGGCGGAGAGGGGCGGCCAGCTGGGCAAGGATGCGTGCGGAGGAGGACGACAGGTGCAGGGCGAGCGCGGGAGCCGGGCCTGCCCGGACCGCAGCCTGCAGAGCGGCTCAGCAGGCCCTCGAGCTGGACCCCGGCCACACGCCCGCAGGTGACAGGCCAGGCGCTGTCCGCTGGCCCG
>NC_043706.1:145098781-145140136 GCF_006229205.1 Suricata suricatta
CGTCCCGGAGTGGGCAGGGGGGCGGCCGCACCGACCAAGGGGTCGGGCGCATGGGCGGCGGGCAAAGGCCCCTACATCCGCCTGGGCGGCCCGGGAGCCCAGGCCTCCCCGCCGCCGCCCCACTGCCTCCAGGGCCGCCCAGCCCCGAGAGCAGGTCCCGACCCCTGGCCGCGTCCCTGGCCTCTCCGAGCAAAGACTCCCATCCGTTTTGCACTGATTCTGGCACGTCTGCGGAGACACCGTGTCCCAGCAGGCACCATGCGCTGACTGTGACGGCAGGCGTGGCCTTCAGGGCTTTGGTTTGGAAGCAAGGAGTGTGGGTAAGCCGGAAGCGCTCCACAGAACCGGATCAGGAGCAGCGACCCGGTGGGGAGGGCACTGCCCCTCCGCAGGGGTTACTGGGCAGCTTCCAGTGGGGGGACAACAGTCACCATGTGGGCCACCTTCGGGGTACGACTCTGACCTGCTCGTAGAGCTCAAGTGACCGGGCCCGGACCCGTGTGCCCCAAAGTTCCCCAAGTTCACGATGGCTTATTTTAGATGAGCAGACAGGTGCTGGCCGGGAAGACAAGGAAGCATAGTTCCCTCTTTTCCATTAGAAAAAATGCAGTGCTCTCTGGATTCCCGCACAAACTTTTGCCCAGGCCATCTGGGCCCACCCCCATGACCCCGCGGGGCGTGGGCTTCCCTATCCCTCCCCAGTGTGTGTCCCAGCATCTCGGAGGGTCCCCAGGCCTTGCCTACTACCTGCTTGCCCATAGCCACCCGGGCCCCACAGCCCGCTGCCCCAGCGACACCTCTCACATGTCACTCGTCTGCCTTGGGGGTCTGCCCTCCAGCCAAGTCCCTGCTCACCGACTCTGGAGACCCCGGGGCTCCACCACAAACACCATGGTCCACCCCCTGCACTCAGGGCCCCAGCTCCCCACTGCGGGGCCTACAGTGCCTCTGCCGTGGCCCTGAGTTCCTAATATACGCCAGACAAATGCCTCACCTCTCCAACACGTTTTATGAGCAACGGTTCTGCCACAAGGAGGGACTGGGTAATGTGTGCAGGGTTCCACAGCGAGAAAACAGTGGGGGTGACTTCTTACCCGGGATGGTCTGAAAGCAGGGCACGCACCGCGAACCTTGCCTCCAAGCAGCAGTTCTGGAGAGACCCGGGCCAGCAGCGCCCACTGCACCATGGCGCTGCCCTGCAAGGCTGGCCCTCAGTGTGCGCAGTGAGAACAGAAACGGCCCGTTCTCCAGAGTTATTCTCTGGCCTCGGTCTGGGGCTGCAAACAGGAAAGCAGAAAACCGCTCAAATGCCATCCCAGTGGGTCAGTGACAAGACCCCCTCAGCGGCACTTCTGAAAGTCTGCCCATCCTTCAGGCCCCCCCCCGGGGCCCAGGTCCTGCTGCCCCCTGGCCCCGTGCTTCTTGGCACTCTGGGTCGGACCGCATGTTTGCTCTGCTCAGACACTCTGCCTTATAAGAACAGCTCCTCGTCCTTTCACGAGTAGTCAGTTCAGCTTTGTTTCAGATGTTGGGTAGATTCTTCCTTGACCGTGGCGGGCATGAGGCGGTCCGGGTTCAGGTGAGCCGGCCAACACCCCTGAGAGGCCAGCCGCAGCTCACAGGCAGTGGCATTCCCCAGAGGGCCCCATCCCGATGGAGCAGAGCCCCCCGCTGTGTCTGGGGGATGGGGATGGGGATGGGCTTAAAGCCCAGGGAGCAAGTCCAGCCACGTAGAGCGTGAGCTCCCCTGGGGACCCTGAGGATGAAGCGGGCACCCAGGCAGGAGCCCAGTGACCCAGAGGTGCAGTGGGGAAGGCCACCATGGCCCTGGGAGGGCTAACCAAGCTCTTCCGGTCCTGCCTGTCCTAGGAGGTGAGCCCAACATACCAGGAGGACACCAGGAGCCCAGACAGAAGGGCTGGTCTGCCTGACCTGCACCCAGAGGGCCGGTGGCTCCGTCACACCAGCATTTACTTGGCACATAGGACCCAGATAATGACACCAAGCAGGTCAGCATAGATGACCACGCCAGGTTTAAAAAAAAAAAAAACAGTGTTTTCAAACTAGTTGTGATGGAACCCTCCCATGGACAATGAAGACCGCAGGAAAATGTCTGATAGTTACAATTTTCAAAGAGGAACTCAGCCACCCTGAGAGCAGTGTAGGGCTAGACATCAAGCCAGAGTGAGGAACTGATTTTCAGGGAAAGCTCAGGGATCGTAGATGCCATGTCGGATGCTGCCGACTTCAGGGAATCCACCCCCAAGCTGTGTGTTGTCCCTCCCATGCTCTGGGGGGCCTGCGGCTGTGTCCCCAGTTACACAGTCCACAGCCACTGGTCTTGCTTTAAGACCCAGTCCCTGCTTGCATGAGGAACAGCCCCAAGCCACCCTGGGGGTCTTGCTCCAGCCCCTCAGCCCTGCCCATACCTCCTACCTGAGAGTCTAGCACTTTTGATTACTTGAGGTGCAATGGTCTGCAGGGTCTCCTCTCTTTTCTGCCCGGGTCTCGGCCCCTGCCCAGCGCTGGCTCGGGGGTGAGGCTCCAGCAGGTGCAAGGGCGCTGCCGAGGGAGCCCTGCAGCAGCAGATGACAGGAGGCGCGCCCCTGAGGACAGACTGTCGAAGCTGAGTCAGAGCTGAGAATAAAGATTATGAGGAGCCATAACCAGAACTGGCCGGGAATCCGTTGTTTTTTATTTAAAAAAAAAAAAGAGAAAGATATAAAATCAGCCAACAAGAATATTTCACAAATGCTATGAGATTTCAGTGAAACATGCAAAATGCTCCAATTTGGGGTCTTTTGCTAAATCCTACTTAGCAAGAAAGAACATTATCTGTCATTTGTTAATTCTTAATCATTTCACATGCTGTTTATTCCTAATCCTCCTCCTCACAACCCCCAAAAAATATTGCAAACCTACCTTTTTACTGTAGGCAAAGAAAAAAGAATGCTACTTCACGACTTCTTTAAAAAGTCCTGCCTATGGCAGCGCCTGGGTGGCTCAGTTGGTTAAACATCGGACTTCAGCTCAGGCCATGATCTTGCAGTTCATGAGTTTGAGCCCTGCACCAGGCTCCGTGCTGACAGCTCAGAGCCTGGAACCTGCTTCTGATTCTCTCTGCCCCTTCCCTGCTCATGCTCTGTCTCTCTCTGTCTCTCAAAAAATGAATAAACATCAAAAAAAATTGTCTTTGTTGTAGGAAAATATCTTCTCTACAATGTTGCAAGTCCGCATGAGGTCATCCTGCTTCTGCAGAGCAGCTTCGCCTGTGCCTCGCTGTGTCCCCACTCCGGAGGACCAGCTTGCTCACTACGGTCGCCGCTTGCTCCAAACACACAAGCCCATTACTCACAAAGGGGCCTGCAGGGAGCACCGAAGAGCATGGAGAAACTAAGGAACAGCCTCGGCCTGACCCTAGAGCCGCGCAGAAGCTGCCCGCCAAACCACGAGCGTGTGTACGATAAAGGTGGAGACTTGTCCCATGACACTGAACCCTGGCTTGCTGGCGCCCCAGCGCTGCAGTGAGGAGGCCGAGAGGCAGCTGGCCCTGAGCAGTGGGCACGGGCAGGCACATGGCAGGTCTGGGTGTCAGAATGTGGAGCAGAGCTGGGCTGTAGAGCCAGGGCTATGGGAAAGTCTGTGTCTTCATTTGGACTCAGAAATTGTGCATCCTGCAGTCTCTGGGATTTTAATACCAGCTTTGATGTAAGTGGCCATTTGGGACTGTCAACTGGTACATGGGGAAGAGCCACGTGACCCAGGCAAGCCCGGGACACACTGAGGCCCTGGTGCAGAGAGACTGGGGTTAACACAGGGCCACACATGGACTTGATGTTTGCACTTGATGTATATACGCCTGTGCTTAAGTTACTGACCGATCTGTACACGATTTATCAATACAATGATTTAGTCTTTCTCACCTGATATTTGTCATCAAGGTCACAAAATCTCTTCAGATGAGAAGACTCCAAATAACTCTGCTAGAGTCTTGGACCCTTTCCAGGTATGGACAGCTGCAGAAGTCAGTGGCCAGACCCAAGAGCTCCTCACAGAACGGCACTTCGGTGAGAGTGGCTTCTCTCTGCTACCCCGTGCCTCTAACAGACAACAATTGTGAGTGAAGAGGGAATTTCCTGATAGTCTAGAATCTGGGGAAAAGAAGAGAAAGAGGATGGAGAAGGAAAACTGCTCAATAATATAATAGTAGAAAAGTTTTCAAATTTGGCAAGCGACATAAACCTACAGATTCTGAAGCTAAGCAAGCCCAAATAGGATAAATCCAAAGATATTAAGGCAAATTAAGGCAGACCATAGTTAATATTCTGAAAACTAAGGAAAAATAATAAAATCCTAAAAATAACCAGAGAAAAATGACATTTTACCTTTAAGGAAAAAATAATTGGAGCAACCATGTACTTCTCACCCGAGTCAGGAGGGCCAGAAAGAAGTGGTCCAATATTTCATAATGTTAAAGGAGAAGAACTGTCAGCTCAGAACCCTGCACTCAATGAACGTTCCTTTTACTAATGAAGAGGAAAGAGGGGCGCCGGGTGGCTCAGTCAGTTAAGTGTCTGACTTTCAGCTCAGGTCATGACCCCATGGTTTGTGAGTTTGAACCCTGCATGGGGCTCTGTGCTGACAGCTGAGGGCCCGGGGCTCACTTTCAATTCTGTGTCTCCCTCTCTCTCTGCCCTTCCCCCATGCATGCTTTGTCTCTCTTTCTCTCTCAAAAATAAATAAGTATTAAAATTTTATTTAATCTTTAAAGAAGAAAAGAAGAAGAGGAAATCAAGGCATTCTCAGATGAAGGAAAACAAAGAGAATTTAGTAGTCCTACCATAAAATAATGGCTGAAGACTGTCCCCTAAACAGAACAGAAGTGATAAAACAAAGAATTTTTTAGCAAAAATATAGCAAAGTTAATATAGTAGGCCTTTCATCTCTTTAGTTTTCTAACTAGTGTTTGACAGTTGAAGCAAAATTATACCACTCACTAATGCTGTTCTAAATGTAAGTAAAGAAAATATTTTAAAATATTATATTATATTCAAAGTAAATGAATAAAAATACTATATTATAAACTGGGGGGAGTGAAAGGACATAGAAAGAGGAAAGATTTCTATGCCTCACTTGAATTGGTAAGGTGACACCAGCAGACGTTGACAAGTTACATACATATATTGTAATACCAAGAACCACCACTTAAAAAGCTATAGGAAGAGATGTATTCCTGAACACTAAACATAATTCAGAATGGAATTTGAAGAATGTCCAAGTAAATGACAGGAAACAAAAAAAACAGACAAATGAAGAGCAAATAAAGAAAAAAAAGTTAAATTACAGACTTCAGCCCTAACACATCAATAATTGCATTAAATGTAAAGTGGTCTAAATACACCCATTAAAAAACAGAGGTTGGCAGAATGGATTAAAACCATGACCCAACTACTTGCTGTCTACAAGAACTACTCATAAAATAAAACAACATAAAAATGTTGAAAGTGGAAGGATGGGAATATACCTATATCATGCAAACATTAAGCAAAGAAAAGCAGGAGTTGTGATATTAATATAAGGCGGATTTCAGAGCAAAGAAAATTACCAGGGAGGGACCTAATGTAATGATAAACAGTCAATCTACCAAAATGTTACAGCAATCTTAAATAGGTATGGACCAAACTATAAAATACAAAATATGTGAAGCAAAAATTGGTACTTGTTATACTTGGACTTACTTCAGCATCCCAATATCAACAATAGATAGAACAGTCAAGGATAAAATGACCAAAAATAGAGAATAACTGAACAATATGATCAACCAACAGAATCTAACAGACTTTTAAGAGCACTCTAGCCAAAAATAGCAGAATATACATTCTTTTCAAATGACTATAGAATATACACCAAGATCAGCTATATCTTGAGCCATAAAACAAACTCAACAAATTGGAAATAAAAGAAATTATAAAGAAGATGTTTCTCAACTACAGTATAATCAAACTAGAAATCAATAATAGAAAGATAACAAGGAATTTGCCAAACACTTGGAAACTAAGCAATATATCGCTAAATAATCCCTAAGTCAAAGAGGAATTCTTGTAAAAATTTAAAAAATACATTGAACTGAAAGGAAAATATCATATGTCAAAGTCTGTGGGGCCTAGCTAAAGCAACATGAGAGGGAAATTTATAGCACAAATGTATATGTTAAAAAAGAGGAAAGATCGCAAATCAATAGTCTGAGCTCCCAGCTTAAGAAATTAGAAAAAGAGGGGTGCTTGGGTGGCTCAGTCCACTAAGCATCCAACTCTTGATTTGAGTTCAGGTCATGATCTCACAGTCGTGAGTTTGAGCCCCATGTTGGGTTCTATGCTAACAGTGTGGAGACCGCTTGGGATTCTCTCCCTCTCCCTCTCTCTCTCTCTCTCTCTCTCTCTCTCTCTCTCTCTCTCTCTCTCTCTCTCTCTCTCTCTCTCTCTCTCTCTCTCCCTCTCTCTCTCTCCCTCTCTCTCTCTCTCTGCCCCTTCCCTGTGTAGTCCCTCTCTCTCTTTCTCTCAAATAAATAAATAAACTTAGAAAAGAAAGAATTAGGGAAAGAAAAGCAAAATAAACGCAGAGTAAGCAGAAGAAAGGAAATAAGCACAAATCAATAAAATTGAAAACAAAAAAAAAGAAAATCAATGAGATGAAAAACTGTTTCTTTGAAAAGATCAATGAAATTGACAGACCTCTACAAAGACAGAAAAAGATAAAAGACACAAGTTATCAGTATCTTTACTAAAACAGGGGAGTTCACTACAAACCCTGCACACATCAAAAGGGTAAGGAAATACTAACACTTCCACACACAAGCATTTACAAACTTAGACAAAATGGAGCAGTTCTTCCAAAAACACAATCTACCACAAACATAGAATAGATCATTTGAATCATGCTCTAACTCTTAAGGATTTTGAGTTTGTAATGTTTAAACTCCCAGAAGAATAATTTCCAGGCTAGGTGGTTTCACCAAGGAATTCCAACAAATGTTTAAAGAAGAACTGACACCAATTCTATACAGTCTCTTCTAGGAAATAGAAAAGAACACTTCCCAGTTGATCTAATGAAACTAGTGTTACCCTGATACCAAGACCAGTCAAAGAAAATATCAAAAAAAGAATGACAAACCAATATCCATCATGACAATAAGTGCAAAACTCCTTAACAAACATTAGTTTACAGATTTCCACAACATAAAAAAAAAAAAAGATAACCAAGTGTGAGCCAGCAAAGATGGGCTGAGTAGGGATGGTAGGGCAGAGTCTGGGGCACAGGGAGCA
The DNA here is from genome assembly GCF_006229205.1 of Suricata suricatta. Classification (NCBI taxonomy): domain Eukaryota; kingdom Metazoa; phylum Chordata; class Mammalia; order Carnivora; family Herpestidae; genus Suricata; species Suricata suricatta. Next base: position 145,106,104 of record NC_043706.1, read on the forward strand.
TAGAGGAAGGAAGCAGGGCACTTGGAAGAGCCAAACGAAGTTTGCTTTCACTGGAGTCCAGTGAGGCTGGTCATATAAACACCTCCAAGAACCAGGAAAGGGGGGAAAAGGCACAACATAAAAACGGGCAAATGTCATGAGTAAGACTTCACAGAAAAAGAAACACAGAAGGCCAAAAGACACATGAAAAAATGTCTTAAATCTCATTAGTTAGTAACCAGGCAAATATAAATTAAAACACAATTATGAATGAGTATGCACCAGCTGGCAAAAAGTAAATAAATAAAAATCAGATGGCAACCAAGTGTTACTGCAGATGTGCGAAGATAAGAACGTACCCGGATGAAGACTGCAGATTGATGTAACCACACTAGGAAACATGGGTCATTTCGTGGTGATGCTGCGCAAACACGTCAACTATGGTGCAGCAACTTCCCCTTTAGGTATAGAACTAAAGAGAGCCCATTCAGACTGCTGTCACAGAATACCATATACTGGGTGCTTAGAAACAGAGACCTATCCTTCCCGTCGCTGGAAGCTGGAAGTTCAAGATGAAGGGGCAGCAGAGCCAGTGCCCTCCCCTGGCAGAGGCGCGGGGGAGCTCTCCGGGGTTCCATGACGAGGGCACTGATCCTGTTCGTGGGGCTCCACCCTCACGACATAATCCCATCCCAAAGGCCCCTCCTCCTAATGCCACTGTGTTAGGGGTGAGGGGTTCCACGCATGAACTTGGAGAGACACAAACACTCAGTTCGTGGCACTCATGCATGTGTGTACCAGGAGACCTGCATGAAAATGTTCACAGCAATAATGATGAAATAGCAGAAGAACCGAAACCACCGCTGGATGGACACACGGGTTGTGGGGTTTTCATACAATGAGACTTCCTGCTAGTCAAATAAGCTACAGTCACACACATCATCCATGGTCGCACGCCTCAGCAAGCCTGTGTCAGGAAAAGAAGCAAGTCACGGAAGGAAACCACAGTGCAAGCCCACGTGTATGAAGCGCAAACACCTGCTGGACAAAATAATGTAATGTTAAGATATGAAGACAATTAAGGCGACCTTGATTACAGTTCACGATAAGGACCACCTCCCGGTGGAAAGCAGTGAGGCGTGTGTGGCCAGTCGGGAGCACGTGGAGGTTTCCACCGGAGGACAAGATCCTCCTTCCAAATCTGGGTGGAGGGCGCCTCGGTGCTCATTCTATTGATATTCTTTAAAATTTACCTCTACGTTTCACATACCTTTGTATGTTTTTTTGTTTTTCAATCACTCTTGGAAGCATTTTTTACTTGTGTGATTTTACATAGTGTATCTCATACAGTGTGATGTATCAAAAATATCCTTTTCTTTTCAGGATAGATGGTTTTGTGTGTGGTGAAGCACACACATTTTAACCATTTTTAAAAGTACACTTATGTGATATTAAATACATTCATTAGTGCCCTTGTCACCACCATACATCTTCATTACACTAAAAATAGTTTTAATTCTGAAAAAAAAAGAGTTTTTCATCTTGTAAAATTGAGAGTCTATACCCCTTAAACTAATAACTTCCCATCCTACCCACCCCCAACCTCCAGAACTGCCGCTCTACTTTGTCTCTATGGATTTGACTACTCTGGGCACTTCATATATGTGCAATCATCATGTTTATCATTTTGTGACTGGCTTATCTCATTTAGAGTAATGACCTCGAAACTCATCTGTACTCCCTGCAGAGCAGAATTTCCTTCCTTCCTGAAGCTAAGGAATATTCCATTATGTGTTCATGCCATGCTTTCCTTATCCATTCATCCGCCAATAGACAAGGTGTCATTCCCACGCTATTGTGAATAATGCTGCTATGAACACAGGTGTACAAATATCTCTTCAAGACTCTGCTTTCAATTTTTTTTGAGTTAATACCCAAAAGTGAAACTGCTGGATCATATGGTAGTTCTATTTTTAACTTTCTGAGGAAACTCCATACTGTTTTCCACAGCAGCTGCACCCATATTACATTCCCACCAGCTGGGCACTAGGGCTCCAATTTCTCCACATGCTCACCAGCATTTGTTGTTTCCTGGTTTTTGATAATAACCATCTTAAGAGGTGTTTAGTGGTATCTTGTGGTCTTGATTTGCATTTCTCTAATGATCAGCAATGTTGAGCATCTTTTCATGAGTTTGTTGGCCATCTGTGTATTTTCTTTGGAGGGACATCTATTCAGTCCTTTGTCCATTTTAGAATCAAATCTGTTGTTGTTGTTAGCAGTTCTCTATATATTCAGGATATTAATCCCTTATCAGATATAGGACTTAAAACTATTTTGTCCCATCTTGTGAGTTATCTTTTTATATATAATTTGATAATGATGTATCTTCGTGGGTCTCTTTGAGTTCATCTTACTTGGAATTTGTTGAGCTTCTCTGATGCTTATATTCATGTATTCCATCAAATTTGGGGGTTTTCAGCCATTATGTCTTCTAATATTTTCTCTGTCCCTTTCTTTTCTTCTCCTAGAACTCCCTGATGAATATGCTGGTCCACTTGATGATGCCCCACAGCTCCCTTAGGGCTGTTTGCTTTTCTTTAATCTTTTTCTTGCTTCAGACTCCAGAGTTGCCATTGTCTATCTTCAAGCGTGCTAATTCTTTCTTCTGCCTGCTCAAATCTGCCTTTGATTCCTCTAGTAAATTTTTATTCTTTTTTTAATGTTTATTTATTTTTAAAAGAGAAAGACAGGATCAATAGGAGATGGTCAGAGAGAGAGGGAGACACAGAATCCAAAGCAGGCTCCAGGCTCTGAGCTGTCAGTACAGAGCCTGACGCGGGGCTCAAACCCATGAACCGTGAGATCATGACCTGAGCCAAAGTTGAATGCCTTACCAAGTGAGCCATCCAGGTACCCCTCTAGTGAGTGTTTCATTTCAGTTACTGTACTTTGTGCTTCCAGAATTTCTTTTGGGTTTCTTCTTAAGTTTTCTACCTCTTTCCTGACATTTCAATTTTAGTCCTAAGTGGGGAAAAACTGAGAGCTTTTCCCATAAAGTCAGGAACAAGACAAGCATTTCCACTCTCACCACTTTTATTCAGCACAGTACTAGAAGTCATCGCCACAGCAATTAGACAACAAAAGGAACCAGAAAGCATCCAAACTGAGAAGGAAGAAGTAAAACTCCCTATTTGCAGATGGCATGATACTGTATATAGAAAAGCTGAAATATTCCTCCGAAATATTGCTAGGACTTAAAATGAATTCCGTAAAATCACAGTATACAAAATCAATGTACAGAAACCTATTGCATTGCTATACACCAATAATGAAGCAGCAGAAAGAGAAATTAAGAAAACAATCCTATTTACAATTGCACCAAAAGTGATACAACACTTAGGAATAAACCTAACCAAACACATGAAAACCTTGTACTCTGAGAACTATAATACACTGATGAAAGAAATTCAAGATGACACAAAGAAATGGAAAGACGTTCCAAGCTCATGTATTGGAAGAACAAAATCAATAAAATGTCTGTACTTACCTGAAGCAATCCACACATTTATATAATCCCTATCAAATACCAACAGTGTTTTTCACAGAGCTAGAACAAAAAATCTTAAAATGTGTGTGGAATCACGAAAGACCCCCAAATAGCCAAAGCAATCTTGAAAAAGAAAAGCAAAGCTAGAGACACCACAATTTCAGACTTCAGGTTGCATTACAAAGCTGTGGTAATCAGGACAGTATGGTACTGGCACAAAACCAGACTCTCAGACCAATGGAACAGAATATAAAACTTAGAAATAAATCTATATCTGTATGGTCAACTGACCTTCGAAAAGCAGGAAAGAACATCCAATGGGAAAAAGGACAGTCTCTTCAACAAATGGTGTTGGGAAAACTGGACAGCTACATGCAAAAGAATGAACCCAGACCACTTTCTTTCACCATACACAAAAATAAATTCAAAACGGGCTAAATGGGTGGTGGGGGTGAAGGAGGGCACTTACTGTGATGAGCACCGGATGTCATATGTAAGCAATGAATCATTGAATTCTACTCCAGAAACTAATAATACACTATATGTTAACTAACTGGAATTTAAATTAAAACTTGAACAATTTAATAGAAAAATAAATAAAAAATAATAAATTCAAAGTGGATTAAAAGACCTAAATGTGAGACCTAAAACCATAAAAATCCTTGAAGAAGACACAGGCAGTAAGATCTCCGACACTTGGCATACCTACGCCTTACTATATCTGTCTCCTGAGGCAAGGGGAACAAAAGCAAAAACAGACTATTGGGACTACACCAAAGTAAAACTCTTCTGCACAATGAAGAAAACAATCAACAAAACTAAAGGCAACTTACAGAATGGGAGAAGATATTTTCAAAGGACATATGGCCAACAGACACATGAAAAGATGCTCAGTATCACTCATCCTCAGGGAAATGCAAATTAAAACTACAGAGACCAAAACCCATAAAATACCTAGGAATAAACCTAACCAAAGAGGTGAAAAATCTATACACAGCTATAGAAAGCTTATGAAAGAAATTAAGATGACACCCAAAAAAATGGAAAAATATTCCATGCTCCTGGATTAGAGAAACAAATATAGTTAAAATGTTGATACTACCCAAAGCAATCTACATATTCATTGCAGTTCCTATAAAAATAACACCAGCATTCTTCACAGAGCTAGAACAAACAATCCTAAAATTTTTATGGAACCAAAAAGACTCCAAATAGCCAAAGCGATCTTGAAAAAGAAAACCAAAGCAGGAGGCATCGCAGTCCCAGACTTCAAGCCGTGTTACAAAGCTGTCATCATCAGAGCAGTATGGTGCTCGCATAAGAACAGACCCTCAGATCAGTGGAACAGAATAGAGAACCCAGAGATGGATCCACAAACATATGGCTAGCTGATCTTTGACAAAGCAGGAAGGAATATCCAGTGGAATAAAGACAGTCTCTTCTGCAAATGGTGCTGGGAAAACCGGACAGCGACATGCAGAAAAATGAGCCTGGACCGCTTTCTTACCCCGTACACAAAAATAAACTCTAAATGGATGAAAGACCTAAATGTAAGACAGGAAGCCATCAACATCCTAGAGGAAAAAGCACACTCACTGAGGCAAGGTAAACAAAAGCACAAATGAACTACTGGGATCTCATCAAGATAAAAAGCATCTGCACAGCGAAGGAAACAATCAGCAAAACTAAAAGGCAACCGACAGAATGGGAGAAGATACTTGCAAATGGCATAACAGATAAAAGATTAGTATCCAAAATCTATGAAGAACTTATCAAACTCAACACCCCAAACACAAATAATACAGTGAAGAAATGAATAAATCCTTCTCCAAAAAAGACATCCAGATGGTCAACAGACTCATGAAAAATGCTCAACATCACTCATCATCAGGGAAATACAGATCAAAACCACAATGAGATGCCACCTCACGCCGGTCAGAGTGGCCAACATCAACAACTCAGGCAACAACCGATGTTGGCGAGGACGCGGAGAAAGAGGATCTTCTGCACGGCCGCTGGGAGTGCCCACTGGGGCGGCCGCTCTGGGAAACTGTGAGGAGGTGCCTCAAAAATGAAAAGTAGAACTGCCCTACGACCCAGCAAAGGCACTACTAGGTATTTATCCAAGGGACACAGCTGTGCTATTTTGAAGGGGCACGTGCACCCCAATGTTTATAGCAGTGCTATCGACAACAGTCAAAGCACAGAAAGGGCCCAAATGTCCATCAATGGAGGAATGGATAAAGAAGACGTGGTGTGTCTACAACAGAATATTACTCGGCAATCACAAAGAATGAAATCTTGCCATTTTCAACTATAGGGATGGAACTAGAGGTTATTGTGCAAAGCAAAATTAGTCAGAGAAAGACAAATATGTGACATCACTCATAGAGGAATTTAAGATACAAAACAGGTGAACATAATGAAAGGGAAGCAGAAATAATATAAGAACAGGGAGGGGGACAAAATGTAAGAGATTCTTAAATACGGAGAACAAACTGAGGGTTGCTGGAGGGGTTGTGGCGGGGGTGGGGATGGTCTAAGTGGATAAGAGGCATTAAGGAATCTGCTCCGGAAATCATGATTGCACTATATGCTAACTAACGTGGATATAAATTTAAAAATTAACTAATTAATTAATTAAAAAACTACAGAGAGATATCACCTCAAGCCTCTCAGAATGACTACAATCACCGACACAAGATACAACCGGTGTTGTCGGGGACGTGGGAAAAAAGGAGCCCTCGTGCACCGCTGGTGGGAACGCACACCGGCGCAGCACTGCGGGCCACAGTACAGGGGCTCCTCAGAAGTTAAAAATAGAACTATCCTATGATCCAGCAATAACACTACTGGGTATCTGCCCAGAGAACTCGAAACATGAATTCAAAGAGTTACACGCACTTGGATGTTTGTAACAGCATTATCTACAATAGCCAAAGTATGGAAACAGCCCAAGTGTCCATCAGTTGATAAATAAAGAAGTTTTGGTAAATGTATACAATGGAATATTACCCAACCATAAAAAAGAATGAAATCTTGCCATTTGCAACTATCTGTGGATGGAGCTAGAATATATTATGCTAAGTGAAATAAGTCAGAAAGAGACAAAACCAGATGATTTCACTCATATGGAATTTAAGAAACAAAACAAACGAGCAAAGGGGAGAAAAGAGAGAGAGGGGCAAACCAGGAAACAGGGTCTGAACTGTGGAGGACACGCTCACGGTTCCCAGCAGGAGTGGATGAAGGAGGGGGACGCGGGCCGCAGGGTCAGGAGCGCACCTGTCCCGAGGAGCCTCGGCGTGTGGGATCACGCACCGCATGGCACCCCTGAGTCCGCACAACACTGTATGGTAAGGAAATACACCTCTGTCCAGTGCATCTGTCATCACTTCTTTTTTCAGGGACAGTTTTCATTGATTTTTTTTTTCCTTTGAATGGGCCGCCCTTTCCTGTTTCTTTGTATGCTTTTAGTTTGGTTGGGTTTTTTTGAGCACAGGACATTTGAATTCAGTATTGTGCTAACTCTGGAAATCAGACTCCCCCCTTCCCCAGTTGTCCTTTTTTGGTTTTCTTTGTTTTTGTAGGTTGTCTCCGTGCTGAGGGCCAGCCTGAGACCTGACCTGAAGGTCTTCCTCTGACGCTGCGGCCCGCTCCCTCCTGGGCACGCGTGGGCACTCCTAGTCTTTCCCATGTGTGCAGTCGTCTCCCAGCATCCTGCCTTTAATGCCAGGCTTCCACGAGAGGAAAAAGCTAAAAAGGAAAAGAATGGGAGCTGGAATTTTAAACGCCCTTGTCACGTTAGCCAGAGCGAGACGGGGAGGCGCGGCGGCGGCCCGCTGCGGTCGCTCAGCGCACAGAGCTCCGGTCTGGAGGGCAGGGTCCTCTGCACTGAGGGCGCTCCCGGGTCTGTGTGCGGGCTGCTCCCAGGGACACCGGCGGTGCCGGCTGCCCGGGGCTGAGGCGGGGGAGGCAGAGCTGCTGCTGGGCTGGGGGTGCACGCTGGCCACAGTCACGGGGTTTGCTGCCCAGGCCTCCCCGTTGCAGCCTCTCAGAGCTCGCCTAGTCCCAAGACAACTGTGTCACATGGGTCCTGCCAGTGGAAAGCTGTCCCAGAGAGGAGACAAGCCCTGCAGTCCGGCAGCGCACCTTCCCGGGACCTGCTAGAAACACATTCTTACAATAAGGTGACACCTATTCATACGCACAACCTGCATTCTTAGAAACATCTTTCATCTCCAGCCTTTTACGTGGAGTGTTAGATGCAGGCACATGTGGCACCACTGACCCAGCAGTGTGGCGGCAGTAACACTCTGTCACCTGAGAAAACACTTTCATTGCTGCTGCTCGGTAGGTATACATTTTTTAAATCACAAGAAACCATGAGCGGTTTCAATGAGAAACAATGAGAAACCTCATTAAACTGATAGTATTTTATCAGCATACATTACTGAAATTAAACCAAGATACAGTGGGATACTAAATGAATCTATAGCATTAAAACTGAGTAGAAATCCAATCAAAACTATGTTTGTCAGCAGTCTCCACAACTTTTATCATTCCCGTTTCCAACCAGAAAACTAGGCACATCAATGGAAGCTGAGGAAGGCACCATCGTCTCCTGTAAATCCTCCCGTCGCACAGCACTTCAAGTGGCCCCGGCTCTCCCTCCCACCCTGCCTGCGGCCAGATGCCCCGCATGAGCCACGCCAGACACCAGACGAGGGCGTCACAACCCGTTCACACAAGGTGGCCCCTGCACGTTACCTAGCTGCATTTCTGCAACCTTGGACAAAGCGCTACTTTCGGGGTTTTGCTGCCCGGAAAGTAACTGCCGTTTTCCTGGCGTCTGCACCCCAGAAGGCACAGCCCAGAATGCACGCCAGCTCCCAGGGACAGGGCTTGTGCTGCCCACCCGGGACCACACTAGGGCAGAATCTGAGTGACCAGACTGCAGCTCAGAGTTGCCCGCAGGGCTCCCGTGGGCTGTGCTGTGGAGTCACGGTGCACAGACAGCTGGCAGGACCCATGGGGTCAGAATGCATGCCTGACGTGGATGGGAATGTTCCTGCACGACATTGCACTAGACTCCCAAGGTCGCATGCACTCAATATCATCATTCACAAGGGTATTGGCTAAAGGACAGAACAATCCAAGATCCAGTTCACACAAAGTGACATTGACCCCCAGAGCTGGTCAGGTGCAGAGAGGCCACAAACAACAAAGCAGTCAGCCGCCCTCCTGCAGCTGCTGGATTCGTGGGAGCCCTCGGGGCACGGGGAGTCCAGACCAGCATCCCCTCTGTGCCTGCCATGGCACAGCCGGGCACACCCTGGCCTTCCACCACCTCCTCATGCTGCAGACGCCTGTGGCACCTGGTGCAGAGGGCCGAGCCCCTTCCCTCCCAGAGCTGCCTTTCCCTGTCTCTCGCTGCCCCCTGTGATCCCAGCCCAGCACGCCCCAGCCCTCTGCCTCAAGTGTCTTCGCCGAACATCACTGTGGACTGGGTGACGAGGTCACCCAGCCCCCTGCAGTGCCCAGAGGCGTGGCCGGTCTTCCGTCTGTGCTGCTGGAAGCCTGCAGGCCTGAACTCAGAAGATCCCGGTGTCCCACTGTGGAGAAAGGCCACGAGCCCCCAGACAGACAGTGCCTGAGCTGCCAACCAAACAGTCTTCCGCAGAGAACGAGATTAGGAGGAACTGCTTGAACTGTGTCTCTTCCCACCAGTTCCCAGATGGGAGCCACTGGGTGCACATGACTATTTCGATCTGAGTTCATTGAAACTGAGTAAGACCCAAAGACGTCACCACATCTCAGGCGCTCGGTGTCACGTGCCGCTGGCGGGTCCCGCGCGGCCCAGGACACGCTCTGCTGGACAGAGCCGCTCAACCGCGGTCTGGAGCAGACGGGCCTCCTGGTGGCCTCGGTCCTGAGGTAAGCTATGGCCCCGGGCTCGTCACACGCCTGCACCTCCCCTCCTTCAGCTCACCACCTGGACCTCTTGTGGCACATCCTCACCAGGGGAAAGGTAGGTACCGGACACAGAGAAACCACATTCACATAACTTGTCACAGTATGCTGCTTTAATTCTATTTTATTACTAGTTCCTGTTAATGTCTTACAGTGCCTAATTTATAACTTAACTTTATCGTTAGGTATGTATGCATAGGAGAAAGCTTACTATGTGTAGGGTTCGGTACTCTCCACAGTTTCAAAGATCACTGGGGGTCTTGGGTGGCACCCGGCATGGTTAAAGGGGGGCTATGGTACTGCAGAGTGAGACCAGCCTCAGGTGTGAGCAGACAGAGGACACAGGGGGGAGACTCCCGACACATTAGCACCCCACACACACGCAAATGCACTCACGCAGGTGTGTCCATGCACACACGTCTCACACACCCTAACCCCCACCACAGCTTAGAAAGCCCTCTCGAAGGTCAATATCCTCCACAAAACGTGAATTATTGCTTCTGTCTACCCATCGCTCGGACCCGGGAGAGCCCAGGCAAGCGTTCCCATGCCTCCCTCAGGGCAGGGGCCGCTCTCGGGGCTTGCCGCTGGGGTGCGGGTGCAGAGCCCTGCTTGGGGAAGCCAGAGGCTCCTCGACCAAACACAAGTCACTGCCTTCTTACTTGGCATTACGTGTGGCCCGGCTCTCTGCTAATGGGATGAGTTGGCAAGAAAACCCCATTCCAGGGACGGGGGCTCTTCCAGGAAAGTCTGGGGATTCGGAGACGGACCCTGGACCACCCAGAGTGCATCCCTCCCTTTGGGTGTCCTCCTGAGGCTCAGGAGGCTTCCTACATATATTCAGGCAGCCCCACAGGCTCCTGGCTCTGCAAGGGTAGCCCCGGCTTCCCTCCCGAACCCCTGCTCTCCAGTTCCACTCCGCGGCCTCCCTTTCTTGTATCGGGGCAGGGACCAGGTTCAGCTTTCTCCTGCACATTCCATTCCCAAGTGGTTCCTAATCCACATGCTCTCCCTGGTGACAGATCCGGTTCGCCATGTCTGTAACATGAGCTCAGTTGTTGCTGCCATCAGAATCAAACAGATCACTTTTTCCAGAGAATCCTGGGCCACACTGAAAACAAAGTAAAATGAACCCGCAATCCAGCCCCCACCCCATGTGACATATCATCCTCCATTTGGGTTTCCTTTGGCTTTTGTTCATGGTAGGAATGTGGAAACATTGAAACTGAGTCTCTCCCCTGGAGACTCGGGATTTTGTCAATGTTTGGGAAAAATCGAGACGGAACGTGGGGTAGCCCCAGCGATACGACACATAAGACATCCGATCTCTGACAGTTGGGGGGTTGTGACGCCACCCCTGTGCTGGCGAACACAGAGCCAAATGGTGGCCATCAGGTCGTTGGCCCTGTACCACCTCACGGGGCGGTGGGTGCGGGCGGAGCCCCCTCTCCTGTGCGGGAGTCCGTGCCCCTGGGCCCGCAGCAGCACCCGCTGTAGGCAGGGCAGAGCCACTGTCCCTGAGTGTGGTCCTCTTTCGAGGGTCTGCAGGGTCCCTCCCTCGGAGTGCGACCTCTTCCGTGTCTGTGCCGTGCTTGGGGGCAGATTCGTGTACTTTGAAGATCAACCCTGCGGAAGACAGAGTGAGAGCTGCTTGTGAAAAATGAGATGCTTAAGCAGGAAGTGTGCCAAATCCTCTCCCGGGGACTGGGCCGGTGGCGTGCGAAGGTGGTCAGGCCGCGGGACCGCAGCACACAGCCGGATGGAGCGAGACCCAGCCCCCTGCCATCGCTCTCCTCAGGCTTGTCGTGACCTTAATTACCCCAGGAGGCTGTGCCAGGTGTAATTGAACCAAAGTATCCTTGCTTGCCCCAAATCTTGAGGCCCATCATCTGAGGCAAGGAGCCCAGGGCGTGGCAGTTCAGGGCTCAGATCTGGGTCCAGGAGGAGCATCTCGGCAGGTGGTAGTTCAGGATCCGGATTTTAGAGCCAGGCTGTCTGGATATGGGTCTAAAATCTGCCACATACCCTCTGGGTGACCCGGGAGGATTGGTGCAAACTCTCGGGACCTGGGCTGCTCTTCTTCAAAACGCAAATATTAATAGTGTCTCCCTTGCAAAGACCAAAGGAGCCGATGTTTGCAACGTCCTTGAAAGGGCACCTATGACACAAACAGGACAAGAGTTGGGTCCCTTGGATCTCTACCCGTGAACGCACGACGGTGTGACAGCAGGCGGTGGCCACAGTATGTGCAGGGAAAGTCGGGGCACACAGAAACCCCCGTCCCACGCTGGCTGGGGAAGTCTGGAAGCGGGCCTTTGCAGAGCTTGGGAACAGTGTGGGGTGAGCCTCCACAGCCCCCAAATACGCCACAGGCTCAGGCAGAAACTTGGAATATTGCTTTGTGGGAAGTGGAGCCCGGTCGTTTCAGCTCAAGAGCTCTGTGACAGAACTGCCCAGGGCGCGCAGAGCAATGGAGCAGGACGAGGGTCAGACACCCATTACAGAGCCCCCCTCCGCTCAGGCTCAGCCTTGGGGCTGCGAGCGCAGCATGGGCTTGCCCCTCCCTTCAAAGGGAGCGAGTTCATCCCCTTGAGATGAGGAAGAATGGGAGGAGAAGGTCTGGAAAAGAGCTCCTGTGGATGCACTGGTCTCTCCTCGAGCTGCGGCCCCCAGGGACCCCCAGCGGTGTCGTCCCTCACCTTCATCAGGATGAGGAGAGCCAGGTTTCGCATAGTCCTGTTTAAGACGCACCAGAGATGCTGTAGCGTTTGGGGCACACGCGCCTGGCCGGTGCGCAGGCTCATCGTTAAGCCTTTGGTAACCAAGCCTTTTCCCTCTCATTCAGGCAGAGCAGAGCACGCACCCCTGTGCGTCATGACACGAGTCCCTGTCCAACACCAGGAGTACGTGTGCACCGTGTGCTGTTCCAATCAGCCTAACATCATTCAATGCCTACTTCTTTCAGAGCAAAGTTCTGTGCTCCATGGAGGGTCCTAAACAAACATAGCATGACCCCTGCCCGAATTGTTCACACCGCAGCTAAGGAGGGAGCGTAAAGAACGTTGCAGGCGCAGTGCAGCATGGGGTAAGGAGGGGGTCTGAGTGGTACTGAGGGCGAGGGCGCCTCGTGGAGGAGAGCCGCAGGCACCCGGCGCTCGTGGGAAAGCTGACCACTGGACTGGAGGGGAGTGTGCACACCCGTCCACAGGCGTGAAGCCCCCCGCCCCCGGGTGACCGGCCTCCAGCAGCCTCTACGTGGGGGTGCCACATGCTTTAGGGGTGTTGGTGGCTTGGGCAGTAGAACCATCCAGAAAGGAGAGGAGGGGTTCAAACCAGAAGCTGGCTCAAAGCAGCCGTGAGAGCGCCAGCCGGGCGTGCAAGGGCTGAGCCAGGGAAGACGAGATGTTCCCAGGAGGCCCCAAGTTCAAGCAGTTGCATGTGGAAGACAGGAAACACTGGGGCCAAAATTTGTGCAGAGGTTCAAATTTGTTAGAATCTCAACACTATTACTGTAAATAAGCTGGAATACTTTCTTAGCACGGACACAATTTCTTTTCTTAGTTGAGACTAGTAATTAACGCCAGTCTTCAGATGACAGTGCCTTCCCCTAACGTTAACGCCCGCACTCCTGCTGCAGCACCAATCAACGACTTCATCAGAAAGAACAACTGAGCGGAGGTGCACCGCTTGGGGGGTGGGTGGGGGCACCTGACCCTCAGGCTGAAGCGAGGCGGGTGGAGGCCCTGAGCCTGGTCCTCCGCTCTGGCTCCACAGCCTCCCTGAGCCCGGGGCCGGACTGGTGGGGCCCCACGCCTAACCGCCGGTGGGCGCTGCCCCGCCAGGGCCCCCCACCCAGACAGGATCCCAGGGACGTCTTCCACCAGGAAGCGTGCTCTTGGCCTGTCGTGCTGCGGGCAAGCACGAGCAAGCCCCTTCCTCCTCGGCCAGCACATGAGCACACGGAGACCCAGAGGGTGTGCAGCTTGACGGCGTCCTGGAGCGTCTGGTGAACAGTCTGCAGAGTCCAGACCGAACCGACTAGGAGAATCAGAGTCAGCTATGCTGGGGGCTGGCTTGTGAGGACACAAGTTCCAGCAGGAAGGGCACCCCCGCTGGGAAGCGGGTCTCGAGAGGCTTCCCGAAGGAGCCCTTCTGGGATTAGAGAAGGGGTGCGGGAGGGCCTGAGGCGGAGGGCGAGTGCACGCGGCGTGGGGAGGGGGGCCAGAAGCCCGAGTGAAGGCACAGAGTCCGGGAGAGGGGGCTGGGGGCCAGGCTGCGGTGTCGCCGTTGGGTCTGCATGCCGGCACCGTGAACACGACGCTCCAGGCAGGCCCTCGGGGTGGCTGGGAGCGGGAGGGCCCCAGAGACAGAGGCAAACGAGAGAGACACTCGGATGGCAGGCACCCACTTACCAAGAAGACACCCTGACCTGGCCTTTCCTGTGTCAACATGTGGGATTCAGCACGAACGCTCCTCCCAGCTCCATGCAAGACACAAAAAGTACCTGAAAAGTAAGACGACATCTGTCCTTGAGTAAACAGACCACCCCCCACCTCAGGGGCTCCTGACGAGGCTAAAATGTTAAAATCAGTGTGAAATGTACGTAGCAAAGCTAATATACCCACAACCCGCATCTCTCTGCGTTAGGAGCTGTTCACGGCTTATCACGCAGCCCCTAGCACCACCCCCGGAGCTGCGTGTGAGCTGTCACCTGGGCCCTCGGCACACTCGCCGTGGGTCCCGCTGGCACTGCTTCCGTGGCTCCTCTCCCACGTGCCCAGAGTTGTAAGGCCGACAGAGCAGGCCGGGCTTAGCCCAAGTGCACCAACTCTGAGATTGGATCTGCCCTCCTGACCACACAGCCCCGTGCTAGAAACGAGCCTGCTAGCAGCATCTCGACCGAAGGGAGGAGGGGCTACATTAATAACAGCAGGTGCCAAAGAGGAGCCAGTGCCCCCCACCCCCGCCCCACGCGGCCGCCCAAGCCAGAGCCCCACCCCAGCCACCACGTTGCCCGGTCTGCGTCTCGCCGCAGCTGAAGGTTCAGCCAGACCGGGGAACACCAGTGAAGCCGCCGCACACCGCCCTCCCCTTCACCTGCCCTTGCAATGAAGACGCTCCAGACCCTGCGTGTGGGGCCCATTCCCTGGCTTCCCTCACATCGCCTTTGGAGCCCTCCACACCCACCCCCTGCTCACCCCATTCCCTGCCCAAGGCCCAGAACAGCCTTGACCCCTTTCCTCACCCACCAGGGCTCCACTGCTCATACAGCTTGCATCTTGCTGGGACCCGGAGACTTCCTGAGGGTCGAAGCAGTTTGGGAGTCTGTTGGGGCATTTTCCTGTTCACTCTGCATATTCTCAGGTGATCACTGGATTAGTCCTTCTCTCCCAGGAGACTTTGAACTGCACTTGGTAGAGATTTCTGGACCTGCCTCCCGCTGTACACCAGCCACTTGCACAGCTAAGTGCTTCCTAAGCAGCTGCAGGACGAGCCACGACCTGTAGCCTGGGCACGGAGTGGACGAAGGCTCCAGGGGAGCTCGGGTGGGCTCGATCCTAGGCCAGCTGAGGCTAGGGCTCTGGTCACCCTGGAGGCTCTGCCAGAACCTGTGTGCAGAGACAGGGGCAGCCACAGACCAGACAACCCTCAGCGGCAACAGCCTGAGGGGGACACAGACCCCACCCCATGAAGGCTCGGGCACTGGCGTCCAGGAAGACAGAGGCCGAGTTCTGGGGTCAGGAGGCACGTGGAGGCTCGGGGTCTGGAAGCCCAAGGTCAGCAAGGCCAGGACCCACCATGTGAAACTGTTTCCATCATGTGAGGGCTCAACACAGGCTTTCTTTTCTGTTTCAAAACTAGATTCACTGGGCACTGGGCAGGCTCAGTCTGTAGAACGTGTCACTCAGGGTCTCAGCATCATGAGTTTGAGCCCCACATTGGGTGAAGAGATTACTTAAAAAAAAACCAGATTCATCCGTAGAAACAACACCCATGGAGTGAAGCTCCAGTCACAGACCTGTGTGCAGGGGAGTCATTGCCCATCTTAGAAAAGGGCACTCCTGAGGCCCGTGGGGCCCAAGGGCAGGCAGCGGGACAGAGACAGTGCTTGGGACCACCTCGGCCTGAGCAAAAGACGCCGCTCACCATTCAGTGTTTCTCCAGAGTTCAGGAAAGGAAAGAGAATCGGATGGTAGGTGGAGAAGATTCTAGAACAGAGATAATAAAAAAATTGACTTTGAGCTTCTTATACAAGCACGAGGGGAAATTCCAGAGAAATTGGGCTGTCCTTCAATGTGGGGGAAGGGATGGTGGGCAGGGGAGAGGAGACACGGGCTCCAGAGGACCGGCTGCTCACACCCATAATCCCTCCTGCGTCTGCATGGCCGCTTCTCCGCAGGCGTTCAGAGATGGGTGCTAGAGCTTCAACTCAGGGGCAGAAGGGGGTCCAGTAGTTGGCAGCACTGCTGAGTAAGGAGGCCTGTGCACAGCTTGCCTCGGGGGCGCCGGCCTGACCTCCAGGGCATCGTGCGCACAGCGGACAGTGGTACGCAGAACGTGCCCAGCACCCTGCCTCCTTGGAGCACCTGTGTGCAGGCTTGTCGGTGGCCATCCAGCCCTGACCCCCAGCATCCTCAGTGACCCCTCCTACACCGTCCCCATGGAGACCTCCCCACGTGACCCCGCACACTGTCCCCCTGACACACTTGCTGTCTCCCCAAGGCCAAGGCAGAGCCAGAGCTCACGGTGCTATTGGGATCGGAAGAGGAGGTAGACTGCACTCTTAGGTGGGAGGGACAAGGAGCCGGGTCACACTAACACAGTGCCGTGGGCGCCTGGCCATCGGGCACCACCTCTGCCGCCTCTGACGGGGTAGAGTTGGTGCCGGGGGCGCGGGGCCTGGCTGGGGGTCAGCGCGGCTCCCATGCAGGGAGGGGGACCCACACAGCCTCCTGCCCCAGCCCCGCCGTCCCCTCCCGGAAGCGCCTCTGCTCCTGAGGCAGCCGCCGCCCCAGCCGGCACGGGAACAGGCAGGCTGCCGCTCGTCTCTCAGGTCACTGGAGGTTCTGCTGCCCGTGCTCACCGCCCTGCCCTCCGGGTGCTGGGCACGGGGTCGGCTCAGGTCCACGCACGCTTCTGGGTAGGCGTGTGGCCTCCTCACGCTGTCCCTCCTCCCCTCTGCCCTGCATTCCTGGCCCTGGCCTGCAGCCCCAAATTCCTGCTGTGCTGGAGGCAGGATGTTCTCTCGGCAAAGGTACACAGCTCAGGAATTCACTCTCACCTGGCCTGTCACGGCCTGAGCCCGTGGCCGCAGGGCACTGCCCAAGACCCGGCCGCTCACCAGGCAGACAGCTCAGAGGCTGTGACTCAGGAGAGGGAAATCCTGGCTCCAGACTGTCACCCCCCCCCCCGGACCCCGGAGGCCAGCCGGCACCCCTGCTTATGCACATCAAATACGGGAAGATGGGTTCACTGCGCCCCCAGCTTCTGGAGAGGACTCCCTGGGGTGGGGCCCCCTCTGGGGCACCTCCCCTCCAGGTGTGAGCGCCCAGGGCTGGGACCCTCCCGAGGCCACAGGGGCCTGAGGAACGCTGTCAGCCCACAGGAATGTTATCTGCTGGGAAGGGCCCAAGGTTACGTGAAGCAATCTAGCCGTGCAGAAGCACTGCCTCCAAAATCAACACGTTCAGAAGGAACCGACAGAAAGAGAAGTTGCCAGACAGCTTCTTGGAGCACAAGTCACCCCTCCCCCCAGGCTCACGGGCCGGCAGCCCAGCCAGACCTTCCTGCCACGGCACTGGCATTTCTGGCATTTCCGGAGCCGGCCTGTGCCAGGAGGAGATGGGCAGGCGGGCTGTGGCCGAGGACCCGCGGGGGCCTGTCCTCACCGCGCACCTTTCCTACCTGCAGCCAGGCAGGGGCTCTGCTCTGCCTCATTCCTCCCACCAGGAACCCCCTGGAAGTTTCTCTTTCCTTAAATGAACGGGTTTTTTTCTTAGTCTTTTATCATGTTTCACAAATAGAGTGTGGGTCTCCTAAAACTCATTTCTCCTGATCAGCCACCACTTACCAGAAAATCAGGCCCCTGATCGCCGCGGAGGACTCAGGTATCGATGAGGGGCTCAGGTCGGACCGTCCTTAGGGAGAAAGGGCTCCAAAGTGGGACACACCCTCCGTTTGCACACGAGGAAGACAGGAGGTATTTTTTGACCTGTGTGGTCACAAGGTCACCGCTGGGAAGTCCGGACGGCGCCTGGCTCCGGTGTGCTGCGCTTCCCCCCTGCTCGGCCTGCTTAGCTGGTGGCTAAGCCTCCTTGGGCCGCGGCCCCGCCCCTGCCTCCTGGGCTGCACCAGCAGATGCTGATGCCCGTGGGATGAGTCATGGCCACGGAAACCAGACCGCTGTCCACCTCCTGAGCCTTCTCTCCAAGCCCTAAGCCAGTGTGTGCTCACTGCTGGGGCCGGCCGTCAGGGCGTCCGTCTTCCGGCCCCACACGCGCAGGTGGGGCACGCCACGCGAGCAAGCTGGTCTCCCGCCTCTGTGGACACGCAAGGACTCGGGAGGGCGGCTCTCTCACAAGATCACCCCGCGGTTCTCGTGATGCCCCCACCTTCCACGTATTTGCAGTTTTTAGCAGCACAGGTGGAAATGCAAATAATTTCAGGAGCAGGAACTCACCATGTTTCATGCAGGGGCACTGGGATCCCGAGGGCCGAGGCCCCTCCTCACCATCATCTGCGTCCTGCAAAGGGCCAGCACAGAGGCCAGAGCCTGGGCGCTCCTCGGCCTCCAGCCACAGCACCATTCTCGTGGTTCAGGAAGATCCCCATAAGGGGCTGTTTCCTTTCACCTTGTAAGGGGCACTTTCTCTAAGTGGCGCTCACGTGGGAGCCGCCAGCAAGCAGGAGTCTGCTCCCCCACCGTGCCCACGTCTGCCCGGGACTCTCCTCACCTCATCCCGAAAGGCCTCAGCCCCCACAGACAGGACACCACTCACCCTCTATCTGAAATTAAGCATCCCTTAGTCTTACTTCAAGCAGACTTTTACCAAAAACAAAGCCTTTTCTGAAAATTCATGTGAAAATTTTGGTGACAGAGGACAATGGTGGGAAGAGTTGAGAAATGTATTCTGGATCTTGGATGAGGAAAGAAGACAAGACCCAGGATCTAGAAGCTTTTCTACAAAACTCTGCGGCCTCCCCACCTCTTTTATTTACATATAACGTGTACCATGTTTGCCAAGAAGAGAAGGTAGGGTCTCCAGCCGGTGTCCAGGCTCACATCGTTGCTTCCTGTCTCACGAGGAATAATCCGGAAGGCTGAGATGGCGGGCTCTGGGCTGGGCCGTCTGCTGGGGCACCAACGTGGCCCCGCACTGTCTCCGTGTCCCTCCCCCCAGAGCTCCCCAGCAGGATGGAAGTCACTGACACCTATCCCGTCCTCTGCACCTCCCGGAACTAGCCACACCCCACGTGGCCAGCAAGGACCAGGACCGGCATCAGGCTGGGAGCGGCCGTAGCCCGGAGCGCACGAGACAGGCCCGGACTCCAGGTTTGCCACGTTTCCAGAGGGAGCCGGGCTGGGTGCTCAGTCTCGGGAATGGGGTCAGCATAAACTCATTTCCACATCGGCTCTGATCTTAGATGGGGAACAAGAAGGACCGTGGGGAAATGGGCACATGTGCCAGCACACACACACGCAAGTGCATATATGTACACGCACGCGCACGCGGGCAGCATGTGTCCAGGGCAGTGGAAGATTTCGAAGGAAGGCGTATGGATGGTCACAGCGAGCTCAGGGTAAGGGGGAGACACATCGTGGGGGGAAGGAGGACAAGTAGGGCCATGCAGGGGGACAAGAAAACATGCACAGAAGGGCAAGGAGACAGGACGGCCGGGGAAGAAGGAAAGGACGGAGCCGGGCCCCAGGCCGGGGCGGGGAGCCGGCAGCTCGGGCCTGGACCAGCACCAGCACGTCTGACCCGGCCGGCCGCCCGCTCACACGGGCCCAGCACACACAGGCGTGCGCCCCGCACACCCACTGCTCCGCGACTGCGTGCCTTTGCCGCCTCAGCCACACTCCTGAGAGCTGAGGAAATGCTGAGGGAAAGTTTGCTTTTCCAAAGTAGGGGAGCCACCAGGGACTGGCCGGCCGCTTCTCTGTGCGCGGCTCACCCAGCAGCACGGCACCGAGCGCGTCCCTGTGCCAGCGGCGCAGAAACCCCCAGTCATACACAAAAAACATGGCGGAGTAACCTTTCCCATTCAGAAACTACTTTCACCCAAGAGAAAGCAACTAACACCCTAACACACATTCATGCCACGCTGGGTCTTTCTGTGCGTCCACACCACAGTGGGACGGCCTCTCCTGGCTGTATCCCACGAGAAAGTCGTCTAGGGCAAGGCCAGAGACACCCCCCCCGCCCCCCGTGAATGGGACCTTGTAGTTTTTCAAGATTTCTACTTCTGGTCCAGTGGGAACCCGAAAAGAGAGAAAGTCACACGACCTCACTTTTACTGGTGTCCCCAGACGTGTGGGGACAGGTGCCTACACTGCCCACCCTCCTCGCTGGCTCTTTCTCGGCGGCCTCCGGGTGTCTCTGCGACACGACCGCAGCCCGTGTGGGCGAGAAGCCGGCGCGTGCTGCGGGCAGGAGGGGTGGCCCTGGGGACACAGAAGCAGCCCCAGGTGCTCCTGCTCGTTTTCCACTGAAGCTTGTCCAGGAGCCAAGTACGGGACTGCAGGCGTGCTGCCAATGTGGGCCCTGCTCTGGACGTGCTCAGAGCCCGAGGCCAGCAGGCCTGGCCCCAGAGCGTGCAGGCCGGCCGCAAACCCATGCTGGTCCGGCCATCACACCGGACAGAAGAGGTGCCGAGACCACCCTCCGGCCAGGAGCGCCCTCTGCCAGGCTCCCGGGTCCCGGCTGTGGCCTCCGTGACAGAGGAAGACCGCCCCACATGGGTGCGTCCTGGGTTCTGCCTTCATCTCGTCCAGAGCCTCCAGGGGCCGAGGGACTCCAGGGCGGAGAGCACTTGGAGGCAGCTGGAGGCAGCGGTGAGGGATCTTTCCAGAGAGGTGGCATCTGACAGAAAGCCCCCTTCAGTAGAGGCTGTAACTGGAGCTCTGCAGCTGGTGGTCCCAGGCGGCCATGAGAGCAATGACCTGGGCTGGCATGAGTGTGTGCACACGTGCCCCTCGGCTGACCCCAGAACGGAAGGTGCTCCTGGTGCCAAGATGCATATCTCAGCTCCAGAAGGGACCCTGCGCCCACCCCGGGGGGCCGCGTGGGCCTCGGAGGCTACAGAGACTGAGGGCAGCTCTGCACACCAGGGGACAACGGGGACATTCAGCTCACTAACTCAGGGCCTCTTCGGGCTGGTCACTGCTCCCAGCCAGGGCAGAGCCGGCCCCAGACAGCCCGTCCTGGCTGGTGCGGCTCGCAGGCAGGGTCAGAGCTGCCTGGGGGACCACACAGCCCCTCAGCCTGCCAGTCAGCGGAGAAATCCCAACTCTCCGGCCAGTGCGTGTCTGGGTTAGCTTGCCGCAAGCAGGGGACGGCCACATGCCTGCTGCGTCCACAGAGAGGACGCTGAGCTCTGGGCCATCAGGAGCGTTTCTGAGGGGCAGAGACCAGTAGTGCAGGGCTCGTGCTGGGGAGGGACAGGCGAGCTTGGAAGGCTAGACTGCTTGCAAACCTCCGGACCGATGGCCGAGTGCTCGTGGCCGTCTGTGGGGCTGGGCGTCTCTGCAGGGGAAGCCGAGGTCCCAGTCCGAGGCCTGGGTGGCGCTCTGACCTCACCAAATAGCCACACGAAATCCTGGGCCACCTCGGGCGGTCTGAGCTGAGGGCCATCGCGCCATGGCTGTCCTCGCTCCCAGCATGTCTTCCCCAGCAAGGCCGGGCCAGGCACGTCTGGGGGCAGAAACCTCCTCCAAAGGGCGAAATGGACACTTACACCGTTGTTTAAGTGCCTTTTATTTTTACTTTTTCCTGAGCTGTGAGCTCTGCCATGCTTCTGAGGGCTGCCATTTGCCCGTTCGGGGAAGTGGGACAACGAAGACTCCAAGTGGCCGCTGCCACCCGCCCCCACCTTCGCTGGGAAACTACGTAAACACAGAAGCAATGCTCACCCGCCTGTCCCTGGGGTCAGACCCTTCACTGTCCTCCCCAAGCCCACCCCGGGGGTCCGACAGCTCCTGCACCGAGTCACAGGTGCACTGTCATGGGTGGAGGGCTACCTCGGTCAGTGGTTAGAAGTAGCTCCTTCCGGGGCACCTCGGGGGCTTGGTCAGCTGAGCGTCCAGCTCCTGGTCTCAGCTCAGGCCATGATCTCATGGTTTCATGAGTTCAAGCCCCACACCGGGCTCTGCACTGACAGCATGGAGCCTGCTTGAGATTCTCTTTCCCTCTCTTTGCTCCTCCTTCATGGTATCTCTGTCTCCCTCAAATAAATAAACTTTTAAAAAATTATTTAAAAAGTAAGTCCTTCGGGAAGGGTGGAGACTGTCACCCATTAGATGAGCAAAGGGGACACTAGACCGACACAAACACACAAGTTTTACTCCATAAAATATTGGCCCCTGACCTCAAACCTCATGCATAAGAAGTTAGAAGTGAAGCCTGACATAGTCGCAGTGCCATGCGTGAAGTGTCCAGTCATTTATTCTGTGTCATATCAGAAAGCCTCGGCTCGGTCAAGTCCAGAGGCCTGTGCACCCCCTGTGCTAGCCAGCAGGCACGCCCTCTCACAGCCAGAGTCTGAGATGAATCAGGAAGAAAGAACGTCCCTGGAGCTGAAGGGGGGGGGAAGGGGAGCACACGCTGTGCGGGATGGTCGCTGGGGTCTGGTGGCAGTGGGAACGCCTGTCAGATGCCATGGAAAGACAGTCCCTGCTCCACCAACCAGCCAGAAGCTGTGCCAACAGCTGGTCCCCAGATCTTGGGGACATGGGGTCATTTCGGTCACCTGAACCCAGACATCAGCCCACCCAAGACTCAACCCTTGGGGGCGGGGTCTCAGGGAGTCCTGGCCCACCCGGGTCCCCTGGAAATGGGGTGAAAGTCGTGCAGCTCAGGGGTCCAGCTCAGAAAAGTGCCAGGGCACATGAAGGGAGGGAGAAGGTTACGCCCAAGTTTGATCTGAAGTCTGGGTGTGAGCACGCTTCTTAGTGAGGCCCCGTCTGCCCAGCGCAGGAACCATCCTGTCCACTTCCTCTTTCATTGCATTTGACTTCTCTCCCTCAATGAGGCCCAGTGTCAGGCCATGGAGTCCGGCATGTGTCCAGCACATTCGGGCCGAGAGAACCGCGGTCAAATCCCTCCCGGCCCGTCAGCTGCCTCCTGGCACCTCTGCTGAGCAGGAGGCCCTGGGAACCGAGAGCTGAGGACCATTGGTGGCCACCGGAGGGCCTACTCACAGAGTGCATCTCCTCATCGCTGAGACAAGAGTCCGAAGCCCCCATCCCACGACCCCCGGCGCAAGGTCTGGAGACCCGGATGTGGCTTTTGTTACCCGTGTGCTGCTGGCCTCGCACCCCTAGGTGAGTGGGACTCCCACGCCACTTACTCTGTTGAGGGTGATGGTCAGAAATGGCCAGAGTTCCGTGCCCTCACTGTGGCCCTAGACAGCTGCCCAGCCTGCGTGTGAAAGCAGACGCTCTGAGTGGCTTTGAGAAAACAGTAGTTCAGTTTCCACTGGTTCTTCTGGAACCCATTTCCCGTACAGCCATTTTACATTCCAGACACGAAAACCCCCAGACGTGCCACAGAGTCTGGACAGCCTGCCCATGGAGGGGGTCCCCGAGGGGGGCTGACTTCAGCCTGACCGATCACCAGGGAGCTCGGCCAGTTTGCTCACTCGGCACAGATGGCGGTGTCCCTGGGGAGCTGGCCGTTGAGTGAGCCCACAGCAGCCCGGTGACGGGCGTGCTGTGGGTTGTCGCCCCCAAGCAGGAAGACAGGCCTGAGGCACCGGGCACAGGGAGAGCGTGTCAAAGCCTGAGCGCCTGTGGTAGGGCCACGTGGTTAACCTGTGCACCTCCCACCTGCCAGCAGGAACTAGTTAGTTAGCGGGAGAGCTGGCTTCCCACCCTTCTGCGGAAGAAGCGCCGTCACAGGGAAACGTCCAAAGAAAAAGCGCCTGGCCGGTTGCCTCCTCTCAGCCAAGGACACACGGCCCTGAGGCCAGGGTCTCGGCCCCACGACGACCCAGCAGGCTGGGGACCCCACACGGTGTGCACTGTTGTCACCGTTTCTAGTCATAGGATCCGTCCTTCCAAGATATCGCATCAGCATCTAGCCAGCTGACTCAGTCCTTCCTTAGAATTTTGACTCGAATCACACATGTGAATCACAAACGCAGTACAGGAGTGTGTCCTGGGGTCTGCCCTCTGTCGGAGCCTCTGTCCAGCCCTGGAACCGTCCGGCCTCCTCCCTGGGCCCAGGCTGTCTCTCTGGTCCCGAGTCTCCCCCCACCACAGGGCGCCGTGGGGAGCAGCAGGCGTGGGGTGCAGGTTACAGACAGAGCATGAACAGCCCTGGGGTCCTTCAAAACACCATCTGTGAGTTTCCGTTCATTCCCAGCCCACGGAGAGCATTATTGAGTGTAAGGGGCTAGAGGGGTTTCAGGAACCCGGGAAGTGCCGTGCCGTCCGCCGTCTGGGGTGCACAGAGGGCAGCCGGCAGCACCCCATGAGCCCAGCCTCCTCGACACAGAAGGGTCACGGCCGTGCCCACCTCACAAGGCTGCACTGAGATCTAGTCATTGTCGGTGCGGGACCTGGTGGCCCCGTGTCTGGTGCCAGCCTAGTGAAGGGCACACAGCCCGTTGTGCCGCACACGAAACACAAAGTCCTTCATTCCGTCAGCCACTTTGACCGTCTGTGGATTTTCTCCTGTTGACGGGGAACACGTCGTGCTCGTCTTTAGTCTGTGGTGCCGAAGGAAACGCCAGCCTTACGAAAACACCCCATACCACTGCAATGTGGGCTCTGGGGTCAGGATGGGAGACAGGGAAGCGCCACACAGGTCAGGTCACCCTCCTCAGTGAGTTCACAAGAACACAAGTACACACACTTACTTCACACGGGGGAGACCCTCACGGCGGGAGCCGCTGGATCAGGCTTCCTCGTGCAGAAGACTCACTGTGAGATTTCTCATAAATCAGTCGGCTTCCCATTCTTTTAAAAAAGCATGAATCATGAATGTACAGCAAGAAGTGCCCACACTTTCACACCAGACCTCGCCGACCTGCATCTTCTCCCAGGGCTGTGCGGGCCGTGGGGGGCGGGGTGGGGGGCAGGGCCCGGGCAGGGCTGCAGCGGCGAGGGGCAAGGCCACGCGGGCCGGGGCAGGGCCAGGCGTAGATGGTCCGAGGGCTGCGGGCCTCGCCAGACCGTGCGTCTGGGGCTCGACGTCTGGGAACAGCCCCCTGCACCTCCCGCCGGCTCTCACTGGGCGTTAGGGGCCACGTGACTGACCAAAATGCTTAGCACTGAACGTAAAAATCCTGCTAAAGCAACTTAACTAATTTTCCAGCCGAACCAGTCAAAGCCTCCACTGAGTCTCCCTAAATGTCTGTTGTTATTAAATCTCTGCTTTCACAAGAGTCTCAGGGGAGATTTTGAAATCTGTGAAAGAAGTAATGTCATGGGACTCCATCTGAAGCGATGACAACTCCATTAAAATATTTAGTCAGTTAAAAACATTCAAGAACAACGTAAGGCCAGGAGACAAGGACTGGGGAGCAGACCCAGTGAGCGCAGCGGCTTCGGGAGAGCCCCGCGCTGTTGTCTCCTTATTGATCCTTTCTTTCCTCTTCTTTTTAGACACTGCCAATTAGATGGATTTAAAATTCAACCAAGGCATTTTTTTAATCAAAAGAGACCATTTTAGTCTGAAGAGCAGCGGATTTAAAGCAGAAATTCCTCCCTGCTGGGCCCTGATCAGCTATTGATTAGGGGAGGGTGGCTGACCTAAATCATCAATGCCGAATAATAGGCCTTGTGCCTGAGGGACTGGAGGGAGCACGTTTGTTAGAGGAGGAGTAAAGCCGGCCTTTTGTGGAAAAGCAAAGGCCCGGCCTCTCCGTAGGAAAAGAAATGTTAATTGAAAAATTCCTCAAATAGGTGAAGGCTCTGAGGCTGCTTTACATAAAAGGTGTGAAATCATAATCAGAGGGCAGGAGAGGGGTTTGGGTGGGAGTTCTCTCTCTAATGGTGCTGATTAGCTCCCCATTCACAGGTTCAGGCGCAGGGGGCTGCTGGGAACGAGCCCTTTCAGCAGTGGGGACCAATGGCAGCCAGGCCTGTGCGCCTGGGGAAGTCTGAATTAATTGGCCCCTCAACAGGGAAAATTAAAACAAAGAAGCGTCGGAGGCAGAGAAATGAAACCTGACGATTCAGACGTAATCTGCACGTGGTCGTCTTCTATTTTGCACGTCAACGACTTTAGAAAATTAATCATGTTGCCATCATTAAAGTTTCTCAGATCGTCCCTAAAATCAGGGACAGGGATTTAATCTCTCAGAGCATCTGTGCACACACTGGCCCGGACAAGAGGTGCACCAAGTGTAGACAAAACTGAGCAACCCCCCAGCCAGGGCAGGGCACAGGGAGACACGGGGCCAAGTCCCTGCACTCCCGTCCAGGAGCCCTGACCCTTCCTGCGGTCCCTGCAGCTTGGGGCAGGACAGGGTGTGAACTTGCTGCCTTCCCTTCCCCCCCAAACCCCCCCCCCCACCGCCACATGAGCTGATCCCTGGCCGGAGCCAATGGAGAGGAAGCAGTTCAGTCCTTCTGCCAACCTGCCAACCAAGGAAGGGGCTGAAACACCCGGAGGCCGT
This sequence comes from Suricata suricatta, assembly GCF_006229205.1. Taxonomy (NCBI): domain Eukaryota; kingdom Metazoa; phylum Chordata; class Mammalia; order Carnivora; family Herpestidae; genus Suricata; species Suricata suricatta. Next base: position 145,132,451 of record NC_043706.1, read on the forward strand.
GGGCACTGGGCTGGCTGGCAGGGCAGCCCCGGGGAGCCAGCCTGATGAGGATGACAGGGGCACAGCCTCACACGGAGTCGGAAAACACGTCCGGAGCACAGAGGAGGAGGGTTTCCCTGAAGAGGGGAGACTGCAAGGCAGCAAGGTGCAGGGGGCCTGTCAAGACCCAGACCTTGAGTCCTGTTTACGTAACAACAGCTGACTATCAGAAATGTGTTTATTGATCAGTAACAGCATCTGAGGCACAGCCATTGTGCCTCAGACACCTTAACATGTCTGTCCTGCCAAAAAATGTACATTTGGGAATTTTAATTTAAAACTCTTTTTTCTCACTAAGAATGGAAAATCTCATTGAAACCAGTGTGATTTCTGCTCTCTTCTCCCTCTTTGGGACCCCAGTAGATGAGGAGGTGAGGTGACGGTGCTGGTGGCCTCTCTGGGTGAGTGAGCACCAGCCCCGTGAGGCTAGAGGTAGACGACCCGGTGGGACGAGCCCCTTAGCCAGAGCCACCTTGGCTGGGAAACAGCTCAGTGTTCACCAGAAAGGTCTGCAGTCTGCAGCGGAGAAGGTCTGCTGGGAAAGACCTTGCCTGGTCTCTGGGACAGCCGGCCCGAGGGTCCGCGCTGGAGGGGCTCCGTCCCATGAGACGCATTGGTTGACCAGGGCTCCCTGGATGATCCGGGAAACAGAACGGAGCCAGGCCCGGCTGCCCCAGCCCAGGCTGAGCCGGCTGTGTCGGGTTTGAGTTCCGTAGGCCAAGGGGCGGCTCGCAGAGAGAGGAGGGGTTTGCCTTGCCCACTGGGCTGTTGGGACCCCCAGATGTCACTCCTGATGGCACGCAGAGTGTGTACAGGGCCATGAGGAGCCTGTGTCGCGTCCTGGGAGAGACAGCCTAAGGGTAGTGAGGTGCTCCGGCGGGCCTTTGGCCGTTCCTGCCAAACAGTGGCTTCAGAAGGGGAGCTGGCCACCGGGGACCGGCTTGGACAGCCCCCTGGCCCGGACAACTGTGGGGCCAGCGCCACTGCGCGGCCGGCAGCCCGGAGACACGGTCCCGGAGAAGCCTGCACACTCCCAGCAGACGAGACGGGCTCGGGGGCTGGGGGTCTCCAGCGTGTTCTGGAACCTTTCCAAAGTATCCACAATGAGTATGTGCTGCCTTTATGAACAGAAATAAAGGGGAACTATTTTTTTCATGTTCCTACATGTTTCCCATTTTCTACTCCTGGAAAATTAGCCTAAAGAAATAAATTGAGCTCTAGCAAAGAAAATATTTTCAAAACAAGTTCATGCCAGCTTTGTCCAGAAAAGTAAAGAGTTTTACCATTTCAAACATTGAAATAAACATTAAAATGATAAAAAATATTTTAAAAAACAATCCGAGTAAAAGGAATGTTATATAGAAAAGGGCAGAGAAATGCTTCCATCATAATATAAAGCAAAAAAACAAAACGAAAAAAAGCTATGAAGTTGTGTATAATCAATCTACAAGTGCCTAAAAACAGATCATAAAGTTGTGCGTGGAGAAAAGCTGGAAGAATAAATATGAAGACGCGACCCACGGTGATAAGTCACCACCACCTGTCTCTCTTTCTGGATTTCCTGGAAGGACCAGCCATTACTCTTGAATTGGAACATTTTAATTTTAAGTATAAAAACCATACCTAGAGTTTTTCCTCAAGAAAACACTTGAGGAAAACTTATTCTTCAAGATCATGGACAGTCGGAGTCCTCCCTCGGTGCCCGTCAGCAAGGGAGGGGGCAGCGCTGCCTTGGACGCAGGACCAGACAGAGGAGTCCCTCGCCACCCGCGAGCCCGCCGCCCCCCAGGGGAGGCACCAGCCCTGCGCCTGGAGAAGTGGATGGGGCCCACGCTGCCGCAGTGCAGACACTGTGAGGGTTCTGTGAGCTGCGGGCTGTGCGTGAGGCCCGATCCGGGAGGGCTCTTTCTGCTCTTTTCTAAAAGCATTTAAACCCCAGGTTGAATGGTTCACAGGACACCTTAGTAAGTGCACGAACGCCTCCCGTCCTCCAGGACCCCTGGCCCTCCCGCCAAACACACCGGGGGGCCACCCTGCAGGACCCACTGCTCACCAGCCGACAACGGCCTCCCCAGGAGGTCACCTGAGTGAGACTTCCTTCCCTGGAGGTCATGAAGAGCGACCCCCTTCCCTTCCTCCTCAGACCCTTCTTAGGAACCCACAGTTCACAAGAATTTCCTTCTGAACACGGACGGTGGCAAAATGTGGAAGCCAGACTGCTCTCTCTGCAATGGCCAGAAGGTAGGTGGTGAAAACACATCCGAACTCGAGACAAAAAGGGGGCGGACATTTGCCTTATGATGAAAACAACCAACTTCACACAAGAGGATGACGGGTACTGTATCAGACCAAACAGAGGAGGCTTTTAAAATTTCACATTTGGAATCGGCCAACATCAATTATTTAAACACAAATTGAATTAACAAATATTCAACATATGTTCTCTTTAAACTCTGCTAAGTCTGATGCAACATCTCAAGGCGGATGGGGGGTCAGCCCGCTGAAAGGGAGGGGCTCCAAGGTGGTCAGCGCCGCCCGCACAGAGGCCTGAACGCTCAACTCCCCAAAGGAACGTATGATTAATGCTGCCACCAAATGTATGCCTCTACCTGACCCTGATCTCATCAAATCCTGCCGCCTCCATCTGCTGGGTTTAATTCCTCCGCAGCGTTTGTGTACGCAGGCCTCCCTCCCACAAAGGCGGGGGCGGGGAAGGAGCGCTCGTGCTCCGGGACGCCGGGCGCTGGTTGGCTGGCTGAGCCGCGGCCAGCAGGCATCTGTTGCTGGTTCTCCTGCAGCATCTGCTACTATTTCTCACTCCCCCCCCTCATGCTGTGGGCTACGGTTTCTCCCAAAGGTGGGCCGTCCGTGCTCGCCGTCAATCCGTCATTGTCCGCCTGTTCCCACGGCGCTGGCCTCGTTACCATGCTGCCGGCCTTTGCTTGCTGGCTGTCTGTAATCCAAGATATTGTGTGATTGGGCAATGCCATTAACCCTTTTCCTACGCATCAGGACATTCAATTAAGCCCGGCAGGAGAAGCAGATTGAGAGGGAGGGCCGTCTGGTGGGGAGGGACAGCCATCGCTAGGAAGCCAGAAAGTTTACAAGGACGACAATGACAGCAGCCTTCAGCACTGTCAAAATAGTCCTTCTTTCAGAGAGGCGGCGTGCTGGTGGACAAACCAGCTCCCTCTCTCACAGGTTTTTAACTTAAAATGCTATAAAAGGATGCATTGTTTTTCCCCTAGTCCTTGATACGGCTATTAAGCCCAGTAATAAAGTGTGTGTGAGCGCTATTATTTATGTGTCTGATCTCTGAGCACCTCTGCGAATGGGGCGCAGCCTGGCGGCTGGTGCTCAGAGCGCCCCAAGCTGTCATCTTCCCTTGGCCCTTCTGTCACACCCCGAGCAGGAGGGGCTTCTGTTGGGGACTTTCAGAGGTGACACACCGTTGTCCTGCCCCCAGGGGGCTGCTGCGGTGACGGGGCCCAGGGGAGCAGGCATGGGGGGCGGGGATGTGCCCGGCTGACTACGGAGCACCTTGCTGGAGTCAGGAGGCCTTGGGAATCCTCCGGGCAGGCCTCACCGCTGCGCCTCCCCCAGCCTCCTCTCCCTGTGCCCCAGGACTGGCGTGAGCTCACACAGCTCTGTGCCCCAGACGTCCTCTGGGCTACCCGACAGCAGAGACAGTCTGTGACTACCCCCCCCATGTCTCCGGGCCCCTGCATCCCTGGTGGCTTTGTTTTTAGACCCAAGGGCCCCAAGGCCACATGCTCACTTTACACATGATGTCCAGAGCACTGGGGATGCCTGGGTGGTTCTGTTGGTTAAGCGTCTGACTCGGCTCAGGTCATGATCTCGTGGTTCATAGGTTCGAGCCCCATGTCGTGCTCTGTGCTGACAGCTTGGAGCCTTGAGCCTGCTTCAGGTTCTATGTCTCCCTCTCTCTTTCCCACTTGTACTCTGTGTGGGTGTATCTCTCTCTCAAGGATTAACATTAAAAGTTTTTTCTCTAATAAAAAACTAAATAAATAAAAGCGATGTCCAGAGCACAGCCAAATTTGAAAAAGTAAGTACTGAGCAGGAAATGGTTTTTCCTAAAAGCATTCTTAAAGTTCCTAAGTATTTGAGGGTCCTCTCAAGTACTCCTGGGCAGTCCAAATGTGTAAATAATTGGCCATTTGTAAAGAGAGAGGGACATTTATAGAACACCTACTGTGTACCTGGCCAGTGCATGAACATTTCGTTCATTTTCTGCTCACGCCAAACCTGGAATGGTGCCATGGTCACCCCACTTTACAGATGAGAGCAGCCTCTCGTGGAAGCTCAGAGCCCCCATTGTGCCTCCAGGGACAGGCAGGCAGGATGCAAACCCAGGCGCCCAGCTTATTCCCTGAAGCCTTGGAAATCACGAAATTCAAGGTGTGGAGGTTCCTCCAAAAATTAACAATAGAACTCCCCTATGACCCAGCAATAGCACTGCTAGGGATCTACCCAAGGGATACAGAAGTGCTGACGCATAGGGGCACATATACCCCCATGTTCATAGCAGCACTGTCAACAACAGCCAAATCATGGAAAGAGCTAAATGTCCATCACCTGATGAGTGGATCAAGATGTGGTTTATCTATACAATGGAGTACTACATGGCAATGAGGAAGAATGAAATATGGCCATACATGGCAACGTGGATGGACCTCGAGGGTGTCATGCTAAGCGAAGTAAGTCAGGCAGAGAAGGACAGATACCATATGTTTGCACTCATAGCTCTAACAGGAGAAACTTAACAGAGGACCATGGGGGAGGGGAAGGGGGAAAAAGAGTTAGGGAGAGGGAGGGAGGCAAATCATGAAGGACTCTTGAATACTGAGAACAAAGCGGGGGCTGAAGGGGGGAGGGGGAAAAGGAAGGGGGGATGGATATGGAGTGGGGAAGAGCACTGGGTGTTATATGGAAACCAACTTGGCAATAAACTACTAAAAAAAAAAAGAAATCGCAAAATTCAGATGCAAACGTAAATTCACAGAATGCAGGGAACTCCTCACTGGGCAGCTGGCCCCAAAGGGGAAGTCGAGAACTGTCCTCAGACAGTGAGTGACTCGGTGCCTTGTGGCTCCTCAGAGGGGGAGACTTGGCACTGGGCAAGCGCAGCCCGAGGGCCTGTGGGGGGCGGGGGGGGCGTCCAGGGTCCTGGCCCAGGCTCTGTGGAGCCCCGCAGGTCTGAGAGGAAGCTGCCTGGATAGGGGGTATGTCCTGTCCCCTCCCCACACAGCAAGAGCGTGGGAAACCAAATTTTACAAGTTTGGTTGTTTGCTTCCCCAACCAGAGTATGTGATCATCCACCATCATGCTAGTAATTAGAAAGTGTCCCATCCCAATTAGCATTTCATTGCCACATAAAATGCAAGATCAGTGCCCAGGCTCTGGGACAATTATGCGGCCGCCTGCCCCGAAGGTTTAGGTCCCTGGGAAGGAGAATTCCCAGCTGCCCGAGGGCGCTCATAGCCCTGCGCTTTCTGCCCACGATCTTTGTCCTTTCTTAAATGAAACCCAGTGTCTGATGGACAGAAAGGAATGCAAAAGGAATGGCTTTCAGAGCAGACTGGAGACTCGGAAGAGACACTATTTCGGGCGGCGGCCTCTGTTCAGTTGGCGCAGCGTGCACACAAGTCCTACACACTGTGAGCACAGAGGACCTGCTGTGAAGCCCGTGGTGAAGCCAGAGTGACCGTTTCTTAGTGCCGTCACCGCGCCTCGCATGGCCTCCCTGTCAGTGAGCCAGCTGCCCATGGACATTCCCAGGACCCAGTGCTGTGACCGTGTCATGGTCTCCCCTGGAGCCGCATCAGCCTCTGGTCAGCTGCCGCCCTAGGCAGCAGCAGAAAGGGGTGGGCCCAAGGGCCAGGGCTGCTGGGGCACGGAGCCTGCACCTGCTTCTCACTGTCCGTCCAGAACCGTGATATTTGGGCCTCTCTGTGGTGGCCACGACACCGCTGTAGGTCCAGGAGGCCACCCAGCAGTTACTTCCCTGGCTGTCCCCAGGCACTGAGGGATGCCCACAGACCATCGATCCCTAGACCCCTCTCTCTGCTGGAGAATGAGGCATTACCTGCTCGGCTCAGGGACCCCTGAGTGATGACTTGACGGTCCTTTGTAAACTGTAAATTTGTAAAATTTAGATTGTAAAATGTAAATTGTTCTGCAGTTTAAGCAGAAATAGCAAAGAACCACAAGCTCAGAGCTGTGGGTTCACCCTGGGTCCCTGGGGGATGGCCCGCTGCTGATAGCGAGCTTCACCCTCGAGTGCGGAGTAGCCCACGCCCCGAATTGCACAGACAACATTACGATGAAGCTGCGTGAAGGGACTGACCCAGGCGTGCCAACGACAGGCCAGGGTCCCAGGGCTGCAGGCCTCCCCAGGCGGAGCCACTGCCTGCCGGCCCGCTGGAGGCAGCCTGGGAGTTTCCAAACACGCACTAATGAGGGTGAGTGCTCGGCTCCCACAGAGAGGGAAGCGGTGCTCTGACAGCCGGCGGGGGGCCCACGCACAGCTGCGCGGTGCCGTGCCCCCTCCCGGAAACAGCCGGGCTGTCTGCTGTTAGGTGTCACCCCTACTCCATCGTGGGTGTGAAACCCTGGGGCAGAAACTACAGCTCTCTAAATCCGTTCCAAAACTGGGTGGGAGCTGGGGAGTCGCTCCGGGAGGGTCGGGGTGGGGCGCTACCCCTGAGATGCTCTGAGCCCTGGGGCAGAACAGGGGAGCATGGGGGAGCACTGGGCAGCATGGTGGAGCACAGGGGAGCACAGGGCAGCACAGGGGAGCATGGGGGAGCAATGGGGTAGCACGGTGGAGCATAGGGGAGCACAGAGGAGCACGAGGCAGCATGGGGGAGCACGGGGAGCACGGGGAAGCACAGGGGAGCATGGGGCAGCACAGGGGAGCACGAGGAGCACGGGAGAGCACAGGGGAGTAGAGGGGAGCACAGGAGAGCATGGGAGTGCATAGGGGAGCACAGGGGAGCACTGGGGAGCACGGAGGGACATGGGGGAGTAGAGGGGGGCACGGGGGAGCACAGGCAGCATGGCGCAGCACAGGGGAGTAGAGGGGAGCACGGGGGAGCATAAAGCACAGGCAGCATGGGGCAGCACAGGGGAGCACGGCGGAGCACAGGGGAGCACAGGGGAGCACGGGGGAGCACGGGGGAGCACGGGGGAGCACGGGCAGCATGGGGCAGCGTGGGGCCAGGGGCTTGCAGGTCTGGGTCTAGAGCTGCAGGAGTATGAGAAGCAGATGCCAGGGTGTGGCTTGCGGATCTTTGTTCAGCTGACCTTCGGGGACTTGGTGCCGGCTGGGGCTTCCACTCCTCCTCTGGCACTATGCCAGCCTCTGCAGGAACAGACATCCAGAGATGCAGGGTACGACACAGAGTCACGGAACGTAGCAGGGAAGCACATCTGTAAGATCACATCCACTCAGACCCACACTGAAGGCAAGCTGTGGGCCTATTCTCCCGGGAGCACTGGCTGCAGACTCGGGTGGCACAAGTGCCGGGGGTGGGGTGTGGGGGGAGGGGACACGTTCTCATCACCAGCCAAGCACAGGCAGCTACACAGCAGTAAACAAGGAACCAAACACATGGAGCCGGG